>NC_083226.1:121686860-121991860 GCF_032191835.1 Heteronotia binoei | reverse complement strand
TGCTCACCCAGGGCTCTCCTTTCTTGCATTGGGTTGCTTTTGGCTGGGGGCGGACATATGCTAATGAGTTATGCTAATAAGCTCCACCACCTATTTTTCTACAGAATGACTCCTGTGGGTTAGACCCTACAGATGCATGAATTTGGAGTTGGAAGAATATATCCCCTTTTCTCAAAAGATCACTGTGTGCTCTGAAGACTGCATGAAGACTGAAGAGGCATGTGATACTGGAGGCTGCTAGCACAAGAATGAAGGGCCAACTTTGCCCAGTTCCTCCATGACTACAAACTCCAATGGCATGTGGCTGTCGTAGGTTACCCAATCCTTCACACAGAGCTTAGGGATGTAGGGCGAAGGAAAAGACAGGGAAGCTGTTCTTGCATTAATCCCTTCTGCTTCCACACCAGTAGAATCATATCCCATCTAATTATATTATGCTGTGAGCTGGTATATATGTATTTACATACTTTACCTACTTACATATTTTGTAAATTTGCATTATATACTCTTTTTTATTAGGGTTAGGGAAGCCAAAAAGTGATAAATGCCACCTCATGAACACTGCATTTCTTTTGGCTGTTAATCTAATGTTCTCAGCAATGATGGCTCAAAGTTTGTGATTCAGGAAATTTATCCTTCTCTATGTTACTGATGGGAAGAGAAGGTGGCATGGCATAGCCCGATCTCTTTAGATCTTGGAAGCTATGCAGAGTCAGTACTTGGAAGAGAGACTACTAAGGAAGACTCTGCAGAGGAAGGCAATGGCAAAGCACCTCTGTTTCTCACGTGCCTTGAAAGCCCCTTACTGGGGTTGCCATATATCATGAAGAAGGGGGCAAATAAAGCCATGAATAATTTCTTGACTTGGCAGCACTTCACACATGTTACTTATGAGCATTTATATATTGATCTGAAAAATTGCAAAGGAGCCACCTTGATGTGACTGTAGATCTTACTGCATGAAAACTGTCAGGTTTTATGGTATTGTGTGCATGTTTGCATCATTAGAGCACCACACCAAAAGAATATTGATGTAATCATGTATAGAATTGCATTGAAATTGCTGTTTTGGAGTGTTTTATTAATGAAAATAATATATGCATAGTAACATAGATGGAAATGAAAACTGCAGCATTGTGCATACTCCAACTCAAATTTATTTGAAACATATTCCAGGTTAAATTGGAATTGCACAAACTATTGTGTGTGTGGAAAGTACTGTCTAGTCACTTTTGATTTATGGCAACCCTATGAATTAATGCCCTCTAATATGTCCCATCATTAACAGCCTTGCAAACTACAAACCATGGCTTCCTTTGTAGAACCAATCCATCTCATGTTGGTTGTTCTTCTTTTCCTGCTGCCTACAACATGTCCTAACATTATTATATCTTCTGGTGACTTTTGTCTTTTAATAATGTGACCAAAATATAGTAGCCTCAGTGTAGTAAGTTAAACTTCTAGGAAGAGGTCAGACAACACAAAGTAACTGTCTTGGAACAATAAATGAACCAGACAGGAGATCTACTCATCCCTGTTGCTAAGTTTTGTGTTCAGAATCAGTAAGGTTGCCAGTTCTGGATTGGGAAATACCTGGAGATTTGGGGGGAGAAGTCTGGGGAGGGTGGGGTTCAGGAAGCGACCTCAGCAGAGTACAGTGCTATACAGTCCACCCTCCAAAGCAGGCATTTTCTCCCGAGGAACTGATCTCTATTGGAGATAAATTGTAATAGCAGGAGATTTCTCAGCCCCACCTGGAGGTTGGCAAACCTAAGAATCAGTGTTGGTGTTTATGTGGTGTGATATATCCAACTCTATAGCCTAACTTATCTATAAGGTTTTAGGCTAACAACATTTCTCATTACAGTGGTCTCAAGAACTCTGTGATTGACATTATTCCCATTTTACACAACTGTGAGATAAGAGGCTATATCAAAGTGAGTTGAGTTTAGGGATTAGGAGGTATGGTTGTATGAACTCAAGGCCTAGCCACTTTCACTCTTTCAATAGTTAAAAAAGGTATATTTACTACTTGTAGTAAAAATGTATATTTAATAGTTTTGCAGTGTAAGGGAATTATGCATAAAAGCTGAAACAATGAAAGTCGCCTTAAACATCAATTCCTGTACACAAGAATGGCACTGCAAGTCACTCTTATGAGAAAAAGTGTGCTAGTGACAGGATTTATACTCATGTCTAATGCTTATATATATCAGACATGGCTCACTGAGTTGCTTCTGGTCCCTCCACATTGTCCAAATCTGACTTGCAAGTACACATGGGTTTATGTTATGATTTTATTCATGGGACTGACTTGCATGAGCTCTCTCATGAATGGAAGTCATTACATAGGAAGCTGCCCTTGACTCATAGGACAAATGACTAATGAAATCACACTGAACGATCTTTGGGTTTAAAATAGGAAATAAGAGAGTCAACTGTGTTAAACTGACTAGAATTTCTAAGGGTTGTAGTTGCATTGTGGATAATGGGAAGCAATTGTACTGTACTGGAGAAAAAAAACCCATTAAAACTTTTAATAGGTCATCCACACAAAGCCCCTAACATTATGTTTTAGTCAAAAGGGCAAAGATACATCATTCTCAGGAACTAGAGTTTAGATAAGAGGCTGAAAAAAAGACAGAATGGAAAATGGACACATTTCACTGTGTCAGGAAGTTAACATGTGAATGCTAAAGATTCAGCATCAGAATGAGTAGATCCCCTCTGTCTAGTTCATTTATTGTTCCAAGACAGTTATTATATAGTATATATAGAAACCATTTATGTATTATATATAGGTGTCCAGGGGATTGCCTTACAGTGGTTCTCCTCCTTTCTCCATGGTCGGGGACAAAGGGTGGCCCTTGGTGAGCAGACCTCCTTGCAACACCCACTAGAGTGTGGTGTACCACAAGGAGCTATTCTCTCATCAATGATATTTAACATCTATATGCACCCCCTTGCCCAGATTGCTCAAGGTTTTGGGCTGGGCTGTCACCAATATGCAGATGACACCCAGCTCTGTTGATGGATGGCCATTCAGACACCACTCTGGAGCATTTGACCGGGGCTTTGAAAGCCGTGGCTAGATGGGTGTGACAAAGCCGGCTGAAACTCAAATCAACAAAGACCTGTCCTGTACCTGAACCGTGGGGGACTAGAGCTGGGACTCCAACTCCCAACCCTGGACGGTGCATCTTTTGCACCGGTTCAGAAGGTGAGGGGTCTGGGAGTGATACTGGATGCCTCACTTGCCATGGAGGCCTAGGTCACAGCAGTTGCTCGATCTGCCTTTCACCACCTTTGGCAGGCCAGGCAACTGGTGCCCTACCTATCCCCCCAAGATTTAGCTACTGTGAGCCATACAACACTCACTTCCAGGTTGGATTACTTTAACTCGCTCTACGCAGGCTTACCCTTGCGGCTGATCCGGAAACTCCAGCTAGCGCAGAATGTGGCAGTACAGCTGTTAACTGCTTTGCCTTTATGGGCAAGCATTCAGCCAGTGCAGCACCAACTGCGCTGGCTACCTATTGAGTACCAGATCCACTTCAAGGTTTTGGTACTGACATTTAAAGCCTTACGCGGTCTGGGACCAACATACCTGAGGGTCCGCCTTTCCCCATATATGCCCCAGAGGTAGTTGAGATTGGCTACGCAACACCTCCTGACCACCCCTGGCCCTAAGGACGTTTGACTTGCCTCAACCAGGGCCAGGGCCTTTTCAGCCCTGGCCCCTGCCTGGTGGAATCAGCTCTCCGTGGAGATCCGGGCCCTACCTGAATTACTGCCATTTCATAAGGCCTGCAAGATGGAGCTGTTCCACTGGGCCTATGGTTGAGGCAGCGGGCATCCTATTATTCCATCATTTGACCTGCCTTGTGGTAACATCATGCTTATTACAGTGCAGCTGGTTATTGATATGCTGTGCCTCGTCTGCTGGTGGTGCATTTTATGTATTGTTTTTACTGTTAATTTTAAACTGGTGTTTTAACTTTGATATGTAGGTTTTTATTGTTATTATTATATGTTGTGATATATATATATATATATATATATATATATATATATATATATATATATATATATATATATATATATATATATATATATATATAAGCCATTTGGTAATATGTCAACCATTTGATAATGTTTCCTTCATTTTGTATATCTTGCCAATATTTCCCCCCCACACACACACACACACATCTTGTCATATGATGATAAGTTAAACTATCAGTTTTTCCCCCCTGGTACTTGCATCACATTGATCAGATGTCTATGGCAAACTGGGTGGATTTATTCTGTTTTTGCATTGAAACTATATTGATATAAACAATATTTAAGTACATACTTAAAAACGTTAAGTACATACTTAAATTATATAAATACAATGACCAATGATAATACACACACACATATATATAGGTATATATATATGCATGTATGTATATTTATGCATGTATATGTATGTATGTATGTGTGTGTGTTTGTGTGTGTGTGTGTATATATATATATATATATATATATATATATATATATATATATATATGTATGTATACATTATCATTGGTCCCAGATCATCATCATCATCAATCATTGCAAATTATTATAAATTATATAAATACAAGTTTATAAGTATATACTTAAATATTGTTTATATCAATATTGTTTCAATGCAAAAACAGAATAAATCCACCAAGTTTGCCATTGACATATGATCAATGTCTATTGTGATACAAGTACCAGGGGGAAAAAACTGAGAGTCTAACTTATCATCATATGACGAGATGTGTGTGTGTGTGTGCGTGTGCGGGGGTGGGGGGAATCTTGGCAAGATATACAAAATGAAGGAAATATTTTCAAATGGTAGACATATTACCAAATGGATTCAAAATATAAAGAACTAATAGCAAAAGAAAGGGGTCTCTGAAGACAGAAAACTGCTTACGTACAACTGATTACAGGGGACCTAAAACATTTATTAGAAAAAATATACAAAATGCTTGCAATATGAAATAGAATCAGAACAAATGAAAGACTGTGTGATCAAATGGATGAAACATTTTGAAGATTATATCTCTATGAGTCAATGGAAAAAAATTATTGGCAAAAAAAAAAATACATTTACTGAGTCCTAAATGCTAAGGGAGCATAAAATGTTTTTAGAACAACGTAGATTATACCAAAGAAATTTCAAAAGCTAACAAAAGCTAACAAGAGCTATAATGCCAAAGTTTGCAAATGCAAAAGTTCAGAAGCAACGTTTTATAATATGTGGTGGACTTGTTTGTGATAAAGTAAAAAACATTGGATAAATATTAATGAAGAAATACAAAAATATACTAAAAGTCAGATTTCCAATTGATCCAAAAATGTATTATCAAATATCTTATAATGCAATATATTAAGAATTCATAGCAAACTATTTAAATATATGGTACTGGCAGCAAGACTGATATTTGCATCTAAATGGAAGGCTGGTAAATGTCTAGAATTAACTGAATGGGAAAAAAAAAACCTGAGTATGCAACAATGGCAAAGTTAATATCTTACTTGCAGAATAGACCAGATCCAGAATTTTTTTAAAAAAATGCAAGATATTTTTTACTATATAGATCAAAACCAGGGTTGAACAGTTTAAGGATTATAACAGGAGTGGAATGATGAAGTGCATAATGATTAATAGGCAGAACTAAACAATATGTTTATAGTGAAGAAATGTTAGGAATGAAGGAATGAAAAAATGAAAAAAATGATAGGACCAGGGGTTTTTTTGAGCAGGAATGCACAGGAATGCAGTTCTGGCTCGCTTAGCATCAGGAAATGTGGTTTAATATGCAAATGAGTTCATGCTGGGCTTTTTCTACAAAAAAGCTCTATGTGAAATAGTGGTGACATCATGGGGTGTGACCTAAGATGCAAATGAGTTCCTGTTGGGCTTTCTCTACCAAAAAAGCCCTGGATAGAACACAAATTAAAATAAGAGTATATAAATAACTTGCATGTAATAAAGTAACATCTGTTCAATAACTTTGATAGATCAAAAATGCAGTTAGTTATAATATGATAGACAATGTTGTTTATGAGAAAATATAGTATGTAGAATTTCTATCTTTGCTGGTTTTTTGTTTAACAAAAATGTATAGAAATGATAAATAAAGGGGTTGGGGCAGCAAGGTGCCACACTTACATAACCGGATTGGACAAAGGTAGAGAATATTCACTTAAGAAGTGAATGAGAAGAAAATAAAAGCAAAATTATCAGAAAGTGTGCCTGAAAACAAAAGCTCATATCTTGAATAAACTTCTGTTGGTCTTAAAGGTGACACTGGACTCAAAATTTATTTATTTAGTTTTCTATCCCACCCTCTCTGCAAGCAGACTCAGGGAGGCTAACAGACAGTTCAAAACAATTTATGATTATAATTTAAAACAATTAAATAACAATTAAAATACATTTCATGGTGCTGCTCAAAACTTCAGTATAGGCGGGATCATAGCTTTCTTTCTTCTGACAGTGATCCTGTAGTGATTGTTTATTTATTTATTTATTTATTTATTTATTTATTTTATTTAGTAGGCTTATATTCCACCCTTTCCTGTAAACAGGCTCAAGGCAGATCACAACATATAATAACAATAAAAACCTACAGATCAAAGTGAAAATGCCACATTAAAATTAAACAGTAAAAACAATAAATAAAATATACCACCAGCGGAAAGGGCACAGCATATCAAATAACCAGTTATAGGCTCACATTAAATGATGGTAATAGCCATAAGTTAGCACTGCAGTAGGGCACAGTGTCACAACAAGGGAGGCGAAATTATGGAATAGTAGGACGCTTGCTGACTCAACCATAAGCCTGGTGGAACAGCTCTATCTTGCAGGCCCTATGAAATAGTAGTAGTTTGGGTAGGGCCCGGATTTCCACAGGGAGCTGATTTCACCAGGCAGGGGCCAGGACTGAAAAGGCCCTGGCCCTGGTTGAGGCGAGTTGGACATCCTTAGGGTTGGTCAGGAGGTGTTGTATAGCCGATCCTTAGGTGGTCAGGAGGTGTTGTATAGCCAATTTCAACTACCTCTGGGGCATATATGGGGAAAGGCGGACCCTCAGGTATGTTGGTCCCAGACCGTATAAGGCTTTAAATGTCAGTACCAAAACCTTGAAGTGGATCTGGTACTCAATAGGTAGCCAGTGCGGCTGGCACAGTGCTGGCTGAATGCTTGCCCATAGAGGCAATGCAGTTAACAACCATACTGCTGCATTCTGCGCTAGCTGAAGTTTCCAGATCAGCCGCAAGGCTAAGCCTGCGTAAAGCGAATTACAGTAATCCAACCTGGAAGTGACTGTTGCATGGATCACAGTAGCTAAATCCTGGGGGGATAGGTAGGGCGCCAGTTGCCTGGCTTGCCGAAGATGGTGAAAGGCAGATTGAACAACTGCTGTGACCTGGGCCTCCGTGGTAAGTGAGGCATCCAGTATCACTCCCAGACTCCTCACCTTCTGAGCCGGTGCAAGAGATGTTCTGTCCAGGGTTGGGAGTTGGAGGCCCGACTCTATTCCCCCATGGACCTTGGTTGGATTGAGCTTCAGCTGGCTTTGTTGCAATCATCCAGCCACAGCTTCCAAAGCTCCTTTGCATAGTAGGCTACACACCCCTGATATAGCCAATCCTCCAAGGGTTTACAAAAAAGAGCCTTGTAAGCTCTTGGAGGATTGGCTACATCAGGGGTGTAATCATATGGGCAGGTTGCTGCAGCAGGATCTGCCGCTTTGTGTTGATCAGATGGTGGCCGCCAAGCTGGCATTATAGCATCACAAACTGGTGGTTACTCATTCACATAACAGACATGCCACAACCATGGACCCATAGCTGGGTTGGGTTTCCCCCTCAAATTCCCACTGTCCATGTGCAGAAACAAACAAATGCACATACATTCCTGGCTGGTTCTATGGAGGCACTAAAGCACATACTGGAGTGGGATTGGGGAAGAAAGGATGTGCCAGAAATGGAGTGAAACAATAACACCACTCATGCATTTCCATGGTAGGCCAGAGAGATGCGACAGCTGGAAACCCACCATGGAAGTGCTTCACCAGGGAAGCCACCGGATCTCCCCAGTGTAGAATGTGGATTCACTTCTGTATTAGAGCATGCACAGAGTGCCAAACACATTGCACAAACTGTAATTATGTGGCCTGTCTTAACACTCAGGAATCAGTGCTACTTGAATGGCCAATAGTATATTGCAAAGTGTTTTACAGTATTGACAGAGGCTAGAAGACTTTGTTCTTCCCAAAAAATATAAACATCCTCACTGAAGGTCATAGTCCTTCACCGAAAAGTAAACAGTTTTCCTACCACCAGGAAAAAGCCTCCTGACTTGGAGGTCAGAACGGCCCCACACAGTAGAAATTTTGCTTATTGACACATTCTCTGGAACTGAGCCAAAAATCTTGACAAAGAACCTGAACAAACGCCCTTTGGCTATATGCACATTTTTAGAGGACCACCGTAACCACAGAGTTCTGCCCAGATGCTAGATGCCAGGAAGACTGAAATTGGGGGTACAGATTAAAAAGAGCTTTGAAGGGATTACCTCATCCTGAGTGATCTCCTATCTCCCAGAATAGAGACGGGTTTCTTTGAACCAATAAGAGGAGCTAAAAGTCTAGAAGTGAGAACTTTGTAACCAATCAACTAAACATGCTTTGTTATCAAAATTATATAAACATGTTTTGTGCAGGAGAGCTGAGGAAAAACGCAGGGAGGATGTTGGTATAGAGAGAGTTGTTTTTTCCCCTGCTACTGATGGCAATAAAAGAATCTCTGGATCAACTCACTTAGACCTCTGGCTGCTGAATCTCTTAAATTGGGCTGTGACTCAATTCTTGGCACTGATGGTGTGTGCAACACCAGTGGCTATTTAATCTGCATGGCAATAATTTTAGCTTGGATTAAGGATGAGTGAGGCATGGGAGCCAGATGTGCACATGCAATTACATCCATTTAATCCAGAGGGGAGGGGTATCTATATTGGGCCAAACTGCTCATCTGATTGCACCAATCCTTCTGTCCAGTCTGTGATAGCCATGTTTTTCGTAGGCTTCAAATAGAACAGATGCTAGAAAAGCATAATCAGGTCACCAAATACCTTTTTCTTTAATAGTAGACTGAATGGTATCCCAGTTTGGAGTGGGACTGTACCAATAGAACAGATAAATCATTCCCTTATCTGATTGGCTGTTAGCCTTGCCATTAGGCCTACCAGAGCTAATAGCTGATGGGGAAGTCTACCTGAGGAGGGGGAATGAGGGGAAGAAAGGGCTTTTTTTTGAGCAGGAATGCACAGGAACGTAGTTCCGGCTGGCTTGGTGTCAGAGGGTGTGGCCTAATATGCAAATAAGATCCTGCTGGGCTTTTTCTACAAAAAAGCTCTTTGCAAAACAATGGTGACATCAGGGGGTGTGGTCTAAATATGTAAATGAGTTCCTGCTGGGCCTTTTCTACCATAAAAGCCCTGGGCAGAATTAACCTGTCATGAACCTGATCTGATTTCCCCCAGGTGACTATTTCTTGTAAAGAAAACTAAGGAGTTTTGGAGATCTAGTTTTGATCTATTATCCTGTCTGGCTGAGCCCTTGGAGGTTGACTAGCATTAATGATTCTTTTAAATAATATTATAATTTGTTTTTAATTGAATGCACTCACTTGTTAGCACAAGGGGTTATCAATGTTGGGGAAGGAGAGGCAATTTCAAAACTTTTCAACTGGTGCTAACTGTTCCCATGAGGTTTGCTGTCCAAGAAAGCCTCTTAAAACAGCTGAACTGCATGGAACAAAGTGCTCAGCATGGCTCAGCTGTTTAAAAGAATTTTCTTGGGCAGCCAGCTCCAGGGACTGGCTGCTCATGATAGCCCCTTTAAACAGCTGAGTCACATAGAGCAGTTTGCTTCTTGGGTTCAGTTCCAAGCCATTTAAACCAAATGGCTGAGTGGTGGAGTACTGTTCTACTGTTGGTTTAAATGGCTCCCAGTCATTTAACCACTGCTTTCTGTTCTCCACAGAAAGCAGTAACTTAGATGGCTTAGAGCTATTTAAATACCTGCTTTCTGCTCCCCTTGAAAAGCTATGGGGAATAGAATGCAGGGGTCATGAACTCAAACGGGTTCATTTCAGGAATCACCCTCCCAGTTCATAAAGGTTCGTGTTTTATCATAGAATCATAGAGTTGGAAGGAACCTCTAGGGTCATCTAGTCCAACCCCCTGCACAATGCAGGAAACTCACAAACACCTCCCCTAAATTCACAGGATCTGCATAGCTGTCAGATGGCTATCTAACCTCTGTTTTAAAACCTCCAAGGAAGCCCACCACTTCCCAAGGAAGCCTGTTCCACTGAGGAATCGCTCTAATGGTCAGGAAGTTCGCTCTAATGGTCAGGAAGTTCTTCCTAATGTTGAGCCGGAAACTCCTTTGTTTTAATTTCAACCCATTGGTTCTGGTCCTATCTTCTGGGACCACAGAAAACAATTCCACACCATCCTCTATAGGACAGCCCTTCAAGTTTTGTTTCATTGTTCAGCCATGAACTGTGAACCGAGCTGCAAATATGTGGTTCATGCCCATCCCTAGTAACATTTGGCCAACAACCAAATGATGTGAGCATTGTAAATTGATTCTCAGCTGTAGAAAATGTACTTTGTTTTTGACTACACACACACACATTCCCAACTGACATCAACTTGTCTGTCATAACTTCCTTGAATGTTTGTTGTTCTTGAGTTAACTGTGAACCCTACTCCAGTTTCACTGGTTTACTGTTCAGCTTAATCATGATTTTCCAATAACATTTCCCCACAGAACTTGTTTGTTTTTTCAGTAACAGGGCAGCTGTGACTTAGTCCACAAAGACAGTTAAGAGTCCTAAGTGTTATTTTGTTGTGGCTTGATTGTTGGAGGCACTCCCTGAGTTCCAAGACACTGACAATGCTGGCACCAAGCAGATTGTCTGCATTTTAACAAGGTGAAATTTATCTGCAGACACTCCTTTCCACCATCGTCCTCTTTCTTATTTCCCTTTCTTTCATCACAGAGTTGCTCTTCTTTCCCTTTCTTCCATCACAGCTGCTCTTGGGAGTGGTATAGAACCTAAGGCAGTTTCCACATTTTTGTGTCTTGGCTTTCTGCCTCCACTAAAACCAGTGGTGGCTGAGCTTCTTTATCTCCATTTTTTTTTCTTTATCTCCATTTTCTTTTCTTGCATTTACTGAATCTTCTATCTAGATCACAGTCTCATATTCTCATGTGAGTGGAATTCATTTTACAGTATTAGATACAATCCCAGATATCTCTGATTTAGAATGTTTTTTGCCTGCTGCTAGTTGCCTATGACCGTTAGGTAAGTGGTCTGATTTGTATATACTATTGACTATGCCAGAGTTTGACCTACTCTCATCAGCAGTTTCACAGGTATAAGAAATTTGTTTAGGAAAATATATGAAATGTGTGCACACATTATAAGAAGCACTAAAATAATTGGCACTAATTGGCATCCTTGTTGGCAGTGTCATTGAAGAGATCAAGGTGCAATTCACACAAGTGGAAATATTCTCTAACTTGTAAGAGTGAATGTTTTAGGGTCAAAGTTTCTGCTCTTTGAAGTGAATTTGATCTGTTGATCTGTTGCTGCAAGTGAGGAACCCCTCAGTGGATACTTAGAGAGTTTGATCTCCAGGGTTGTCAGCAAAAATAGAATTAACTTAAAAAATAAATGTAGGCTGTTGAGTTATTTTTTTCATTTGTGGAGGAAGATATACACATATTTCACATACTAGGACTATCGATGCTTCACACTGCATTTCCTACCCACTACATGCTTTTTAAAAAGTAATGTTGCTTAAATTTTGGAAATCTGATACTGTGTCTGTCAAAAGACACAACATTATTTAAGCCTGGGGGAGATAAACTTTAAAAATGCAACACTGTGCCATGCTCATTATCTCTGTGAAACAAATGTGGCATCAAGCGTTTCTCAAAATAGCTTATGAAACGTGATAAATTTTGCATAAACATTCTTATTGAAAGTAACCAGTCACAGTCAAAGAGATAAGGATAAAACATGGGGTTTATATTTAATCCAGAAGGCATATCATGGAAATCCACTCTCCAAACAAGGAAACAATCAGGCTAACTAACGGTTAATAAGAATACATGTTCTTAGTTGATATGATAAAAGGGGAAGAAAATCTGTTTTCTTCCTCTGCTGATGAATGAGTTGAGGCAACCCAAGTACTGGTGATGGCCCTTCTTCAAGGTTCTTCAGAAGACTTGACTTTGTCACCCTGCTCTAATTCATATTAAACACATAGACAGGTCATTCAATCCAGAGTACAATATTTGTATTTGGCTTTAACAGTACCATAACAAGGTGAAGTGGAACACACCAGAGGATAGCTATAATAGCTTTATAGCCCTTTTCATTATTAAGACTTCTTAAGATAATTGTTTTCAAAATTATAATACAAGCTTTTCTGAACTTCCAGTATAAGCACTGATTTATGCTGTCCATGATTTCATTTCTGCTCTGTTTCACACTGTGTTAATTTTCATTAAGTTCATTATATCTGAGACCTCTTAAGGGATTTATTTAAAATTCATCTCTTGATTAGACCCATCCTATATACTTTTCTGCTAGAACAATATCATTTTTTTTGTCCCAGAGATAACAAGATCTGAGTTATGGTAGTAACACTGTTCCTTGGAGTTCCTTAGGAATATTAACATGTTACTGTAATTATTTTGATGCATGTAAAACATATATGATTAGATGAGAAAGGATGCATTTAACACAAGTAGATAATCACAATAAATATTGGTTATACAGTTCTTATAGTTTCTGGGTAATATAAAGTATTAGATGAACTGAAAATAGGAAGTCAGTATAATTTAAAAGAACATAAGAACATAAGAGAAGCCATGTTAGATCAGGCCAATGGCCCATCCAGTCCAACACACTGTGTCACACAGTGGCAAAAAAATTTAATATATATACACACACACACACACACACACACATTGTGGCTAATACCCACTGATGGACCTCTGCTCCATATTTTTATCTAAATCCCTCTTGAAGGTGGCTATGCTTGTGTCTGCCACCACCTCCTGTGGCAGTGAATTCCACATGTTAATTACCCTTTGGGTGAAGAAGTACTTCCTTTTATCCGTTTTAACCTGTCTGCTCAGCAATTTCATCGAATGCCCATGAGTTCTTGTATTGTGAGAAAGGGAGAAAAGTACTTCTTTCTCCATCCCATGCATTATCTTGTAAACCACAGTCAACGTTTCTCCAAGCTAAAGAGTCCCAAGCGTTTCAGCCTTTCTTCATAGGGAAAGTGTTCCAGCCCTTTAATCATTCTAGTTGCCCTTTTCTGGACTTTCTCCAATGCTATAATATCCTTTTTGAGGTGCGGCGACCAGAACTGCACACAGTACTCCAAATGAGACCGCACCATCGATTTATACAGGGGCATTATGATACTGGCTGATTTGTTATCAATTCCCTTCCTAATAATTCCCAGCATGGCGTTGGCCTTTTTTATTGCAAACGCACACTGTCTTGACATTTTCAGTGAGTTATCTACCACGACCCCAAGATTTCTCTCTTGGACAGTCTCTGCCAGTTCACACCCCATCAACTTGTATTTGTAGCTGGGATTCTTGGCCCCAATGTGCATTACTTTGCACTTGGCCTCATTGAACCGTATCTGCCACGTTGACGCCCACTCACCCAGCCTCAACAGATCCCTTTGGAGTTCCTCACAATCCTCTCTGGTTCTCACCACCCTGAACAATTTAGTGTCATCCGCAAACTTGGCCACTTTACTCCTCACTCCTAAAATCATGCTCCTATAGCATTAGTGGACACTCAGGAACAGCAAGGGTGAAAATGTGGGCAGCTGTAGTGGATGGGTAATCAGCAACAATTCTGCTTGTGACAATTTCTTTCACTGCTAAAAGCAAAGTTGGGTCCCGTGTTGTGTGAAATTCCTCACCCTCCCCAGCTCACTACCAGGACCACTCATATCAAACTGCAGTTTCCTTCACAGGATTTCTGTGTACCTCTGGCTGCTGCATGCATGGACTTTGGGACTGGGGATAAATTATTGCACTTGAACAAAATCTAGCTTGATTTCAGGTCAAGAGGAAAAGAAGACAACAGATGCTTTGCTTAACATTGTCAAGTATAAAGTGTGCACATTATTATAGATACGATGAAACTGTTCTTACTCTTCTTGGGTATGTGATGTTTTTCTTGACACTTCTCTGATTGTGTATTGCGTAGGCCTTGTAAACACATGTAGCCTTGATGTGCAGAAGAGCTATTCTTTGAATCTTGTTTCTCCCCAGCTCACACACTTAGGAGAATGTCATGTCATCCTGCTCAGCTTTATTATGCAACATTGCAGATTAAGTCTATCAACAGGTTTTATTATTTTAACATTTTAATTATATTTTTATCTGAGGGTTTTTATTTATTTGATAAACTCCCTCCACCGTGATTTGACACTTATTTTAAAGGTACCCACTTATGTAGATGAGGCTAAAGGGGAGTTGACAATTGTGCATGATATTTTTAAGATATTTGGAAAGCTATTATATACAGTATGATTATGTTATATTTCATTATTTCATCATTTCTTTTTGGAGTATTTGAAATTCATAATCTTTGTTTAAAAATGATGCAACACTCTAGGATTTCTTTTAATTTATATGGGAATAGAGAAAAATAGAGGGTTATATAGGGTAATTCCTATGGCATCATACAACATGATGATGCCACTTAAACTGGAAATGATATTGTGGCATTGAGTGATGTCATTTCTGTCCCTGTTTTGTTTCCAGAGGCAGCAGAACCAGTGCTTGGAGGCAGAAGGGGGGCATCCCTACTTTAAGACAGCCCTTGAGATGTCCTCTTTTGATTCTGTTCAGAAAGATGGAGGAACTGCAGGTTGGAATGCTGAGATAAGAGAATCCCCCTTCCTCCCCAATGGCTTTCTAGATCTCTATGAAATGATGATTGGTCATATTTAAACAAAGGAAATGGCAGCAAAAGACAGTATATGCAAAGAAGCACGAAGTTTGATTCTGAGCAAGCAAACTCATTAATGTTAGCTAAGCTTTACTTTTTAGATGGAAATAATTAAGATTAAGAACACTCATTTGTTAACTCAGCACTTACAATTCCAGTGATGGTTCCTTGCTACTGCCACCAAGTGTTCTGCTGGGACTAGGACTGTCAACTCCAGGTTGGGAAATTCCTGGATATATATATATATCATCATCTTGTACGCTGCAATCTCCATCTTCACTTTAAACGCACACCCAGGAGAGGAGGTATCCCTCGGAGGAAGCTTCAGGTTGGCAGACTTCAGTCAGCCGAAGTTAAAGCTGCCTTCCAGGCAAAACTCCAGTCAAGAATTGAGGACCCCAGTTGCCCCACAGACCCTTCTCCAGAAGCACCCTGGGAACACCTAAAAACTACCATCCTGTTGATCTCTGAAGAAGTCCTCGGGTTCTCCACAAGGAAGAACAAGGACTGGTTTGACGAGAACAATCAAGAGATCCAAGAATTACTAGTGAAAAAGAGATCTGCCTACCAAGCACATCTTGCTCAGCCTTCCTGTCCCGGGAAAAAAAGCAATCTTTCGCGCTGCATGTAGCAACCTCCAGCGCAAGCTTCGAGACATTCAGAACGAGTGGTGGACCAAGCTTGCAGAGAGAACCCAGCTGTGTGCAGACACTGGTGATTTAAGAGGGTTCTACGAAGCCCTGAAGGCAGTATATGGCCCATCATATCAGGCTCAGAGTCCCTTGCGTAGTGCAGACGGCCAAGTGCTCCTCACAGACAAGGCATCCATACTGAACCGGTGGTCGGAGTATTTTCAGGTTCTCTTCAGTGCCAACTGCGTAGTTCAAGATTCAGCAATCCACCTCACCCCACTTCAACCAGTGAAAACAGAGTTGGATGAGATCCCCACCCTAGAAGAGACTGTTAAAGCCATCAAGCAACTGAAAAGTGACAAGGCAGCCTGAGTTGATGGAATCCCACCAGAGATCTGGAAGCATGGGGGCACAGTACTACAGAGTACACTTCACAAAGTACTTGTCATCTGCTGGGAACAAGGCAAACTACCACAGGACTTTCACGATGCAATCATCATCACTCTACACAAGAACAAAGGGGAAAAGTCAGACTGCTCCAACTACCGGGGGATAACCCTGCTCTCCATCGCAGGCAAAATCCTTGCCAGAATACTCCTGAACAGACTGGTGCCCACCATTGCAGAAGAACTCCTCCCAGAGAGCCAGTGCAGCTTCAGAGCTAACAGGAGAACCACCGACATGGTATTTGTTCTCAGGCAGTTCCAAGAGAAATGCAGGGAACAGAACAAGGGTCTATATGTGACTTTTGTCGACCTTACCAAAGCTTTCGATACCGTTAGCAGGAAAGGCCTGTGGCAAATCTTGGAACATTTAGGATGTCCCCCAAGGTTCCTCAGCATGATCATCCAGCTACATGAAGATCAGCGAGGCCAAGTCAGACAATGCAACGACCTCTCGGAGCCCATTCCAATAGGCACAGGTGTAAAGCAAGGCTGCGTTCTCGCGCCAACTCTCTTTACGATCTTCTTTAGCATGATGCTTCAAAGAGCCACAGTAGATCTAGATGATGATGATGGTGTCTACATCCGCTATCGCACCGATGGCAGCCTGTTCAACCTGAGGCGACTAAAGGCTCACTCCAAGACAATGGAAAAACTTATCCGAGAGCTACTGTTTGCTGATGATGCTGCACTCGTCTCCCACTCGGTATCAGCTCTGCAGCATATGACGTCCTGCTTTGCAGAGGCTGCAAAGCTATTCGGCCTAGAAGTTAGTCTGAAGAAGACAGAAGTTCTCCACCAGCCTGCACCCCAGGAAGATTATCACCCTCCCTGCATCACTGTGGGTGAATCAGTTCTGAAGACAGTCCAGCAGTTCAGCTACCTGGGGTGCATCATCTCCTCAGATGCCAAGATTGACAAGGAGATTGACAACAGGCTGGCAAAGGCAAACCATGCATTTGGCCGACTGCACAAAAGAGTGTGGAGCAACAAGCATCTGAAAAAAGGCACAAAGATCAATGTTTACAAAGCGGTTGTGATGACAACCCTCATCTACGGCTCCGAATCATGGGTTTTATACCATCATCACCTGCGACTCCTTGAGCGCTTTCATCAGCGCTGCCTTCGCACCATCCTCAACATCCACTGGAGTGACTTTGTGACCAACACTGAAGTCCTCAAGAGGGCGGAGGTTACAAGCATCGAGGCACTGCTGTTGAAGACGCAGCTGCGCTGGGCAGGGCATATTTCTAGGATGAAAACCACCGCCTTCCCAAGATTGCTCTGTATGGCGAACTTTCCACCGGCCATCGAAATAGAGGGGCACCAAAGAAGAGGTACAAGGTCATAAAATGTACCTTCCAAAGAAGCCATTTTCTCCAGGGGAACAAATCTGCAGTCTGGAGATCCATTGCAATTCTGGGATATTTCTAGACCCCAAACTTAGATGGGATGTGGGATTCTTTTTAGGTGGCCATTTCCTCTTCATCTCAAGAGGTAAATAATTACAAAGGGCTAAACTAGATGAGTTCCTTTGGGGATGGTGATGTCTAGCCCTTTTTACCTACATCATTTTTCCAGTCTAAATCACCCCACTTCTCAAAGTTCCATGTGCCCCATGAGAGAAAATATGCAGGCACCACATAAGTATGTTTGAATTTTCTTTGGGGACTGAGAAAAGGGGTTTAGATCAAGAAAACAGTATTATGGGAATGTGTTAGATAGCCTCCAAAGATAGCTGCTTTGTTTTGTGCTTGTCTGATCATAGATCTAATCACAGGTCTCTCAAAAACAAAGCAGATATAATGCAAAACAAAATTTTATTTTATTTTTTAAAAAATGAGGATTGTCTGTTAACATGAGATTTATTGATTACTCTGTGAAGAGGGGGCAGCTAAATTAACACAGCAAAACACTATGACACAGGGCTTATTAACACTAACATTTATGAGTTACTATCAGAAAATAGAGTATGTCTGCTGTCACGTAATTAGAGCTGGATTGAGCCTCAGTCCCCTGCTAAACCTGTTACTTTAATTTCTATAGTAAATTAGCCTCCATAGTTGAATCTTTGGTTCTGCTTCCCAGGAGGCTGCAGAACTCTGCTGGTTGTGTGGCCTTCTGGTACAAATAACACTGCACATGACTTTTGCCTTACATGATTTTGCCTTCTGAAATGTTTATACATGATCAAATTCTAAATAGATAGGGTATCTGAAACTAGCTTCTTTGTCTCTCTGATTCACCCTAGCTTTCCTTGACTTTCGTTGACTTTCTTGACCCCGAGAGAAAGAAAGGGCTGAGCTTTGTCATGTACATCAGATATAAGTCAGTTGATTCAGATTCAGTTTTATTATGCTCCATGACCAGTATATGTTTTAACTCTGTTTTTTTTATTGTTGTGAGCCACCCTGAGCCCGCTTGCGGGAGAGGGCGGGGTATAAATCTAAAAATTAAATTAAATTAAATGTCAGATTCTTAGCAACAGGCTTAACAGGTACATTCACTTATGGATAGAAAGGGGTTTTTAATGGCTGAATTTAGTTCTGTTCATGGTTGTATGCCCATCACCCTGTCTTCTGGGTCTTGGCAGGTAACCAGGATATATCTTTTGTAAAATTACAGTGATGTCTAATTAGGTATTTGATTAATTTTGTATGCTGCATACCAGATTCTTATATGTTTTAAAGGGTTTTACATTTAAGTTTTAAGTTAAATAAATGAGAGGTGTTTTGAAACAACTCTCTTTCTCTGCAATTGGGAAGCTATTTTTCTTTTCCTTCCCACTGAATGCAGTGGGGATAAGAGTCCATGAAAAGGTTCTTGGGCTCCTGGTTTCCCCAACAGTATGGAGGTTCCACTGAGATTGGGGTACAAACACTGGTATTTGTTTTTCTCTAGGAACCAGGAAGAAAAGGTGAGTACACTTTTCTTTCTGGTTTTGTGAAATTGTCATGTTATTTAATAGTCTGAAGAGAGACCAAGTGCATAGAGGGAGATACATTGTGGATTTCTATATTTCTGTATTCTGCTTGATATATAAAAAGGTGCTGGGAACATAATAAACTGAAGTTAGAATGAAGTTTTGGTCTGTGATTCTCCCTCTTTCTGGCAAGGAACTGCCCAGCCACCAAATCTGAACTTGAGAAAAGGGAGATGAGGTTACAGGTTTCCCAGCCACTTAATGTTTTCCCCAACAACTGTATTGACAAAATGAACACTTCAGCATGTGATTTAATAACACCAGGGTTAAAAACTACTATCAAATGGCCAATGTGCTATATCCAGTATTGCAGGCATTATCAGTTATTTCAAAGATGCAAAATGTTCTAGACATTTTCAGCGTCCATTTTTGTCTTTATTATTAACACTCATTTCCTGAATAACAGCCTACTTCCTCTTCTGCTGCCATCATCTTACTTGACTTATTGAAGGGAGAGCTTCAGTATTTTCCTTGTATCAAGTGCTTGTTCATTCTTATGCGGGCTAGTGCATTTACATTTACTTTGGAGTGAATAAATATGCTGAATGTTCACACCAGGTGCATGATAGTAAAAAGTCAAGGGATGTCAAAGATGTCCCCTATAAGAGAACTGTGAAATGTTTCTTGCTGTATCAATAGGATGAGGAGATCCTGTTCTTGGGGACATTTCTGTATAAGGGATGCCATGTTCTAATTTAAATCCAGTCTGGTAGATGAATGATGTCCCAGAAATGGAAATTCAATATAGCACAATCATTTTGTGGGCCCAGAGATGTTGCACTACCACAATGTAAGGTTTTTAGTCCACTTTCATTAGCAGGAAGTAGCAGATCTCAAACCCACCCCACCCATGAGGCAGAATGTACACTGACCCTTATATGGAAGCTTGCTACAAGAGAGAGTCTCAAGTAAATCTTCGTTTCAGTTTCCTGCAGCTTTGTATCAGAGAATTGTTGAAAGTATATTGCAATGAGCAGGAAAAGGCACCATGAAGTCCAAGTAGATGTATAGCAGCAGTTACTGATGTGAGCTCTTAATAAAGTAATATATATTTGCCATTTCACTATCTTTAATGCCATTTTTCTTTTGTTCTAACATAGGTACATCAAAGTAGGATTTTATTGCCATTTTAGCCTTGTGTACTGTAAACTGCATACTAGTCTTGTCATGATAAAGTGTTCAGTGCCCTACATAGCTGATGGTGATACTGACTTTCAGAGAAGTCTTCTTGCCATTGCCAAGCACAAGCAGTTTTTCTAGAAAGCACAATAGGGCTGTAATGAAAATGTAGTTGTTTGGGGGTGGCTTAGAAAAAGGCTGAATACTTGTGCACTTGGCACACTTGCAGTCTTTCTGCTTGCCCTTCATGCTCATTATTGCAAGAAGGGGCATTGTTCCTAAACATAGCTAATATGCCTAACAGAATGTGAGGAACAGTGTGCAAACTATTTTAAAGTCCAGGTCACTGCTAGAGGATGTACCTTATTTAAGTAAACAATTTTTGTATATAGACAAAATTGGAAGGCAAAAAACTTTTTAATTGACTCCTTAGAGTATTCTGCAAACTGGTCATTGTAGCATCATATGGTGAGGAAGAAACCTTCATTACAAGCAGAAGGAAGACATAAAGCTAATATGGTCTAAATGCTCTAAAAAGGTGAAGAAATTATAATATTCAGAACATATTCTCCTTAGTGGTGAATTTGGGACCCCAATCTTTTGCTACAATGTGAGCTGATAAAAGAAAGGGAGCCTCTCTAACCTTGATTCAGAATCCCATTTTCCAGGATAATATTTGAACTCCAAAAATATCCAGATAATTGTAACATAACATAACACATTATACTGTATTATCTCCAGTAGATTCTGAAATTCTTGATATAACAAACTTTTAAATAAGAGAAGAACATCTTCCTTCTGTCTGTCAAAGGTGATTCTCTCCCAAACCATTTTTAGAAGCGAATATATAGTATTGAACAATAACTTTCCAGTTACTTGCTTTGGAATGAGAAACATGATTCACAATTATATATATAATACACACACACACACACACACACACACACACACACACATATATATATATATATATATATATATATATATATATATATATATATATACACACACACACACACACACACACACACATCTTATAAGGGATGCCAATATGGAAATCTCAACCTGTAATTTCTTTACGAGAATAATTGTGTTGATTTTGTGAGTAAGAGATAGAAAACTCTGGGAGGGGACCTGATATACTACCCAATGAAGCCCATAGGTACCCTACCATTTAATTAAATGAGAAATAAACTTGCCCTTGAGACCTGCAGAAAAATCATTTCCCAAGGGCAGTTAATACCCTGTTTATGTTTAATCACAATCTTCTGAGTATCCAAAAATAACTACAAAGATTACTGAGCATGCTGAGCTTAGGCTGAGGAATCATGATGACAGTGGTGACCACAGTATTTTATGGACCAAAATTAATGAATTTTTAGGTAGTCACCAATTCACAGAGATAGAGTTCATCACATTCATAACATGCCAAACCACACTCCTATAGGCAATGACCACACAGTGCAGTTTTATGGGGTGGTTTTAGAAGATAAGGCATAAACAGATAGTATTCCAGCTGCTGCACATGACCAGAAGAATCTCTATAGCTATATGAAAGTCTATTTTAGAATCACTTAAAGAAGCTGTTAGTTGTTTATGAGTGTATACCTGCTGCTTTATAAATTTGGCATCATAGTCACATTTTTGAAAATGAAATTATTTTTGCCAGTAGCATTTTAAAAAACTTTTTTTTACACTAACTTCTTATTTTAAAAGATATGGCTTGGACAATGTAATTCCACTCTGGTCTGTGCTAGTCAGAGATCATCTGGGGTGCTGTGTCCAGCTCAATTTCAGGAAGATGTAGGTAGATAGAAATAGGTTCAGAGTGTTGGTAGAGTGCTGCTCAAGCTAAAGTAGAGTTAGCTAGCCCCACGTGGACAGAACTGTACTTCAACAAGCCTTTACACCAATCAACCATGAAAACACAGCATAACAAAAAAGAAAACTACCACAAGTCTGTGTGAAGAAAGAAACTGGGTATTGTTTAGCTTGCGGGAGCATGTGACTGTGTCCTGGTATGACAACAAAGGCTTGGAGCAGGTTCAGTAGGTGGGTGCTGGATCCAGTGTCATAGATCTCATGGTAACAAGCCAGCCATACAAAGTGACTGAACCAACAAGGTTGTCTGCATAGCCCAGAGCTAAAGTATCCTGCAGGGCAAGAGGCCTCAACTGTTCTGAGCTTTATCTCAACAAGGCTTGACTGAGCCCCAGTCCTGCAAGACAATATGGACATTTAGGCAGTGATCTGGCTTTGTAGTGGTGGAAAGTGCCATCAAGGTATAACTAACTTATGTTGACCTTGTAGTAGGGTTGCCAGGTCCAACTCAGGAAATACCTGGGCACTGAAGGTGGAGCCAAGAGACTTTCCCATTCCCTAAATAAATAAATATCACAGAAGTACATTTTTCCTGAATATAAAGGTAAAGTAAAGGTGGTCGCCTGTGCAAGCACCAGTTGTTTCCGACTCTGGGGTGACATCGCATCACAACATTTTTATGGTAGGCTTTTTATGGGGTGGTTTCCCATTGCCTTGCCCTGAATATTTCCTAATCCTGTTTTTTACCTTCAAAGGCTTCCCCAGCAGATGCACATCCACTAAATGAAAGTAAAATTTGTCATACACCACAAGTCCCTTACCATGGCTTTATTAAGGGACACACATGCACACATACTCACAAAGCAGCCAAAATAAACACAGCTTGCCAGCCCACACATTTATGATCTCACTGGGGCAATTTACTAAGGAATTGCTGGATGTAGCAGTCTGTTGTATTTCAACCAACTTCTTTGAACTAATACAGGGAAATGAAAGTAAGGAACAAAGAAGTTTAGGGGGTGGAGTTTTCCTCCATCCCCTAATCAGGTTCTACTTTACTCTTTATTATCTATTTTAAATTGCAAATGAAATAAATACTGAAATAAATGCAAAACAAATAAAGGGACTATGTTCTCTTACTTTCCCATAGCTCGCACACGTACTGGAAAGAAACGTGGCTCTGCCAACTTGTCCCACCCCCATCCAGCTTTCCGCCTACTGATATTTAAAGGCACACACACCTTCCAAAAACACAAGTAGTTCCAAGCTTCTTCTAAGCCTGCCAAGATTTAAAGGCACATGGTGGCTGTTGAGGCATTCCCTCCTCCAGCCAGCTTGCTTGTGGTGGAGAGGAGCCTGCAAAACCAGGAAATCTCCCACCAGAGCCTGGGGACTGGCAAACCTACCTTGTAGGGTTTTCAAGGCAAAAGATGTTCAGAGGTGGTTTGTCATTGCTTGCCTCTATGTAGTGACCTTGCACTTATTTGGTGATCTCTCATCCAAGTATTAATCAGGGCACGCTGCTTAGCTTCCAAGCTCTGATAAGATCAGGGTAGCCTGGGATCTGGCTTAGTAGCTGGAAAACAGGCTGCTGGTCTGGTGAGTCACCAACTTCTATCTGGGCACTGGAGCTTTCCTCAAATTACAACTTATACCCAGACTACAGAAATCAGTTCCTCTGAAGAAAATGGTTGCTTTCCATGGTGAAATCTATGTTATTATATAGTGCTGAGGTTCCTCTCCTTCCAAAAACCTATCCTCCTCAGGTTCTACCCTCCAAATCTCCAGGAATTTCCCAACCCTCAGCTGGCAACCCTACAGGTACTTCCTCACTGATGAATTGCCTCTTCATGAGTCCACTGTCTCTGTCACTCTCACAAGGTGCCAGAAGAACTTCGGGGACTGGTAGTTCAGGATCTGGCCCTACCTGGCAAGGGACTGGCTGCTCTGGATTCTGGCATGTTGGGAGCACTGCCTGGGGACAAGGCTTCAGGGGTAGGTCCTTCCATCTGAAGCCTTGGGATCCAGGGTCTCAGGGTCTGGAAGAGGCTCTGGGTCTGGAGGGAGTCCAGTGGTGTCAGGTGTCCCCTGAGCTTCCTGGTCTTTTCTTAGAATAGTCTCTGGTTTCTGCTGGTTGTCATCTGCTTCTGAGTCCATCCCAAGGACATTCACGACAAATCGAACTCTTGCAATATCTGAAGGGCCATCATATGTAAGAAAGAAAGGACTTGTTCACTGCTGCTCCAAAGGGCAAGACTAGATATAATTGGCTTAAATTATAGGGAGATAGGTTTAAAATGAGCATTAGGATAAACTTCTTCATGGTCAACAATGGATGGAGGTGATCCCTCCCCTATAAGCAGATGCCAGGCAGCCACCTGGCATCTGCTTATACTTTTGGTTTCCTGCACTGAGCAGTGTGGATTGAACTAGATGGCATACAAGGTCCCTTCAAACTCTGTCTCTATGAAAGAGGTCATTCAATGGAAGGAAGGTGTGACAGGCCCTTTCATGAAACCAGTGCCTCTTTACTTAGTTTTGAGATATAAACCAGCCCCTCTCTGATGGGATGTGCTTAGGTTAGCAAGTGAGCTTTGGGTCCCTGCTGTGAGATAATTTTTGTATAGGATATGAAGAGTACAGAGATAATTGAAGCAGGAAATGAAATAAAACAACAAAGAAAATGTATTTATATATAGGTTATGTGGTAAATTCTCTTCAAAGCTTGTAGTTACCTGGTCTGCTCATCACTAGGGATGTGCAAAAAAAAAAATTCGGATTAACACGGATTCGAAAGTATACGGGGGAGAAAAATTCGGAATCCCCGTATACTCCTGAATACCGCATTCGGAATAGCCGCATATACGGTAGATGCACGGCTATTACCGAATATACAGCCCTATTATACCCTATGGGCCATTGAAATCAATGGCAAATAGGGTATATTTGAAGCCGCGTGGAGGGGAGGGGGTTTGAGATAGAGCCCCCAAATTTGCAGGGGACCTGCAGGGGACTCTCCCCTCCAAGCCCCCCAAGTCCCAAAAAGATTGGGCCAGGGGATCCCATTCCAGGGGCACCCAAAGAGGGTGCCCCTATTCCATCATTATACCCTATGGGCCATTGAAATCAATGGCAATATAGGGCATAATTAGAGGCTACTGGGGGGCAGGGGGTTTGAGGGAGAGCCCCCAAATTTGCAGGGAACCTGCAGGGGACTCTCCCCTCCAACCCCCCCAAGTCCCAAAATGATTGGGCCAGGGGGTCCCTGTCTTTGGGCTCCCCAAAAGGCCCATTGCTAACAATGATAGGGAAAGCCCAATTAGCCACTTCCTCACTGTAATTGTCGTGGGAAAAGTGGCTCTGGGGGAGCAGGGGGTTTTGAGGAGAGCCCCCCAAACTGCTGTGCAGCTTCAGGGCACTGTCCCACACAAAACCCACAAGGCCAAAAAAAATTGGACCAGGGGGTCCAATTCCTGGGGCACCCAAAGCCAAACCTAACCACATCAGAGAATCTCTATAGGACCCAAATGCACTACATCCCTCTATCTACTCTATGAACCCTGCAGGGCAGGCCTGGAAGCAATATAAAACCCAGTTGCAACGTCACTGCCACACAAAACAAAATCTGCTCAAGGTCTGCTCTGCAGACCTGGCTGCAGCAAACCCAGATGCCAGCTCTCCAGCCCTGCCCCAAACAACACGGGGAGACCTGGCCAACCACAACAAACCTGCTGGTTCTGGGTCTCTCACCCAGGTGCCAGCTTCCCTGCCACAGAACACACAATCTACAGATGCCAGCTCTCCAGCCCTGCCCCAAACAACACGGGGAGACCTGGCCAACCACAACAAACCTGCTGGTTCTGGGTCTCTCACCCAGGTGCCAGCTTCCCTGCCACAGAACACACAATCTACTCTATAAAAACAAGAAAGTGACCCAGCCCACACACACCCTCACCAACCCCCACACCAACCAGAGGCAATTAAAAAAAAACCAAAACAAAACCAGCAGAATCACAAAAGGCCAAGTGTTAAAAAGTGGCCTTTTCACCAACAAGAAAGCTCAGGCCAAATAAGTCAACAACACCCCCCCCCCTTAAAACCAGACCAGGAAAAGGGGGACAAAAGTGGCCTTTTAAACAATGGAAATTAGGCCAAACAGCACCCCCCAAGAACCCAAAGAAAAGAGTAACAGCAGCAACAAATCAAACACTGAATACTTTTAAAACAGTAAAAAATTAACTTTTAACAATACAGGAACTTTGCAAACCCCTCCCCAAAGAAACACTTCACCCTAACCCCAAGAGATCCAAGCCACCCAAATCAGGAGAAGTAAAAGGACACTGCACTTTTAAAAGTCCTCTCACTAAATTAAGATATGGGCAAATTGGCAAAACCCCCCCACCCCAGGCCCCCTACCCAAGCAGAAACCCCCAAATAAGCTACCCCACCACCACCCAAATCTGGATAAGTAAAGGGACTCTAAGTCTTAAAAAAAGTCCTTTTACCAACAATAAATAAAAACAAGAACCCCAAGAGTGTCTTACCTTGTATTCTCTAGTCCAGGAGTAAGGCTGAGTGAGAGAGCTGCAGGCAGCAGAAGCCAGGAAGGAAGACTCCTTAAAAAGCCCTTCAAAGCATGCATTTGCAATGCATTTTGCAAATGCATGCTTTGGATTGGCTGCTGGGGCTCCTCTTCCCCCTCCCCCCCTCCCTGATCCCAGGGAGAGGCGGGAAGAGGCCACTAAAGGCGCAAAATTAGGCAAGCAGCTCCTTTGAAGCTGCAGAAGCTAATTTGCCGCCTTTAGAATTGACAGCCGCATACTTACGAATAGCTATTCGTAAGTATGCGGGAAGCCTTATTCGGCTCCCGTATAATGGGCGCCAATGGGAATCGGCTTCAGCCTATTCCGTATGGAGCTGAATCAGTGCTGATTCGGCTGTAAATACGGTTCGGCCGAACCGAATGCACATCCCTACTCATCACCAGAGACATGGTAATTCACTTTGTCAGCTCCCTTGTTGAGACAGTTCCCAAATTCAGTTGTCTACTCTGTCCCTCAGGCAGCACTCAACTCCCAGCTTCTGTGTCCCCTCCCCAACAACACTCCACACTCCATCCTCCCTCTGAAAGGAGATTGGATGCTAGAGCAGCACTCAGGCTCACCTGTGAAACAGATGAGTGGCTGTTTTACCTCTCAGACATGGGACAGCCTCCTGTTGGTCACAGAAGGTACTTCCATCTGCAGTCTTCTGTGCCCCCAATATGCTGCTATGGAGGATATCCTGATCCTTTGGAGCCAGTTTGCAAGTGGGGAACAGGGGCTGCAGGTAGGGGTGAATGGAATCCATCCCACCCTGTTAGCCAAAGTGCCATCAAACAAGGTATGGGTGAATTATTTAAGTGGGTAAAGATGGCAAACTAGGTCAATAACCTCTGTATACAGGACTCAGTCCACCAGGAGCCCTCTAATATTGAGGAGATTAAAGTACTAAAAATGGGTTTTTATTAGAAAAACCATTCACGTGCACAAGAAAACAAATCAAACAGCAATCACACAGTCCTAGAAAAGTAGATGGGAAATTGGATAGGGAAACATATAAGGGGAGACATACAGGGTTATACTTTACCTCTTGACAATGCAGAAGGACGATTCCTTAGTGAAGATGATAACGGAAGGGAGAGCAAGTGTCACTCACAAATAATGGGCCCAATACTGATCAGGTGATTGGGGGTGGCTCGAACAGCAAGGTAGGGGCCTTCTTATAGCCAAATTTGTGTCCTGAGGTGGTGTCTTATGGTACCTGACATCAGCCTGGAGATGGCTCCCAAGAGTTTGAACAAAAGGATTAATAGGCAATGATGGTTTTACCTAGTGCAAACCATCTTTAGAACAAAGAAACTAGAGTGGTCAATCTAGAGCCAAATTATTCCCTATTGTGACATCTTAGCTAACACAATGGAAAAGGTCTACATAGCAGGATGAAGTAGTTGACAATCATCTTCACCAATGTTCTGTTGTGTAAGACGCTTGCCTTGATGATCAGCAGGAAGAATCTTTTGTTAGGTGTGAAGACATTGCAGGAATTTTATTGTTGACCGTTGGTGCCTTCATTTACATCTCCAAAGCATGCCTGGTCTCTAGAATGTAGTACATGGTTTGGACATCTCCTCTGCATGGTGGTTTGCAGGAGTGAGGGTTGTCTTTTTTGGACATCTCAGGAATATGGCTTCTATCAGGGATGCTTCTGACGCTATCGTCTGGATGACAGGAGTGCAGTTGCTGTCTGCAGGGCTGGGCAGCTCATCTGGGAAGTGCAGTCTGGAGTCCTCTTTACCGGGCAGGCACAAACAGTCACATAATAGCAGGCACAGGCAGGAAGCTGGCTGAAGCCTGGCTGGAAAAACTGCTGCATAGTCCATTCAGAGTAAATGTTCATATTGGGACTGACACAGAGGCCAAATGCTTATAATTCAATAAGACTGAACATCCATAGTGCAGTAGGCATGAGTTTTAAGTTACTAGTGTCCATTGTAGATGAAAGTCCATGTGAGCCTGGCATCGGGGCCAGAGAACTATAGTCCATAATGGTGGGAGAGAGGGTCTAGGGCTAACAACCCACATCTGCAGAAACATAGAGGGGTCTTTGGGTTATAGGCCAAATGCTTCCATAACTTCTCATTCGCCTCTAACTGTCTGAGACACAGGCAGGTCAAGGAGCTGAGTTCCAGAATCAAAGTCACGGTTGGATTCAGAGGTCATCATCAGAATGTCAGAACAGAATTCAGGGAGTTGCCCAAGAGCAAAGTCTAGCAGTCCAGAGTTGTTTACCAAGCAGTCAGAGCAGTTCCACAAGTTCAAAGTCAAGGGCTGGTTCATGAGGAGAAGAAAAAGAAGATTGCAGATTTATACCCCACCTTCTCTCTGAATCAGAGCGGCTTACAATCTCCTATATCTCCTTCTCCCACAACAGACACTCTGTGAGAAGGATGGGGCTGAGAGGGCTCTCACAGCAACTGCCCTTTCTAGGATAACTCCTGCAAGAACTATGGCTAACCCAAGGCCATTCCAGCAGCTGTAAGTGGAAGAGTGGGGAATCAAACCCGGTTCTCCCAGATAAGAGTCTGCACTTTGCACACTTAGATTCCCACTGACAAAGACAGAAGTCCTTTGCCTGAGCCATGGCAGTGTGGGCAGGAAAATTCCCTTACCAGCTTTTGATGGTGAGCCACTGACAATGACGCACAAGGTTAGAAGCTTGGGGGTGCTGCCGGAGCCTGTCTTGACAAAGGAGGCCCAGATAGCAGCCACTGCCAAATCTGCATTTTTTCATCTTAGGCGGGTGAGACAGTTGGCCCCCTTCCTTGAGCATGACTACCTGGCAACTGTGATCCATGCAACGGTCACCTCGAGGTTGGACTACTTTAATGCCCTCTACTTGGGGCTGCCCTTGTCTCAAACCCGGAAACTCCAGCTAGTGCAGAATGTGGCAGCCTGGCTGCTATTGGGGCTTCCTAGGTGGGAGCACATACAGCCAGGGCTGCGGGAACTGCCAGTAGTTTACCGGATTCACTACAAGGTGCTGGTCATTACCTTTAAGGCCGTATATGGCCAAGGACCTGCTTACCTTAGGGACCGTCTCTCCCCACATATTCCCCAGGGAGCACTTAGATCTGGATCCCAAGATTTGCTAGTGATCCCTGGGCTGAGGGAGGCAAGATTAAAATCTACCAGAGAGAGGGCCTTCTCAGTAGCAGCCCCCTACTGGTGGAATCAGCTACCGGAGGACGTGAGGGCCTTGCAGAACCTTGCCCAGTTCCACAAGACCTGTAAAACCACACTCTTCCGGTTAGCCTTTAACTGATCTAGAATTACTGTTATTGTGGGAGAAAATGTAAGAACACTGAAGCCATCGGATGTGAAACAACTACATATGATATTAGCACCAGATTGTTTTAATAATGATTGTTTAATTATTGAATTTTAAATTTTGTATTAATGTTATGCAATTTTTAAACTGATTGTTTTTATTTTATTGTTGTGAGCCACCCTGAGCCTGCTCCGGCAGGGAGGGCGGGTTATAAATCAAATCAAATAAATAAATAAACTTAACCACTACACCAAACTGGAGCAGAGCAGAGTCCAGAGCTATGATTGCAGAGTCAGAGGTATGGTAACTTGTTGCTTCTGCGCTCAACTCATCTTCTATGCCTTCATTTATACATAATACACAGCTGGATCATGTTGAGCTGGTGAGTGAGTGAAAGATCATCCTGACTTATTAGCCCAGATGCTGCTGGGCTGCTAAATGTCCTGTGCTGCCACTCCAGTAACTCATGCCATACAAGTGGTCCTGTGGCTCAAGGGGGTGAGGCAGCCCAATGGACCTCATTCAAACTCTGAGTCTGAGTTTTTGGAACAGTATCCTCAGATGACAGCTCCTCTGCTGGGGTGGGGGGTGATGGAGGCTTCTGAAACTCCACCATCATTGGTGGGTTGCAGGGAAGGCCCCACATCAGATGTTTCCAGGTTATAGTCCTCACCTCTAGCTTCACTGGGACCAGGGTGATCCTGCTGGCAGCAACTCTCTAATTGTATGCATAGAGTACTGTTGAATTCAGTGGGAATTAGTCTAAGTGGGCACAGCTTTTCAGGCTTAGTCATTTTTGTTTTCACTTTCCAGAATACAATTTACTATCTTAGAACTGTTTTGAATATGCTAAAACCTGCGTAACTTTAAATATGATAAAACCTTTATAATCTCCTTTTTATTGTGAGGATAAGAACATTAGCTGGATTATTTTTATTATAAATAGTACTATTGCTTCACCCTCTTGAGGAAGGTGAAAGGGAAAGAACACACTTGACATCTTTAATGCCTTTCTTTTGATTTCTCCTATACTAAAAAAGTAACAAAAGACAACAGAGAGTCCTCACCTGCCCACCCACCTGACACATCTGCCCCAGTTTCAATGTCACAACATTTGTGCAAGGGCAGAATGTACTGTACAACTAATACATATACAGGCACATTCCAATGTTCATAGGCCTCATTTGACTTGATTCCCGAATTTTTACCTGGCAAAATTTTCATATGGTTAATGAGCACTGGGTTATACAAATGTATTATGTCCTCAGGTAGTCATCAGTTTTGTTGGAAGTAGGGAAACTGCATCAAGTAGGTATGGATGTAAGGCATACTCTCTGTTTTGCCCCTGTGACACACAAAGAGATAGGGAAGCCCACATGGTAAGTGTACCTTTCATTTCCTAGGATGCCAGTGTCTCCAAGAGAAGGAGGGGCACCAAGCCAGCCCTCTGCAGTCTTATGAGATTGGCCACTGCCCCAGACAATGGAGGAGTGGCAGCTCCATGCCTCTTCTCTGACAGGTTGTTGACTGTGAGTACCCTTTCTATCCTGGGTAGTTAGACTTTTCCTTCATAATAAATAACAACCACAACTTAGGGCCAAACTAGGTATTATGGCATCCATGAATCTCACACAATACTGCTGCCATTTAAAAGCTGAACCTGAAACATTTAAAAATCCCATGAGGCCAACAGAATGGAGAAAGTAGGTGGTTTTAATCCTGGTCCTGCTGCATATCAGGACTGAGCCTTCATGGCATTTTCTAAACAGGTGGAGTTCAGCTCTAAAATGGTGCAGCATCTACAGATTGTAATGAGGATGCTGTAACATCAAGTTTGGCCCAAAGAGATAAAGGAGGAAGCAAAGAAGGGGCCAAAAGGATAACAAGCAAGAGAAGATGATGAAGTTGGTCAACAGACAGAGGAAGGAATTCATTAAGACAAGAACGAGATAGAGAAATGGAGCTATGTACAGGAAGTAAAAAATAATGGGAGAAGATCAACGTGCTGCTTATGCTGGGCTGAACTGCTGCTGTAGTTCTAAATAGAGGAGGAGATGATGATTGATGATGATGATGATGATGATGAAGAAGAAGAAGAAGAAGAAAAATTATACCCTGATTTTCTCTCCCTGAAGGAGTCTCACAGTGGCTTACAATTGACACCTTGTGAGACAGGTGAGGCTGAAAGAGTTATAAGTAAACTGTGACTGGCCCAAGGTCACTCAGCTGGCTTCATGTGGAGGAGTGACAAATCAAACCCTGTTCAACAGATTAGAGTCTGATGTCTTTAACCACACTGGCTGTCATTGAGAATGAGGCTGGAAGCCCTGCCCTGCTCTAGGCTTCTGAACAAAGGTGGTTGCTCTGATTTCACCTCTCTCTTGAGCTTATGGGCTTGGCAGGATTATTTAGTTTGGTTACAAAACTGGTACCCCACCTTTCTGCCCTTACAAGGGCCACCAAGGAAACTAACAATGTAAAACATACATGGTAAAATCACATTTTACAGCCATTCCAATAAACCTCCACCACATACACTTCATTGAAACGATTACATCAGAATTAAAATACAAACTAAACTTAAAAACAGTAACTAAAGAATTGGCTTTGAAGCATCATTCAGGGAATGCCAAACAAAACTGTCAGAAGATGGCAACAGAAGGGATGAATCTCCCCGGGGAGAAAGTTCCTGAGCTTTGATGTCACAACCAAGAAGGTCTTCTCCTGGGTTGCCACCTAATATTAGAAATACAAAGAGAGGTCACTAGGACAATGTATAAAAAACAACCTCAAAGGTTATAGTAACAAAATTACTAAACCTTCTGCATAACAATGAAAAGTTTGTAATAGAATAACATCATATTACAACAATACATAATTCATAAATACATCAGTGGAGTTTCAATGTACAGGAGGCCGACTAATTATCCTGCTTCGAAGTATTCTTCCAGCAAAGGTGCACTCTGTATTAATTCCACAATGGGGTTATACAACTCCCAAAAGATTTACAATATTCCATTGAAAGGTAACCTCACACTCTTCCTCTTTCAACATTTACTGCAAACAGTCTTTGTATATAATCTTCACAATAGACATAATGTCTTATCACTTTTACTTTCTGGGACCGGCTCCAATACAGCTCAAGGCATAATTAGTCGGCCTCCTGTACATTGGAACTCTACTGATTATGTATTTATGAATTATGTATTTTTGTAACATGATGTTATTCTATTATAAACTTTTCATTGTTATGCATAAGGTTTAGTAATTTTGTCACTATAACCTTTGAGGGGGTTTTTTTATACCTAATATTAGAAGGCAGGGCCACTCAATGCAGACCCTCTGAAGTTTACTGCAACAATCAGACACAGTCATACAGCTTGGGCAGTCCTCAGATGTGTTGGCTCCAAACCATGTAGGGTTTTAAAGATTAAGACCAGCATCTTGAATTGTGCTCAGAAACAAATTGTGAGCCAGTGTAGCTGGGTGAGGACTGAAGAGATATGGTCCCTTTGACCCACTCTAGTCAACATCCTGGTTGCAGAGTTCTCTACCAGCTGAAGTTTCCTAACACTTTTCAAGGGTAACCCCATGAGCGCACTGCAATATTCTAATTTAGGTGAAACCAGGGAATGTGCCACAGTGGCCATATCTTTTCTGTCCAGCTGGCTAACCCATCAAAGCTGGTTAAAGACATTTGGCCACAGATGCCACCTGCTTATCCAGCAGTAGGCCTGGGTCCAAGAGCACCCCCAGACTATGAACATGTTCCTTCAAGGGGGGGGGGGGTGCAACCCCATCCAGGATAGGTGATACTTTAAATCCTGGATCAGACCTTCCACCCACCAGTAGCACTTCTGTCTTGTTAAGTTTAAGCTTCGATTATTAGCCTACATCCACTCCAAAGCTTTCTCAAGGTATTGGTTTAGGGTTTCTCTAGTCTCTCTGGGATCAGCTGGATGTGTGAGATAGAGCTGGATGTCATCTGCATATTGATGACAGCCTATCCTAAATCTCTTGTTGGCTTCTCAGTGGTTTCAAATGGATGTTAAAGAACAGGCCAAAGGCCTTACAGGATCCCACAGGCCAAAGGAAATGAGCAGCAGTACCGAGCACCACCTTCTGGAGAACAGTGACTTCCAACCCCAGTCCAGATAGGCATTGTATTGAAAGCCACTGAGAGGTCCAGAAGAATCAACAGAATGACATTCCCTCTGTCCATCTACTGGCACAAGGCATCCACTAGGACATTCAAGGCTGTTTCAGTCCGAAACACAGGCCTAAACCCAGACTGGAAAGGGTCTAAAAAATTTGGCTTGTCTAGGAAAGCTTGGAGTTGTCTAGACAGAACCCATTTAATCATCTCGCTCAGGAATGGAACATTTCAGACCGGTCAATAATTATTGAGATCTCCTAAGTCAGGGGTAGGCTTATTATTTCAAGGCTAGGATGACCACTCCCTCTGTTAAGGAAGCATTAACTAACTCTCAAACCCAGTCCACCCAATAGATTTAAGTAACCAATAAGGGCAAGGGTCATGCAAGAAGAAGAAGAAGACCGCAGATTTATACCCCCTCTTCTCTCTGAATCAGTCTCAGAGCAGCTTACAATCTCGTTTATCTCTTTCCTCCACAACAGACACCCTGTGAGGTAGGTGGGGCTGAGAGACTTCTCATAGCAGCTGCTCTTTCAAGGACAACTCCTACGAGAGCTATGGCTAACTCAAGGCCATTCCAGCAGCTGCAAGTGGAGGAATGGGGATTCAAACCCGGTTCTCCCAGATAAGAGTCTGCACACTTAACCACTACACCAAACTGGCTCTCATACAAGCAGGTGGTATGCCTCAAAACTCCAGGGATTCTGTCCATATTTTCAGAGTTAATAAACAAAGGATTCCACACAAAATAAAGAAGGGATTGCACACAGAGTTATCACCTTTGCACTGTCGTACCCTGTCTCTGTTAATGTATGCTGTGATCATACACACTAGATAATGCGCTTTCAATGTAAAATCCAGTTGGAAAGTGCATTGAAAGTGCATTATTTAGTGTGTGTAATTGCAGCTGTAGAGACCAAGTTAGAATGGATGTGAGAGATTTTTTCTGCAAAGTGCTGGACAAAAAACTAAGAGCCAAACTAGATGTAGTGTTCCCATTTTTTTTAGAAAAAATTCACCTGTTTACAAAAGCTGTGGTGACCTGATCCTGATGGGGGACATGGTGCAGTGGGGAGGATAGGTTCTGCTCCTCCTGTGCCATTTTCAAGAGCCCAAACCTTTGGGCTTTTGAAAACAACATGCAGGAAAGAGGCAACAGGAGCTCATCCTCCTTTCTCTGCTGTGTCATCATGTCAAGTTTTGCTCTAAGTCTTGTTTAGCAAGATAAGCATTTGCCATAAATCTTTCCAGAACTGAAACTACGTGCTTTTTCTAGCCTGCTATGTACACCAATTCCTGTTGTTCTGTGCCTCTAGTGGTTGTAATGCTGAAGTGCACCAAAATGAAACCTTGAAGCAGTCATTTCAAAAGGACAGGTACATCAAAGCCTTCCCCTACCCTGGCTATTCAGGGCAGTCCACTGGGAGATTTTCTGGTGAGGTTAATGGCCAACATGCCCCTGTTGGGTAGGGTTTGGAACTCAGGAATGCTCAGCCAGCCACACAGTTCAATGACTCCACCACACTTTCTTGCTCTGTGTTGCCTCGATGAAATTCAGTTTGCAAGCTCCTCCAGGCAGGGCTGTCTTGTTTTGGTTATGCTACTGTGCAAAGTACCATGTACATAGATTGTACTACATCAATAATAAATGCAATGAATAATGCTATTGCCTGATGACAACAGTTAGCATGGGTGGTTTCTGCAACTTGCAGCTCAGCAGTTGTCTTCCCACATGAGGTTGAGTGCACAGTGAGAGAGCTGGCATGCTTTCTTTCTCCGTGTTGATCTTTTGTTAAATGGTTTTCAGTTTATAATGTTTCAGTCTGACACTGTTCTTAAGCTCTATATTTAGTTTCCAAAATAAACAGCCTAATTTTATTTAAATATTTACATACCCCATACATAATTGCGAAGCCTTTCTGAATAATTTAGCTGCTTTAATAGCATCTTAAGAAAGTTTCTGCTCTCTGCTGTTTGTGTGTTTTGTTGCTTTGTTGTTTGAGCAGCAGCAAACGGCTAGATAAGAATAATACAAAATGGCCCACTTAATTGCTCTTTTTCTAGGCACCTGCTCCAAAATTTCTATCCCTGTATTCTCAACCACACTTTACAATACCCAGCAATCTTTGTGTCAGTAAATGTCAGCCATTTTCCTCCCAAGCTTCTATTTTCCATTCTCAGTAAATATTCCCCTTCAGGGATTATCCTCTTCCATTCATTATAAATCATGAAATAAGTACCCTGTGGTGTCATGTTAACTAAATGGTTATAGATGCATTACCAAGTGATATATGATTTATAGGAAGACATAGTCCTGATGGTAAATATCTTTTAAGTATGTCCTCATACCGGCTGCTTTATTATTGGCAAGGCTAAGCATTCAGAAAATCATAAATAAACATTGCAAATTCATAAAATACAGCTTAAAATGTCAAAGCTTAATTTTATAAATAATAATAACCAAGTTGTAATTATTATTGGGCAAAAGCATGATCACAATATTTGAGGCTATTTGTGAAGCACAAAACCCAGATATTGTGCAAGAATTTATAACAGTTCCAACTACTACAATAACTTACTTTGATTTTTTTTTTCACTTTCCCCCTGTGTTAGGTACACTTGCAAAAATCTATTCTAGCATGCCAAGTAGATAGGAAATGAGGCTTCTCACATGATGAAAGTAATAGGATCAGAATAATAGACGACCTACCACTTGTTACAGATACATTAGTATTTTAATAGTTAATTCAGCACATCTTTGGACATCATTTATTTGCCGTTTTTGAGATACATTTCTGCAGTAGTGTTTTGGCAGGCTGGCTTGATATTGGTAAGATTATTAAGGGAATGGTATATTTGAAGTTAATAAATTCACATGTAGTATTATTAACTATTAATTTGGTCTGGGCTAAACTGATGAGACATCCTTTGACTCATGGGGTAGCTCATATGTATCTAGTAGTTAAGTACTCTCTCTCTATTAAAGTTGAGATATATCAAGAAGATTCTTTCTGGAGCTAAAAAACAGCCAGCAGAACAATCTATGCAAAAGACCATTCTTATGGATTTCTTCTTGAGACTAGCACAGCATAGATGATAGCATTGGACCTTTCCTAATCATTATTCCAGCCAGACAAAGCCTTTCCCCTCCTTTTTCACTAGATCAGAACAAGGAAATAAAAGTTTCTCATTTTCTAATCAGAAGCAAGACAGCTTCTTAGTAAACTCATAGATGTGGCATTTGGCCTATAAAAGTTGTGTGCTGAACTGGCAGTTGGAGAGCATTTCTCAGTGTTCCATGGTGAGATGGTCACTTAATGACCAAATTAGAGCTCACTCAACCAGAACTGTGGCAACAACAGCAACAGCTTCAAATCCGGCCTCCATTTTAGATTTACAGAGCATCCAGGTGGAGTTCATTATGGTGAATCGCCCAGCAGGATCCCCTTGACAGCATATTAAGAAAACAGACTAAATTAGGGCTGGTTGGTTGTATGGCTAAGCTTGTTCCCTACTCCAAACGTTAGCCTTCCCACCCCTACACACATAGCACTTCAAGCCGCCTCCCTTTTGATCCTGAGTACAGATGCTACCCAGGGAGGTCTCTCTATTGCTATTTGCTGCTGTGTTTGTATAACATCTGAAATATTTATGAAAGTTGAGACATTACATATTTCAGAGTAGGATTTCACAGCTGCGCTTTCTTGGTTGGCAAATTCTTCACTAAGAATAGAAAACTAATAAATGTTTAGGCTTCTAAAAATGGCTTTCCATGTGGGAATCTGTGTCTGAGTTGCTGCAACTTGCCTGTCACTCACAAACCAACCAAACCTGACAGAGCAGCGGTAGCCATCCCTCCAGGCCTAACTTAGAGAGTCACAGTGCCACAATTTCATGATGAGCAAGAAGAATGGCAGTTTATTTAGAAGAAATCCAGGCTCTTAAATAAGGCAAAAGCATAAGGAGTTGTCTATTTTGTGCTGAACTGTGTGTAAAAACATTCAAAAATGTTATGACTTCATTTCTGAAAAAAGCAGATGAAACAGTGGGTGGCCTTGTGCTAAGAATACATGCAGCCCCCTGGGAAAGTGTGTGCTCCTTGTCAACTTCTTTTTCTTTTGCTTCCTAAACATTTTTTGGATGATTTTCTAAGAACACCTGCTGAATCTTTGGCAAAGGGAAAAGTAATGGTGGAAGCATTTTTTCACTCCACCAACATGAGTTTGGAACTCTGGAGCAAATGTCTAGTAGGATTGTTTAGTTCAATCCTCATCTCCCAACCTCTGCAAATTTTTGGAGTGACCAAGCTGGTTCTATGCATTTCACTCATTTCTGTTTTGCCCTCTGTCACCAAGTTGCCTCTTGACCCCGCACTGACTGTGACAACAGGACTCAGGAGTTTGTATACAGAGAGTCACTGGAGCTTCCAGTATTTTATGGACTGATGTTGGACTGATTATTCATATCTCCTGCTCATGCTAACTTTTGGGCCATATCCTTGCCAAGAGTGGGTTTCTTTTGCACTTTTGACCCATCCTGCAGATTTTTTATGACATTTCCAGATTCTAATGCCTCCAGGTGAAAGGTTTCCCCCACACTGACCCTGCATGCTGCTTCCCACAAATTGCTAGCCCCCTTATGCAAATACACTGATACTTTCCATTTATAACTGTGTGGCAGCCATGGCTTGTCTCCCACTATTGCATTAAAAAAAACCCTAGACTCAAATGCATAAAAAAGAAATGAAGGGTTTTCCTCCCACTTCAACCTGCTTCTTTGGAGGTATAGTTAGGGTTGCCACAGGGCTGGCCCTAGACTATCTGGCACTCTAGGCAAGGCTAACTTCTGGCACACACACCTCCCTGCATTGATAACCAATTTTCAAAAACAAATGAATTGTGGGAAAAATAAAAAGCACAACATTTGAAATTGCTCAGTGACATGGATAGTCCAGGTCATTGAGTCACGTGCGAGGCACCCAATTCAGTGCCCCTGAAGGCCAGTGCCCTAGGAAACTGCCTAGTTTGCCTAGTGGCAGGGCTGGCCCTGGGTTGCCAGCTTCTGGATGGAGCCTGGAGATCTGAGTAGAGAACTGAAATCAGTTCTCCTGAAGAAAATAGTAATTTGAGAGGTTGATCTATAAGGCATCAGATCTCCACTAAGCATCCTTCCTTCTCCAGATTTCACCCTCCTCAGGTACTGCCTCCTATATATCCAGGAATTTCCCAAGTCAGAGTTGGAGACCTTAGGTGTATCAGAGTGTGAGTGAGTCTGGGTTGCGAAGGGGCATGGAGGACCTAAGTGGGTGTAATGTTATAGATTCCACCTTCAAAAGCAGCCATTTTATCCAGGGGAATGGATATAACCTGGAGACAAGGTGTAATTCTGGGAGGGACAGTGGTAGAGCATCTTCTTGGGAAGCAGAAGGTCCCAGGTTCAATCCCTGGCATCTCCAAAGAAGGGTCCAGGCGTGAAAAACCTCAGTTTGAGACCCTGGAGAGCCGCTGCCAGTCTGAGAAGACAATACTGACTTTGATGGACCAAAGGTCTGATTCAGTAGAAGGCAGCTTCATATGTTCATATGAGATCTCCAGCTACTACTTGGAGACTGGCAACCCTAGGTATGGGATATACCTTTCCTATGGAGAGCCAGTTTGGTGTAGTGGTTAAGTGTGCGGGCTCTTATCTGGGAGAACCGGGTTTGATTCCCCACTCCTCCACTTGCACCTGCTGGAATGGCCTTGGGTCAGCCAGAGCTCTGGCAGAGGTTGTCCTTGAAAGGGCAGCTGCTGTGAGAGCCCTCTCCAGCCCCACTCACCTCACAGGGTGTCTGTTGTGGGGGAGGAAGGTAAAGGAGATTGTGAGCCGCTCTGAGACTCTTCGGAGTGGAGGGCGGGATATAAATCCAATATCTTTTTCTTCTTCTATGCTCCCCATGGTTCTTGCCAATACATAGTTCTCAGTTTGATGGTCTTGTCATTTATGTGAATATGCCTAACAGTACACTCTAAAACCTTCCTTTGATGATAATAACATTTGTCATTAAAATTGTGTCATTTAAAGGTATAGTTTTAAGAGATACCTAATGAAATCATGGATAGTGCTGAGAAGTTGGAAAATCTAGAGGCCAGTTTGTTGAGTATAACTAGTGTTTCATTAAGGAAGGCTTTTGTTCCATCTACCTTTAAAGAAATTATAATGAGGACTTTGGTTTAGGTTCCTTTAATCTGAGGGATTAAAACCAATATCTCCCTTTTTTAACCAAAGTGGATGAACAAAGTGGATGAGCAAAGTGGATGAGCAGTGGATGAACAAGTGGATATAGTTTAGTTCTGTCGCAGTGTTTGTTACTTCAAGACTGAAACTGCCTTGTTCTCCTTGGCTGTTGATTTTTGCTGGGGTGGGATGAATGTATTGATACTTCTGGATGTCTCAGCAGCCTTTGGTATCATCAACAATTATATCCTCCAGGAGTAACTGTGCATTTTGAGAGTATATAGAACAGCGTTGCATTGCTGTCTAGAGAAGGGGTGTTAAACATGCTGCCTGGGGGATGAATCAGGCCCCTGGAGGGCTCCTATCAGGCCACTAAGCAACTGGCTGTCATCTGCTTTCTTCTTCCTCTTGCTTGCTTCTTTCTGCATCACAGCTTGTTTTGCCAGACTTGCTCAATCACACAGCAGTTAAGAGTAAAGTCTATTTTTCCATTGGCTGAGGCTCCTCCCTTTAGGAGGAAGTGGAGGAGGAAGAGCTTGCTTTGCTAGGCTCTCTCGGTTGCACAGCAGAGCTACTGAGCCAAGCCTCTCTTCCTTCTATTGGGTGAGGCTCCGTCCCCTCCTGGTCCCCTGGGGAAAGAAGGATAGAACCAGAGCTTCCTTTGCCCAGTTCCCTGAATCCCATGGGAGAGATACAAAGAAAGCACCTTTAAGACCAAGTGCTAATGTTTTAAGCATGTTTTATTTTAAGAGTTTTTTTTAAAAAAAAATAATAATTGTGTTTGTCTGTGTCCTTTATAAAGTTTATATCTCAGCTATCTAATCTTAAATAGGTACACACATGGCCTGGCCAAACATCGCATGGCCCAGCCCGACAAGGTCTCATTTATATCTGATTTGGTTCTCATAACAAATGAGTTCAACACCCCTGGTCTAGAGTAACCACAAGCCACTGCAGAAGTATTTCTCCCCCTCCCCATATTTAAAGAAGAGAGAGGAAAAGAGAGAGAATAGAAGGGAGGGAGGGAACTCGCCAGTCCTTAGAGGAACAAAAAGTCTCTCTAGGGATCAAAAATTGTTAAACAACAAGAAGAAGAAATTGGATTTATATTCCTGCCCTATATTCTGAATCTCAGAGCGGCCACAATCTCCTTTACCTTTTCCCCTCCCCACAATAGACAACCTGTGAGGTAGGTGGGGCTGAGAGAGTTCTTGCAGCAGCTGCCCTTTCAAGGACAACTCCTCCAAGAGCCATGGCTGACCCAAGGCCATTCAAGCAGCTGCAAGTGGAGGAGTGGGGAATGTGCTTTATGTTCCTTATCAGCAAGGCATTTTATCCTCAAGAGAGCTTGGCACCATTTCATTATAACTTTCCTATAACTCTGAATTTCTTATTGGTTTACAATAATGAAATATTTCTTACTTTTAATTTTAAACTGTGTATGATGTTATTTTTGCCCCCCTCCCCTTGAGAACGTATATGTAGTGTAAAACAGATTCTTAATTTCTACATAATTTACAAAATACTGGATTTTATAGATTTATTTATTACTTAACTAGTGACTGTTAAGTCCATGGTATGGAACTGGAAAGGGGCTACTTTGATGATTTGATATAATCAGTACTTAAGCTGATACCCTAGCTCAGCAGAGCTTTACAGGGCTCTTCAGGTTTTTCTCTGACAGTGCAGGTGGCTTAAACTTTCATTTTAGCACAAGAGAGTTGCCATTCTTTAAAGCTTGTTCACTCAATTGAGCTAAATACACAAGAGATGAGTGATGGTGAGTCAGAAAAAAAAATCTGAAGGGCCAGCAGACCAAAATAAGCGTGCTTTCAAATCCTCAACATCTGGTACTTAAGATAAAATGGAAATATTTAAAACATGTTTGAAAGATGCTTGTTTCAGACGTTTGATTCAAATAATTACATATTAGGAGCTACCAATATCATTCAAAAGCCATAAAGAACAGAACTGTCAGTGGAGCATCCAATATGACAAAAATAAGATTCCATGAGATCATATTTAAATATGATGACTCATGTCAAAAGAGTTTTCATGCAGTGCATATTCTCCCCCCCCCCCCAGCTCATATCAGGACGAATAATATACACATTAGTCAGCTGCTGTTCAAAAGAATAATAGTAGCATTGATTCACAGAACATTTTGACCTGATTTTCTTGTTCATCATCTTTTTGCAAAACCTAGGGCTGTTTAATATGGCTTTGCCCACATTCTGAGTTCAGAAGACCATTATCCTGTACACATACATAAAACCCCTACAGCATTGGCACTTTCCAGCTCTCCTTTTGGCTGTGGTGTGCACTGCATCATCCTTTGGTCCATTAACCACCACTCAAGGTCTGTTGTGTTCCATTGGCTGAGGATTGAGACACTGCTTTGCAGAGGAGAAAAAGAAAGCCTCCCTTGATTGGCTGAGGGTAGAGGGGGAGAGAAAGGGAAACAGTCACAGAAAGCCTTCCCCCAATTGGCTGAGGGGTCCTGGGTCTTCCTGGTGAGTGTATAAAAGGAAGAGAAGTGAGCAGAGTCCCTCTGTTTGTTTGGAGCTGCTCTGGTTTGGTTTTCCTGTTAGTCTGAAGAAGTTGGTTGAAATACAACAGATAATGTTCCATTAGATCCTCAGGGAAATAATACGTTTATGGTAGGATTTTAAAATATTTTGCATACTTCATTCATGTATTATTGAAGGGGATGGTGCTGCAGTTATTTAATAAATGAAAGAAATAGAGCCCAGTTCACTATTAAAACTGCCATATTTAAAGTACACTTAAGTGGAATTATTACATATGGTTTCAGGCCACCATAACTTTGACAGCCACTGTGACGTGACAGTCAGCACTTCAGGGCAGGGCCTGGCAGTTGCTACTGTAAGAGCTGGCAATTCCATTGGACAATATTCGGCAATTGCCTTGGGCACTGGCTCTTGTGGGGCGCATTGTTTCTGGGCGCTGAGTGGTCAGAGGAACTCTTCCAGCTCCTCAGCACCGAGAAACAATGGCACTTTCAGTGAGACTTGGAGAGCACGCAGGACTGAAAGCATGGGTTGTTGCTTCAGCTTTGAGGTATAGGAAGATTCTCCTCCAATCCCTCAAAGCTGAAAGAGCCGCATTTCCCTCCCCTTGCGTCCTCTGAGGGCGCAGGGGAAGGGAAAGGCGGCATGTTCCTTCGGCTTTGAGGGATCAGAGGATTTTCCTCCATTTCCACAAAGACGTTTTGATCGCCACCCCGGACACTGAGGAGTTCAGCAACCGTCTGCGTGAGGTATTCTGCCATTTCCAAGTGGCGGGAATTAAAGTAAAGCGGGAGAAGTGTTCCCTCAGGGTGTCGAGGGCAGGGTTCTTGGGGTTTTCAGTAGATACCGCAGGCATCCACCCGATGGCTGACAAGACCAGGGCGGTGGCGGTCAGAGCCTTGTGTAGGGTCTTTCACCTCCTGGGAATTCTGGGAGTTCTTTAATAGATACCTCATACAGCACAATCGGTTCGCCTCCTTCCATCCAGCCACCAACAGCCAAGCAGAGCGCATGGTGCGCACCACTAAAGAGGCCTGGGGCGCATTGTACACGAAGATTGGGACCACCGCCTGGCAGCCTTCCTATTTGATAACAGAATCACCCCCAACCCCATCACCGGGTTAAGCCCTGCCGAGTTACTAATGGGAAGGAAGTTGATCACAAGGCTAGACAGGTTGCATCCTGACTGGACAACAGACCTCCGCAGTTCTCCTGAAACCAGGGAAGCCGCTAGGGGATTCTTCCCAGGGGATCCGGTATACGCTAAGAACTTTGCAAGCGGCCCGGATTGGTTAGCCGCCCAGGTGCTGCGGGTGATCGGGTCCCGCTCCTACGAGGTCTCATTGAATAATAATAATAAATTTTATTTATATCCCACCCTCCCCGCCTAGGCAGGCTCAGGGCGGCTAACAACAAATTCAGATAAAAAGTTATACAGTATATACAGTAATTTTAAAACAACATTAAAAGTTATACAATAGTTTAAATCAACAATGTCTTAAAAAACCATTCCAGTTTATATAATTTTACAGCAACAGTGATGTTCCTGGTGCTATTCTGTCTATTTGCATAATGGCAGAGATCACTAAATAGAGTCACTTTGATGGGTCATCAGTTTGGCCATCCTTTGTCAGCAGTCTGCGAAGACCTGCCTAAAAAGGATGGTCTTGTAGGCCCTGCGGAATTGGTCTAAGCTCCACAGAGCCAGCACCTCTTCCGGGAGCTGGTTCCACAGGCACAGAGCTGCAACGGAGAAGGCCTGTGCATGAGTGTTCTGCAATTTCACCTCCTTTGCCCCAGGGATAGTCAGCTTGTTCTTCCCTGCTGACCTCAGTGCTCTTTGGGGCTCGTATGGGGAGAGACGGTCCCTCAGGTAGGCAGGTCCGCTTTCAGCGGTGCACCGTCAAAAACCGGGAGAGGTATTTCCTTCCCTAGAGTGCCGTGGCCCACGCAAAGGACCTCTGTCTTCGTCGGGTTCAGCTTCAGCCCACTCAGCCTAAGCCAGGCTGCCACGGCCTGCAGTGCCCGGTCCAAATTCCCTGGGACACAGTCAGGCCGGCCATCCATTAGCAGATAGAGCTGGGTGTCATCTGCATATTGATGACAGCCAAGTCCAAACCTCTGGGCAAGGGGGCGCATGTAGATGTTAAATAACATTGGAGAGAGAACTGCTCCCTGAGGCACCCCACAATCTAGTGTGTGCCTCCGGGAGAGCTCACCCCCAATTGCCACCCTTTGTCCCCGTCCCTTGAGGAAGGAGGAAAGCCATTGTAAGGCCAGCCCCCTAACCCCTATGTTGGCGAGGCAGTGGGTCAGTTGCTGATGGTCGACCGTGTCGAACGCAGCCGACAGATCTAACAGCATCAGCACCGCCACGCCACCTCGATCCAGTTGCCGTTGGAGGTCATCTGCCAAAGCAACCAGCACTGGCTCCGTCCCATGGCCCGGGCGAAAGCTGGACTGGCAAGGGTCTAGGATGGAAGCGTCAGATCCTAAGGGGCCAGATCCTAAGGAGGCATATTGACCAGCTGCGCCGCCGCACTTTGCTGGAGGAATCAACAGCAATCGGGAGAGGGGGGAGCAGGGAAGAACTGACAGCAACACCCCCGGAAGCTACCCAGCTTATTACCCACCAACTATAATTACCCATACCCACCGACTATACGGGCGGAAGAGCATCACAGTGGTGGGAGCAACCCCCCCAGAGAGGGGATTCCAGAAGAGCAACAAGCAGCGGACAGTCCTCTTCCGGCGTCACCCCAACACGAGGAACCAGCCGCCCCTCCAGCCATGGCAGCCGCTCCAACTCTCCAAATAACCCCGAGGAGGTCGACCAGGGAACGCAGGGTGCCAGCCTACTTGAAAGACTTTGTGTCCTGAACTGGGGGGGGGGGGAGGAGTGTTATGTCTTGCATTTCAGTCATGATGTTACAACACAGCGAACGCTACAGAGGCGACCAGTGGAAGTCCACTGGTTCCCGGATGTAGCTCGCTAATACGTTCCGCCAATCAAGATCTGTGGCGGGAAGTTTAACTGGCCAGGATTGGACCTGGTCAGACGGAGGGTTGTTCCAGGGTATGTATATAATCGGGACCTGGCCTGCGTGTCCTTCTCTTGTGATGTACTCGCCAATAAAGTATGTTGCCTTCAACATGTCTCGTTACGCAGTACATTACAGTGGCACTGAGTGCCCAGCTGCCAGCATGATGACATCATAGTCACATCATCATGGCGCGCACACACAAAGTACGTGTGCAAGTTTCAACTTGGAGGGGGCGCATGTTAGGGTTCTGCCTTGGGCGGCAGAACTCCACGCTCCGGGCCTGCCTACTATAGAAGCTGACTGAGTGATTTCAGACCAGTCACAGATTTTCAGTCTAACCTACCTCACAGGGTTGTGTGGATGAAAAAGAAGAGAGGAAAATTATATAAACTGCTTTGATCCTCACTGCGGAGAAAGACTGGGAGGAGGGAAGAGATGGAAAACTGAAGTCAGAGGGGCAGATAAAGGTAGGTTGATGAGTGGCTGGGAAGGAGAGAGGGTTGCCAACTCCAGGTTGGGAAAACTTTGGAGATTTGAGGGGTGGGCAATGCCATGGACTTGATCCCAAAGTCAGCCATTTCCTCCTAGGGAAATATTTTTGCCAATCTCCAGGTGAGGCCTGGAGATCACTCAGAGCTACAACTGATCTCCAGATTGGCAGATATCAATCAATTCCCCTGGAGAAAATGGTACACTCTGGGTCATTATACCCTGCTGAAGTCAACCCCCGCCCCCCAAGTGACAGCCAGTGTAACGTGGCAGTTGGCTTTTCAAATCAGGATCTGCCAGACCCAGCTTCTTGCTGTGGAAGCTGACTGGGTGATTTTCGACCAGTCACAGACTTTCAGCCTAACCTGCCTCACAAGGTTGTTTTGCAGATCAAAGAGAGGAGAGAAGAATGATGTAAGCTGCTATGGTCCCCACCACTTTGGAGTGAGATTGTCCTTTTCCTAGGTAGAGGCTGCAAGGAGGGGGAGGCAATGAAAAGCTGAAGTCAGAGGGGCAGATAAAGGGAAGGAGATGAGGTTGCCAACTCCACATTAGGAAATTCCTGCAGATTGAACGGTGGGGTTTGAGGAGTGGTGGGACAGGTACAATGCCATGCATTGCACCCTCCAATCCAGCCATTTCCTCTTGGGGAACTATTGTTGCCAATCTCCAGGTGAGGGCTGGAAATCACTCAGAATTACAACTGCTCTCTAGATAGCAGAGATCAGCTCCCCTTGAGGTGTGTGTGAGGGGAGTGAATGCCTTCACTTGGGTGGTTGGGTAGACAGTAAGTGTAGGGGGGCATTCACCCAGAACCTTTCTAATTCCCGTTATATTTTTCTCTGCAAAGGGTCTTATTCCTAGTAACACAATACATTTCTAACCCTATAAGATAGCTGGGAGAAAATCTGTGGGTTAGGGGGAAGGCATTGGGGTTGGCTTTTATCTTGTTCATTACACAACATCTATGTTAACAATTTTCTTGACTGAACTGGAACTTCCTTCTCCCATCCCTACATCTGCTCCAGAGGACAGAAATCTGCCCTTGGCTGCAAGTGGAAGAAAGCCAGTCCAGTCCAATGGGCATATTTGAGATATCTTGCTGCTAGGCCTCATCCAGCTCTGAGCATATTTATATGACATCAGTTAGGGTTGCCACTCTCCAGTTGGGGCAGGAGATTCCCTGGTTTGGAACCCCTCCCCCTGCCTCAGTGGTATCAGAAAGTGGAAGGGAACTATAGCTGCTGGGTATTCCATTATGCCCAGTGGAGACAGGTTCCCAAAGGTATAATGGAGAACTGATCTGTGGGTATCTGGGGATCTAGAGGAGCTGTTTTTTGATGCAGAAGCACCAAATTTTCAGCATAGCTGCTGGTGCCTCTCCTCAAAACACCCCCCTAGAATTGGACTAGGGGGTCCAATTCTATGAACCTCAAAAGAAGGTACCCTCATCCTCCATTATTTTCAATGGAGAGAAAGCATATTATTATTATTATTTTAATTTTCTATCCTGTCCTCTCCGCAAGCAGACTCAGGGCAGCTAACGGTCAATTCAGAGCAATTCAAGAATACAACTTAAAAGAACAATTAAAATACATAAAATACATTTCACAGTACTGTTCATAACTTCAATAGGTGGGATCAAAGGAACACAGTCCTTTTAAATGTGAGAGCAACTCACTTGGAACTCACTTCAGAGTTTCCTCTCCTGGAGCCTTCCTCCCCCTCTCCCAGAGCCTTCTCATAAGTCCACTGCCCACTTGTCAGCCTCACTTGACAACCCTAGACATCACTGATTTCTAAAGTACTCAAAGAAGTACTTTATCTAAGGCACTTGCAACAGGGTTTTGCTGAATGATGCTCACAAAATGTGGGGTTTTGGAGACAGAGTGGAAGTAAATAAGAGAGACTGCATCACACAGCTATTATGGGAGGCAATTTCAGGAAAAATGAGCAGAAAGGAGGAAAGGGAAGAGTTGGAGGAAGTTAGAGGACTGAATATCACAAACAGGCATTGTCGCAACCCCTGAGGCAGCCATTTCACTTTTGATGTTTTTAAGCCACTCTAAAACATGTCCCTCAAATTCTACCCTCCTTTTCTACTAAAAGGTTCACCTTCAGCTTTTGGGCCAATTCCGCACTAGCCTTTAATCCTGATTCAGCCCTGTTCCCAAACTGACATTCTACACTTGAATCATGGAATCACGGAAACCAACTCTATGAGTTTATAATTCTATGATTCTAGTGTAGAAAATGAATTTGGTGATTTAGTTATAATAAGTTAAATAAGCTAAAGTTGATTTCTTTTTCTTTTTTCTTTACGCAGGGTCCCTTAATCTTTAAAACAGAGAGCACAGCAGATTCCAATGAGGACCTCTTTTCCCTGGATCCTGAATAATTGCTGTGGATTATATGGGTTGATGAGAACACAGGAGCTGATGGTAACAAACACATTTCAGTTTATTAAATATGCGGATGTGACATTTTATGCCTTCTTTCTCTAGTATGATAGATGTCACAAGTTACCAGAGCAGGGAGGTGCTCTATGCATAGAGGTTACAAAATATGTTCCCTAAAAAGCTCAAACTTGGAAACAATAACCAGATAAACCTTAACATTTTACTGTTTTTTTACAGGAACAGCACCCTAGCCCTGTGTTACACAGGGCACAACGTACTCTGTTTTGTAACTCTTAGGCATGGTTTTCCTTACACACACGAGATGTGAGTTAAATTCCTCTCCACCCAGTGTTATCAGGATTCCACACCTACTTTTTTTTTTTTACAAAAAGGGGCATACATAGCACTGCTCAAGAATAGCACAATGCAATTTAAAAAGCATGCCTCTGCATTGCAATGCTCAAGAACAGCACAATAGTTAATAATGTTGTTATGTATGTGAAGGCATGCCTAGACATGTTGGGTGTTGTGTCCTGAGCTTGAGCCTCCTCATGCATCGAACCCAGTAGTTATCAAATGTAATGTAAATATTGGTAATACTAATTACTGGAAGGTACTGACCACCATTGTGGTCATCAACATTGAAATGACTCATTGGCTACCTACAGACTGAGGGAAGGGGGAGAACTTTTCAAAGGTTAATTGAAAGAACAGAGAAAAACACTTGCCACTTGTATTGTCATTATGTAGTAGCAGTAACATCAGAACCTCCCGCAATTAAACTCCTCCCCCTTATTTTGTAGGTGTCAGGAATAGGTAGAAGATAAAGAGACATAAAAAGTTAAAAGGCAAGTAGGACTGTCAGACAGTGCCTGCTATGCTTGTGGGGCAAATTTTTTGTTGATGGGGCAGCCTAAGAGAGAGGCCTAAGAGAGATATTGGCAATTTTCAGAAGTATATTAGTTTCAGCTGAAACACCTTTTCTCATTCATTTCTGACTCTGTTTTCAAAATTAGTAGACAAAAGTCCTGCCACCTTTCTCTGACCTTTCCTCTCACTGCCACATAGCTGCTCTATTCCCCCCAAACCTTGGCACTCTACTAATCCCCACCCCCACTCTACTCTACATACTCAATTCTCTGCTCACTCCCACCCCAATTGTTCTGCGCACCTACCCAGCTCTCATCTGCTCTGCTTACACTCCATCCACTTGTTCTGCCCATCCCCACCTCACTCGCTCTGCTCAACCCACCTTCCACTTTCACCTGCTCTGAGATTGCTCCACCACCTTTCTGGTGCTGCCCTCCTCTCTTCCTCTGGCTTAGGCTTTCTGTAGAGCCCCACTTGTTGGATGCAAGGTGGGCTGAGCAGGCCAACTTCTTGCCAGATCCCAGGGCAGAGCCACATGCCCTTACATCATTATCACTGTCCTACCATTTTTTAAAATGTTTAAATGCTTGCATGACAAGCTGCCAGCTGGAGAGGTACAGGACTGGACGATGCAGCAGCAGGAGGTTCTGGCTGCTGATACTGATGGTCTTCTTGCTGGCCTGCTGCCAAGCTGGAGAGATGAATGGAGGCAGAAAGACCAGGCAGTGGTGATGTTGGAGGCACTTCAGCCGGCTGCCCTTGCTCACATGGCAGGCCACTGCAAGAAGAGGTGCAGGATTGGGCAAAGCACCTGCAGCTGTTTCTGCTGGAAGAACCAGCAAGGCTGCTGTGGGCAGGACAAGGAACACTGGGAGATTGGCTTCATCCCAGGGCAGGGTGGGGGTCTTCCACAGGGGGCATTGCCCCAAATGTCCACCATAGCTATGGGCCTGGTCTGCAGTAAAAACAATTTGCAGTGTATATAGCCAACCAATACATAAGTACAAAAGTAAAATGACCACCATTCTTATACTTTTCTTAAAATTTAGTAAGATTGTAACTCAAGAGGACATAGTGTTTAGGGATGCTGAGCAGAAAAGATTCTTTTATTAACCTCCTGAAGCTGGCCTAATAAAATGTACTGCTGAGGAAAAAAAGATGGAAAGATAGGAGATTAGCACAAACTCCTAAGAATATAGATTTGCACCTGTAATGGGTCTAACTAACATTAAAGAACAAAACATATTACTTGGAACATAAAGATCAGATAATCTCTTAAATTATTAGGTCGGCATTTTGTTAGAAAGTCTTTCCCCTTTCTTACTTCCCATTTTTAATGGAAATCTTTCTTTCTTTCACAGGACACAGTTTAAAGAGAGTTCAGAAAATAAAACAATAATGACAAAGTACAGAAAATAAGATTATTATTAATTATAAATGTAGTTTTAATTGAAGTGGGAAAGGGAAGAAAAATAGTATTGTAAAGACATCATATCATATTGTAATCAGAAATTCTCCTTTACAACATCATTATACAAAAAGATCTGCAGGGATCTTAAGCCTTCATTTTTGTTATATATTTTTATTACATAAAAATGAAGAATTTACACTGTTTATTCCTGTTGGATGGGATAATTTGACTGAAAGACAGTGGGAGATGTTTTAAAAAAGACTAAAATGTCAAGGTGACTGTGTGATGTCACTTCTGGGGAAAACCCAGACATGATGTCATGTCTCTCTAGGGATTGCCAGAAGCTCTGCACTAAAGCTGTAAAGTTTTTGACTGTTCTTAGAGCAGACCAGGGCTTTTTTTTTTTGTAGCAGGAACTTCTTTGCATACTAAGCCACACACACCTGATGTAGCCAATCCTCCAGGAGTTTACAGTTGGCCCTGTAATAAGAGCCCTGTAAGCTCCTGTACGAGCCTTGTATTTATTTATTTATTTGTTTGTTTGTTTGTTTGTTTGTTTATTTGAATTTCTATCCTGCCCTCTCTGCAAGTGGACTCAGAGTGGCTAACAGTCAGTTCAAATATATAATTACAATTTAAAACCAATAAAATACAATTAAATTTAAAACATTTAAAAACATTTTATGGTGCTGTACAACTATGATATAGGTGGGATCTTTCATTTCTGATAGTGAACCTATAATGATCATAGTTTCTCAGCAGCATAGGGTGGCAGTCTGTCCCAGTTAGATGTTGAAGGCCTGTCGGAATAATTCCATTTTGTATGCCCTGCAGAATTGAGAAAGATCCCACAGGGCTCTTATGGCCTCTGGGAGGGCATTCCACATTTCTGGTGCTGCCACCAAGAAGGCCCAAGCCCGTGTGGAACACAGCCTGGCCTCCTTTGGTCCAGGGATGGACAGTAGGTTTTGTGTCCCTGAACGCAGTGCTCTCTGGGGAACATGTAGAGAAAGGCGGTCCCGTAAATAGGCAGGCCCTTGACCATAAAGGGCTTTAAAGGTCAATACCAACACCTTGAAACAGACTCAAAACACAATAGGTAGCCAGTGCAGCTCTTTCAGCACTGGCCAAATGTGCTCCCATTGAGGGAGCTCCATTAACAGCCGTACTGCCGTGTTCTGTACTAGTTGTAGTTTCTGAGTCAGGGTCAAGGGTAGGCCCATATAGAGAGCATTACAGTGATCTATTCTTAAGGTGACTGTAGAATGGATCACCATTGCTAAGTTATCATGCTCCAGGAAAAGGGCCAACTGCTGTACTCACCGAAGATGAAAATAGGCGGATTTGATAGTGGCTGCTTCCTGGGCCTCCATTGTCAGAGAGGACTCCAGGAGCACTCCCAAGCTCTTGACCTTAGGGGCTGGTATTAATGGCACCCTGTCAAGAGCCAGCAAAGGGATCTCCTTTCCTGGGCCACCCCGCCTCAGATAGAGAACCTCTGTCTTCGTCAAATTCAGCTTCAACCGACTCAGCCTGACCCAAGATGCTATGGCTTGAAGAGCCTGGTCTAGGTTTTCTGGGGTATAGTTGGACTGGCCACCCATCAATAGATAGAGCTGGGTGTCATCTGGGAAAGGGGGCACATATAGATGTTAAATTACATCTGGGACAGATCCACACCCTGTGGCACACCACACATAAGTGGGTGTCTTTGGGATGATTCTTCCCCTATCTCTACCCTTTGTCCCCAATCTTGGAGAAAAGAGGCCATCCATTGCAAGGCAGACCCCTGGATCCCCCACATCAGTGAGGCGGCTAGACAGTAGTTGATGGTCAACTGTATCAAAATCCACAATACCCTTTAAGAGAAGTTTTCGTTACAGGGTGGCTCAGCGGTGGTTTTGATTTCTGGGCTGCTTGCCAATTTCTATTCTTCCAGCAGTGTTTTGGTTATGTGTGACTGTGGAGAAACGCCATTTTAGTCGGTGGTGGTGCTTCATTTGGCAGGGGTCAGTAAATCCCTCAGCAGGCTTTGTAGCCTTCCCCTCACTCCCCCCCTCCCTTCCAGAGCCAAACCAACAACGCTAGGGGGAAAATCTCCTAGAGAGGCAGGAAGTGCTTTTGTTCTTGGCATGTGTGTTAGCAGGAAGAGAAGGGAGATGGGAACTGGGGCTCAAGCGAGCATGTGGTGAGCAATGGAGGCTCCTGCCTGGGAGGGCCCAGGCAGGCAGACTAAGTAAGTAATTCACAAGACAGGCCAAGTTTAGATCAGGGCCAGCAGGACGCGTTTATAACACACTTTGTTTGTCAGGCTGTTTGCTGTGCGTGTGCTGTGCTAATTTTGTAGATGCAACTGTTTTTGTTTTGTTTTTCCTTCCCTATCCTTTTCTCTTTTAAATAAATGTTTTTTCTGTTTAAAATGCTGGCAGTCAAACTCTGTACCACATAAATCCCCAAACCGCTTTAGACCACGCTGGGTTGAGAAGGGGGCCCCGGGGAAGGGGGAAGGCATGCAGTTGGATAAGGTGCCAATCCTCCAGGGGTGCCCCAAAGAAGCACTGAGGTCTCTGTGAAACCCAAGTGCCGGGTGGCAGAGGACCTTGAGGCCTGGCCTCACAGCTGGAGAGGGGGAGGGGGAGTCCTGTTCCTCTCAATCTGAACCCCGGGACTGAGCAGGTGGTGGCAGCGCGCCCAAGGGGCAGGAGGAGAAATAGCTCCCTCCAGGAGTTGGCGACTCAATAGGGAGCTGACGGGACCGGGTCTGAGGGCAGAATCGGGCCGGTTTCGTCACACTTGGCGGCAGCGGTGGGATAAGAACAAACAGAGAACTTGATTGGCCAGGCATTTTTGGTTTTTTTGATACGTGCAAGCACCCAGAGGAAGCCACAGCGGTTTTGTTTTATTTTCGGGTCAACTGGAGTAGGGAAAGTTTAGCTAGTTAGGATGGAGCGTGCTAAGATGCGGGAAATCCTGAAGATGACAAAGCCACAGCTCCAGGAAGAGTGTGCAAAGCACAAGCTGGAGTGTGACAACATGACTGTAGTAGATATGAAAGACCTCCTTTTGGAGTATCATCAGCATGCAGGGGCACCTGCAAAAGTGCCCCCTACCCAGTCAGAAGCAATTTTGCGGCTACAGATGGAACTGGAGAGAATGCGTATCGAGGCGGACCAAGACCGCAGATGGGAGGAACGAGAGAGAGAGGAACGACAAGCAGAGAGGGACAAGATCCGCAGACACCAGGAAAGAGAGAGAGAGGAAAGACAAGCTGAGAGGGAGCTGAGACAAGCTGAGATCCGCAGACGGGAGCGGGAAGAGCAACGTCGCCATGAGCTTGAGGTGCTACGTCTGGAAGCTGAACTAAGCAAAGAGATCCAAGTCACCCCCAAGGACTTTGCAGTGTACCAAGAGGGAGAAGACCCCTCCATATACCTCTCCAACTTTGAGAGGGCAGCCAAACAGTGGGGGATTGCAGAGGAGGACTATATGTCTTACCTCTGTAGCAACCTGACTGGAGAGCTTTCAGCCATCTATTACAGCATGCCTATGGAAGATTGGGGGATAACTTTTGCGGCCTATAAAGCCACTGTATTTAAAAGGTTTAAACTGGGGCCAGACCACTCCCGAAAGCAGTTCAGGGGTTTGGCTCCACAAGAAGGTAAATCCTATTCTGAATGTGGGGTAATGAAGGAACAAACAGTTCCAGTGTTATTGGGCCAGGATTTGTTGGTTGGCCAGTACTCCATCAATGCTGTAACCCGCAGCCAAACCCTCAGGGGAAGGTGGGGGGAGGAAGGCAACTTTAGGGAAGCCACCTCACCACCAACCAGGGAGGGGGAAATAGCCCAGGTTACTGAGGACGAAGAGAGGGCAGTCACCCAGGAGGGGGAGGACCAGCCTGTCTCAAGCCCTGGGGTAGGGTGTTCCCAAGAGGAAGAGGGGTGTAGCTTTCCCCAAGTGCAGCAAGAGGCTGTCGATGTTCCTAGCAAGGAAAGGAACCTGTCTAGCATAAAGGATGTGCATGCTGAAGAGACCAAGGTGGAGAGTGGAGATTTCACAGGAGGTTCTGAGAGCAGCAAGGCTAATGTGGGCTCAGAGGAGCACATAGCTGAAGGCTTGGGGGGACGGGAGCGGTTCCAGAAGGGGGTCCGGAGCGGCCTTAGGTTGGAACCGGTTCACCAAGTAGCTGTGGATCAAGAAGTGGGATCGTCCGAGACGCTCTCAAAACAGGTCGTCTTGAAGCAGGGCAGACAGGAATCCTGGGAAGCTGTGGAACCTTCCAGGCAGGAAGGGGGTCAGTTGGGTAGTGCTGAAAAACCAACCGAGGGGACTGAGAACCCAAGCCAAACCCTCAGGGGAAGGTGGGGGGAGGAAGGCAACTTTAGGGAAGCCACCTCACCACCAACCAGGGAGGGTGTGCCCAATGGGAAGAGGGGTGCCAAGTTCCGCAAGGGCAGCAGGATGCTGTGGAGCCTTCCAGGCAGGAAGGAGCTCAGTTGGCTGACACTGAAAAACCAACTGAGGGGGCGGAGAACCCAGATCAAACTTTGGCTGGGTGTTCTGGAAACAGTGGGACTAGGGGTGGCTTGAAGGAACAGATGATAGGAAGTCTGGGGGAGCCAGAAATGTTCCTGTCTGAGGTTCAAAGTGACCCTAGGCTGGATCCACTGTGTGAGGTGGCAAGGGACCAGAAAGTGGAGTTCTCAGAAGCTGAGACAGGGGATAGGGTGATGGATTTCCTGCCCCTTCATACTGGTGAACGGAAAGTGGAATGGGAGGGACCCCATGTGATTGTGGATGACCTAGACGAGGCTACTTATGTGGTGGCTATGGAGAAGACGGGAAAGGCAGTTAAAGTGGTGCAGGTGAATATACCACAGCCATTCTCTGCGAGGTCCATGGTGGTGCATATAGGTAGGAAGGAAGGAGACAAAAAGAAGCTGGGACAGCAATTGTTTGCAGCACCAGAGGTAGTTTTCTGGGAGGACAGAGTGGACAGAGGGAACATTCCTCCAATGAGGGATAAAGAAGAAGCAACTGTGTGGGAACTGGGCCGTTTCCAACCTCATATGTGGGGCCAGGGATTCCCTCCTTTGATGGACCACTCACCCCAGCAACAGCAGCAACGGAGGGAGAGCACCAAACTCCAGAGGTGGTCCTGGGAGATGGAGGAGTACATCTTAGACTGGACATTCCTTCTGAATGCAGCAATGCGACTTGTTGTCCAGAAGGGACATGGGCACCTAGGGTGCTGGACTTTGTGTATTATTGGAGAAATACCTGAATGTTTGTGTAATATTTTGGTTGATGGGTTTCTCCTTGGTTGGTTGGATTCTGCTACGGGGTCACCTCTGTAGGAGGCAACCCCTCCGGCTCAGAATTTAAGGAGGGGGACGTGTGGAGAAACGCCATTTTAGTCGGTGGTGGTGCTTCATTTGGCAGGGGTCAGTAAATCCCTCAGCAGGCTTTGTAGCCTTCCCCTCACTCCCCCCCTCCCTTCCAGAGCCAAACCAACAACGCTAGGGGGAAAATCTCCTAGAGAGGCAGGAAGTGCTTTTGTTCTTGGCATGTGTGTTAGCAGGAAGAGAAGGGAGATGGGAACTGGGGCTCGAGCGAGCATGTGGTGAGCAATAGAGGCTCCTGCCTGGGAGGGCCCAGGCAGGCAGACTAAGTAAGTAATTCACAAGACAGGGCAAGTTTAGATCAGGGCCAGCAGGACGCGTTTATAACACATTTTGTTTGTCAGGCTGTTTGCTGTGCGTGTGCTGTGCTAATTTTGTAGATGCAACTGTTTTTGTTTTGTTTTTCCTTCCCTATCCTTTTCTCTTTTAAATAAATGTTTTTTCTGTTTAAAATGCTGGCAGTCAAACTCTGTACCACATAGATCCCCAAACCGCTTTAGACCACGCTGGGTTGAGAAGGGGGCCCCGGGGAAGGGGGAAGGCATGCAGTTGGATAAGGTGCCAATCCTCCAGGGGTGCCCCAAAGAAACGCTGAGGTCTCTGTGAAACCCAAGTGCCGGGTGGCAGAGGACCTTGAGGCCTGGCCTCACAGCTGGAGAGGGGGATTGGGAGTCCTGTTCCTCTCAATCTGAACCCCGGGACTGAGCAGGTGGTGGCAGCGCGCCCAAGGGGCAGGAGGAGAAATAGCTCCCTCCAGGAGTTGGCGACTCAATAGGGAGCTGATGGGACCGGGTCTGAGGGCAGAATCGGGCCGGTTTCGTCACAGTGACCTTGGAAGGAGTTGTCCTAATCTCCTTCTAATTAATAGTTACCCTCAGCTGTCTTGGGTTGATTAGTTCTTCCAGAATGCCCATTTTTGGTTTGTCATTAGCCAGCTGAGGGGGATTTATACTGTTCCCAAAACCATTTGATATATACACTGTCTTTTTGGCAAAAAGCCATCCTGCTTCCTTGCTGGTGATTATGGTGTAAGTATTATTAGTTAGTTATATTCTATAACGTTATTGTTTTCTTGCACCAGTCTGTTTTAAAACTACCTGCCTGCTCAATAAAGTAATATTTTTGCTTATTTTTGAGTTGTGCTACCTTGTCTATAACTGTAAAGAAAACACCTTTCTCTGCCTCGAGTTTAGGTTGTTACATGGTGAGCAGCACTGGGATATGTGATTTCGTGTGGCATTCAAGGCAAAGGTAGTTTATGAAGACTGTGAGCTGTTTGTTATTTTGATAGATAGACAGGATGGCTGAGAGCTTGAACCTGTTTGTGAATGGAACAGAGGAATTTACATTCCAGACGTTGCAGACAGTGGACGTAACAGGAAGACCTGACTTGTTTGTCTCTCCTCAGGATGTATAAGGAAGGTCAGAATTTTGCCCTGACCCTTCATTAGAGTCAAGCCATGTTAAGCCCAGGTGGAGAGATTTTCAGGGCAGAGATGTATGGCAAGAAGAAACTCCCAGGCATACAGCTGAGTTTTTGGCATGGCGGGAGGAGCAGAGATTGATTGAGTTCCCCCCTCAGAGACATTCTGAGTTGGAATTTCAGGAGAGTAAACCTGATAGATGCTGTGGGGTTGGAAATCGTTGGCTGCCACAACCATGGGAACCTGCTTTTTGGACACCAACTGGAGATCAAGATGGGGAGTCCCAGTCACAAGAGGCTAAGGGTTTACAATTACCACAACATCTACCCAGACAGAGGGATAAGTATGTAGAGACGGAGCTTGGGCAAAGGAGTGTTGCAGCTTCACCTTTCTGTCCCTCTAGACAATGGTCTCAAGCAGCCAGTCCCCCTAGGCAGAGATTTGGGGATTACAACTCTCCATGTTGGAATTGGCAGAGGCACCAAGAAGATGGGTTGCCACGGCAAGGACAGAGGCATGATAGCCCAATGTGGCAATACCAGAGAGAACAGAGTCCTTGGTGTTATGATAAGAAAATGTTTCCATCGTATAAGCCACCTATGGATATTTTGGCTTATTTTTCTCTTTTTGAACGTACCTGTGTAGAGATGCAAGTTCCCCAACAATTTTATATGATTATTTTGAGATCTTTGTTGTCTGGGGATCTTTTGGAACTTATGGGACAGTTACCTCCCCAAGATGCTCTGTTTTGTGACAAGTTTAAAGTTTTGGCTAGGCAGCGTTTTGCACTGAATGCTGAAACATATAGAAGAGCATTTAGAAGGGTGGACCGTACCTTATGGACTGGAAGTCTCCATTTGGTTGCAGCTAAATTGGGGCAAAATCTGGATTACTGGCTAACAGCTGAAGGAGTTAGTAGTTTTGAGGGCCTGAGGGAACTGATTCTGAAGGAGCAATTCCAGAAATTATTGCAAGATGAAATTGCCCCATTGGTCCTTGATAGAGCCCCTGCTACAGTAGGGGATGTAGCGAGCCTAGCGGAACTTTTAAAACTGAATAGACAGCGTGGATTTGGAAAGCAGCTTTCAGCTGGAGGAGCTAGCAGTCACTCTGCTGTGACAGAGATGGGTAGGCTGGGAAAATGTGGGGAGGAGAGTAAATCCTCCACCCCCCAGGAGAAGAGCTCTGCCCTAATAGCTGAATTTCATTCTAGGATGGGCCCTTCTAATGGAGTCTGTTTTTTCTGTAGGAAACCTGGCCATTTACATAGAGACTGTGAACTTTTAAAAGCTAAAAAACCAGTTAAGGAAGTTCCTAGTACTAGCAGTCCAGCAGTTCGGATTATTTCCCAGGACCCTCTTGCAACTGAGGGCTGGAAGGAAGAAGAAACATTGACAGGTGCTTTAACTGTTGCTCCAGTCACTACTGAATTAGTGGCTGAGCCTAGGACTTTTACATTTGCTACCGCTCTGACAGAAGCGTCTAGTTCAGGAGGAGTTAATTCTGCTCCATCCAGTGTGAATTGGGAAACTCTGCAATTTTCAAGAGAGATAAGGATCAATAATATCCCTGTTACTGCATTTCGGGACTCAGGAAATGATGTCACTGAAGTTCAGCAATCTCTGGTTAAAGACCATCAGATGTTGAACAAATTTGTGTGGGTCTTATGCTTCTTCTGCAGTTCAGAAAGAGCTAGCTAAAGTGGAATTGGAGTATAAAGGACTGAAGATAGTTTTGCAGGTCATTGTACATCCAAATGCGGCCTATAAAATTCCGCTGTTGCTGAGTAATGACTTCGGGTATCTTTATCATAAACATACCTTGTTATCTAACCCTGCTTGGTCTGGTGAAACCCGTCAGTCTGTAGAAACTCAGACTGAGACTGAGAGCAGCAGTGTTGTGTCTTCTAGTAATAATCTCCCCTGCATGCCAATTGAGTTGAAGCCGGCTATAAATCTGGAGCAGGCAGGTTGTCAATTGGGGAAGGGTGAAGAAGTAGCAGTGTCTACAAGCAGCTTTGCTCTCCCTTCTTTAACGGAAGATTTAGAAGATTTTAAAAGTGCTCAAAGGACTGATCAAACCTTAGAGATCTGTGGTACTCTTGCAGAGCAACCTTGTAATCCAGATGCTCGTGTTCGGTTCTATTTTGAAAAGGATTTGCTTTATATGGAACACAAACTAAAAGCTTTTCCTGAAGAATGTGACTCTAGAAAACAGCTTGTGGTCCCTAGTGGGTTTAGAGCTAAAGATTTGGACTTAGTGCATACGTCTGTGTTTGCTGGCCATGCAGGAATAAAAGAGACATTGAAAAAAGTAACTAGGTATTTCCATTGGCCAGGGGTTTATGAATCAGTACGGGATTATGTTAAGAGCTGTCATACGTGTTAGAAGAAGATGAAGAAGATATTGGATTTATATCCCGCCCTCCACTCCAAAGAGTCTCAGAGCGGCTCACAATCTCCTTTACCTTCCTCCCCCACAACAGACACCCTGTGAGGTGGGTGGGGCTGGAGAGGGCTCTCACAGCAGCTGCCCTTTCAAGGACAACCTCTGTCAGAGCTCTGGCTGACCCAAGGCCATTCCAGCAGGTGCAAGTGGAGGAGTGGGGAATCAAACCCGGTTCTCCCAGATAAGAGTCCACACACTTAACCATTACACCAAACTGGTGGTTGTTTATTCAAATGAAAACCCCCCAACCACCTTGCAGAGTATTCCTATGGATTCTGCTATTTTTGAGAAAATTGGTATTGATCTGGTGGGCCCATTTAATAAGCCAACATGTGGGGGTAAGAACTATATTTGCACAGTGATTGATTATGCTTCACACATAGTTATAGCCACCCCAATGGCTACTACCTCTGCTGCATATCTGATTAAAGCCCTTTTAAATGTTATTTGCACTTGGGGAATTTCTAAGACTCTTGTATCAGATATGGGATCAAATATGGTGTCTAATCTGACCCAGCAGGTGCTCGCTTTAACAAAAGTGGATCATCATACCAGTATAGCCTTTCAACATCAAGGGAATGGCTTCGTGGAAGTCACTCAAAAAACGTTAGTGAACATGCTGCGTAAATATGCTCTGGCTCATGGTAGTACTTGGGATAGCGAGTTACCTTTTGTGATAGCTGCTTACAATGACACTGTGCAAGAGAGTTTGGGTTTTGCCTCGAATGAGTTGGTGTATAGCTCTCTCTCTCTCTCGGCTTGACTTCGCGAACGAAGATTTAAGAAGGCTGCAGTAGTCCACGTCTGCTGCAGGCTCGCTGGTGGCTGACAAGACCAATGCGGGACAGGCAGATCCGGCCACAGTGGCTGCAGGGAAAGGTCTGATTTGGGGTTGGTGCTGTAGCAGTGCGATTCTTCCTCAATCTCCTTTTGTCCTCAAGACCAGCTATGCGTGCGTTCTCAAAGGAAGAGACAGCCTGGTGGATGGTGTGCCTCCATGCTTTGCGATCTGAGGCTAGGTCAGACCACTGGTGATGGTTGATGCGACAGGTGCCAAGGGATTTCTTCAAGGAGTCCTTGTACCTCTTCTTTGGTGCCCCTCTATTTCGATGGCCGGTGGAAAGTTCGCCATACAGAGCAATCTTGGGAAGGCGGTGGTTTTCCATCCTAGAAATATGCCCTGCCCAGCGCAGCTGCGTCTTCAACAGCAGTGCTTCAATGCTTGTAACCTCCGCCCTCTTGAGGACTTCAGTGTTGGTCACAAAGTCACTCTAGTGGATGTTGAGGATGGTGCGAAGGCAGCGCTGATGAAAGCGCTCAAGGAGTCGCAGGTGATGACGGTATAAAACCCACGATTCGGAGCTGTAGATGAGGGTTGTCATCACAACCGCTTTGTAAACACTGATCTTTGTGCCTTTTTTCAGGTGCTTGTTGCTCCACACTCTTTTGTGCAGTCGGCCAAATGCACGGTTTGCCTTTGCCAGCCTGTTGTCAATCTCCTTGTCAATCTTGGCATCTGAGGAGATGATGCACCCCAGGTAGCTGAACTGCTGGACTGTCTTCAGTACTGATTCATCCACAGTGATGCAGGGAGGGTGATAATCTTCCTGGGGTGCAGGCTGGTGGAGAACTTCTGTCTTCTTCAGACTAACTTCCAGGCCGAATAGCTAGGCAGCCTCTGCAAAGCAGGACGTCATATGCTGCAGAGCTGATACCAAGTGGGAGACGAGTGCAGCATCATCAGCAAATAGTAGCTCTCGGATGAGTTTTTCCATTGTCTTGGAGTGAGCCTTTAGTCGCCTCAGGTTGAACAGGCTGCCATCGGTGCGATAGGGTATGTAGACACCATCGTCATCATCTAGATCTACTGCGGCTCTTTGAAGCATCATGCTAAAGAAGATCGTAAAGAGAGTTGGCGCGAGAACGCAGCCTTGCTTTACACCTGTGCCTATTGGGAAGGGCTCCGAGAGGTTGTTGCAGTGTCTGACTTGGCCTCACTGGTCTTCATGTAGCTGGATGATCATGCTGAGGAACCTCGGGGGACATCCTAAACGTTCCAAGATTTGCCACAGGCCTTTCCTGCTAACGGTATCGAAAGCTTTGGTAAGGTCGACAAAAGTCACATATAGACCCTTGTTCTGTTCCCTGTATTTCTCTTGGAGCTGCCTGAGAACAAATACCATGTCGGTGGTGCTCCTGTTAGCTCTGAAGCCGCACTGACTCTCTGGGAGGAGTTCTTCTGCAATGGTGGGCACCAGTCTGTTCAGGAGTATTCTGGCAAGGATTTTGCCTGCGATGGAGAGCAGAGTTATCCCCCGGTAGTTGGAGCAGTCTGACTTTTCTCCTTTGTTCTTGTATAGAGTGATGATGATTGCATCGCGAAAGTCCTGTGGTAGTTTGCCTTGTTCCCAGCAGGTGACAAGTACTTTTTTGGGGGGGAGGGGTGGGCTCCCTCTTGGGTATCCTGCCCCCCCAGGGAAAGTGTATGCGCAATACATAGCCTCTCCTTCCCGGTGTAGTGAACGCCGCGTGGTCACTGTCCGGCTATGCCTGGCAGATGGTCACTGCAATGGCCTCTCCTGCATTACTGCATCTGGTGTATAGCAGGACCCTAAATAATCCCTTATCCCTGTTAAAGTCAATGGGAAGTTTTTGTGGATGCTAAACCTCAGTATGTTGCTGTCTATTTCCAAAACTTAAGGCACACTTTGTTGGATGTCTGGGACGCAGCTCAAAGTAACTTAAAGGCTGCTCCGGAGAGTCAAAAGCGGTTTTATGATCGTAAGGCTGTAGATAAAGAATTTTTTCCTAACGAGAAGGTGCTGATTTTGAAGCCAGTTAAACCACATACATTCAGTCCAAAGTGGCTGGGACCTGGCACTATTGTTCAGAGACTAAGTTCAGTGTGTTATTTAGTGGCCTGTCCAGAATTGCATTCTAAGCCTCGAGAATATCATGGGAACTCATTTAAAAAATATTATGAGACAACTGTTAATGTTGTGAGTTTGCAATCAGAGGAAGAGGAGTTGTTTCAGGGTCCCCATGATTTACTGGCAGAGTATCAAGCTTCATGCTGCTTTGATGATGTTTTATCTAATTCCAGCTTGTCTGAAGTGCAGACTGCTCAACTATATAGTTTGTTAAAAAACTTTGAGAGTGTTTTTTGTGGGCAGCCCGGAAGAACTTCTTTAATAACTCATCATGTTGATACTGGGACTGCTGCTCCAGTTTCAAGTAGACCTTATTGGGTAAATGATGCTCATGCAAAGGATGTGGCCAAGGAAATAGCCGAAATGCTTGAACTGGGTGTGATTGAACTGAGTCAGTCACCATGGTCATCACCTCTGGTATTAGTCCCAAAGAAAGATCAAAGCATAAGATTTTGTGTGGATTATCGTAAACTAAATGCTTTAACAGTGGCTGATACTTTTCCCCTCCCTCGTATTGATTCATTAGTTGAATGTCTAGGGAAATCAAGGTTTATTTCTGTTTTTGATTTGACCAAAGGTTATGACAGGTACCTTTGACTCCAGAAGCTGCCCTAAGATCTGCTTTTGTAACCCAACAAGGATTATATCAGTTTAAAGTAATGCCTTTTGGGATGCGTAATAGCCCTGCAACCTTTCAACGTTTGGTTAACATTATGATTAGTGGTCTGTCTGAGTATTGCCGTGCTTAGATGATATTGCTGTCTTTTCTGATAGTTGGGAACAACATTTGGAGCATGTGCAAAATGTACTTCAGCATATTAAGAAGGCCAATTTAACCATCAAGCTATCTAAGTGTCAGTTTGGGTTGGCTACAGTGGATTAACTGGGACACAGTGGGATCTGGAACCATCAAGCCTCTGCAGGCCAAAGTGCAGTGCATTGTTGACTGGCCAGTACCTACTACAAAGAAACAAATTCAAGCCTACTTAGGATTGATAGGTTATTATAGAAAATGTGTGGCCCATTTTAGTACCCTGGCAGTAACCCTTACTGAGTTGTGTAAGAAAAGTTTGCCTACTAAAGTGAAGTGGACACCTGAATGTCAGAAAGCCTTTGAGGGCCTGAAACATGTTTTGTTACAATCAGCTGCTCTGTAGGCTCCTGACCCTACCCAACCATATGTGGTTCAAACGGATGCTTCTCATACTGGTTTTGGATGTGTGCTCTTGCAAAGGGGTGCTGATGGGGAGCTGCATCCTATAGTGTTTTTGAGTAAGACGCTTCTGCCAAGAGAGAGACATTTGTCTACGATTGAGAAGGAATGTTTAGCTCTTGTGTGGTCTCTCACAAAGCTTCGTAGTTATTTGTGGGGGCAGAAGTTTGACCTTCAAACTGATCATTCACCTTTATGTTGGTTGGATAGGATAAAAAATTCTAATCAAAAATTACTTAGATGGAGTTTAACTTTACAAGATTTTAATTTTGTTGTGACCCATTTATCTGGAAAGGCTAATAAGGTTGCTGATGCCCTTTCTAGAGTGTATTCAGGTGATGATTAAAAATGTAACTGATCTTTTTGTATGGGAGCCTGAAAACATTGAAGATATATTTGTATGCTCTGGTGTTGGAGAGTATGGAAATTGTTGACTGCTTTATTTGTATAGTTAGATGAAAATTTTGAGTTAAACAACCCTAAATTTCATCTTGAAGGGAAAGATGTAATGAAGATTTCTTTTAAAGGGTATTGTGGATTTAAAAAATCTAATTATATACCTGTATCTGGTAGTTTTTGTTTCTGAACTGCTTGCCATTTTTTTATTCTTCCAGCAGTGTTTTGGTTATGTGTGACTTTGGAAGGAGTTGTTTTAATCTCCTTCTAATTAATGGTTACTCTCAGCTGCACTAAGAGAGTCAGTTTGGGTTGATTCGTTCTTCCGGGATGCCCATTTTTGATTTGTCATTAGCCAGCTGAGGGGAATTTATACTGTTTCCCAAAACTGCTTTTTAAAGTAGTTTTTCTTGGAAAAAAGCCGTCCTGCTTACCGGCTGGTGATTATGAGGTTGCGTAAGTCATATTAGTTAGTTATATTTTATAACGTTGTTATTTTGTTTTCACCAGTCTATTCTGGAACTGCCTACCAGCTCAATAAATATTTTTGTTTATCTTTGAGTTGCATTGCCTTGTCCGTCACTGTAAAGAACACCTTGCTCTGCCTCGGAGTATAGGTTGTTTACATATTCATATGGGCCTTCAGGGCATAGTGGTTAGACCATGGCACTGCCTCGGCAGAAATCCAATCCACTACAACTCCCACCACAAAGATCAGGTCTAACGTGTGTCCGGCCCAATGTGTGGGCATTGTTATAAATTGGGAGAGTCCCAGTGCTGCCACGGAGGACACCAGGTCCGCCACCTGAATGGAAGCTGCGTCCCCTGCATGGACATTGAAGTCACTCAGGACAATAAGTTGATAGTGCTCCAATTCCCAGCCTGCTACAGCCTCCATCAGGGATGGCAAAGCACTGGCTGGTGTGTTAGGTGGATAGTACACCAGCCAGATCACCAAACTCTCCCCAACATCCCACATCAGGCCAGCACACTCTATGCCTGTCATTTTTTGGGGCCGGAGCAACCTGAAGGAGCAATCCTCCCATATGAAAAAGCCCCCCCCCCCCGCCGCTAGTCTGTGCTTGGTGAAGGACGGAGCTGGAGCTACTTGGGAGAGAGCTACTGTCTCCCCATCTTGCACCCAGGTCTCTGTCACGCAAGCCAGGTCCATGTCCTGCCTAATTAGGAAATCCTGCAGGACAGAGGTCTTATTATTTATGGACCTGGCACTGCACACCAGGGATGGAGGTAAATATTTCCACTTGGCCCCCATACCCACTATCCTTGGGATGGGACACAGGCTGAAAGGAGAGTAAGCCCTCCTATGTCTTAGTCTCCTTCCGTTCCAACTCTGCCTATTTTCCTACTACTAATAACTTTATCCTATCCAGTTAACTTAAAAACCCTCGTCCCCACAAATCTATCTAATTAATTAGCCAAATTCATATATCCCTTCATTTAGTAGGTGACATATTCCAATTAGATCTGAATACAATCTAGATGAGCAATAGTAAAATGGGCAGGGTCAATCAAGTCACCTGGTAGTTACTGCCATGCCTGGCTCTGATCCCTCAGATAGCCCTGAAAATGGTCCTGCCTGCCCCCCCCCCGTCTTTTATTCAGAAACCAAGGCTTCAAGGCTAGCAATGGCCCCTGAATGCATTCATTTCTTAAAACTACAGATATTGCTTCTATTATTGGAGGCGTTTAATCCATCATAGTCTTCTTTTCCACTAGCCAGCCTATCTTATCTGACAGATCCCCCAGTCTTCAGCTGTCCCTTCCTCTTTCCACCAACTAACCTATCTTTATCTGTCCCCCCCATCTTCAACAGTCTTAAGACACTTTTGATCCCCTGCCCCAATGAAAGTTGTTAAGTTGAGAACCTGCTCTCCACAGCAGTGATGGGGTCTAAATCCTGTGTGCAGTTCTAGCTTGCCTCCTCATGCTGCACCCTGGGTAGTTTTACAGCATTAGGACTTCCATCTGCCAGACAATTATAGGATCTCCTAGCTACACAACACACAAGGAAATAATCTACACTGATGATGCCACACTGAGAATGAGATATGTTGATAAATATTATTTCCGGTTTTTTCCTACGTAAGTAATTTGTTGCATCTGATTTTCAAACTGTCATAAAATTTTCTCTTACATTACAATAAAATTTCCAAAGTTATTGTCATTCCTTTAAATTATTTTTCTTGAGGCTGCTGTGTCTACTTTCCTGTGTCTTTCTAGTGAATTCAATAGAGATCCTAAGCATGACTTATTCAGAGTAATGAGAAGTTAGGATAAACTACTTGAGGAAAACAGAACACTAATTAATAAAAAGAAATACAGTCTTATACTTCTAGAATGAATGGGCTGTCTTTTTTTATGCTACAGAATTGCAGATGTTTGCGAGATCTTAACTCATATCTGAGAATCCCTTATTCAAGCAAATGTTCTGTAGAGCCTTTTGAAATTATTATTTGACTATATAATGAACATTTATGCCTTCTCAAGTAATGCTGATAGGAATTACAGTTCTCAGAAGGAGAAGCGGTTTTCAAGAAGTCTGTTTGTGTGCATCTTTTTTAAAAAATGAAGTACTAAGTCTGATGTTACTCTGTTTTCACACTGACTAGGTCACTTCTGAGCTGTTTGTAACCTGCATCTCAGTTCCTTATTTATTGGGAAAGCGTTTCCATCTGGGAAATGTGAAACCCTCCTAATCTACATGTGGTTTTCATGCTTATTCTGACAAGGCAACATTGAATTGGTCTTACTGATTATCCTACCCAGGTATGAGAAATATATACCACTTGACAGGTTTAACTAGGATCAATTTCATCTTTCACATAATGAATATTTTTTTTGATGCGGGATTGGAGCCATTGGTCCCATATTTTGCCTTGGGCCAGTCATGTGAAGCAAGGTAGTATGCAAATATCTGAATAAATAGTAAGGCTGTCGTTCAGACATAAGCCTTGGAATTTTCATTTTAAAAGATGGCATATCTGTTTTAGAGTGTTTTATCTTATCTGAGCCCTGCATGCAGGGAAGGATGGCCTAGAAGTCTTAAAAAAAATTTAATTAAATAATAAATAAATAAATAAATAAATAAATAAATAAATAAATAAATAAATATCTTCTTTATTTCTCTTTGTTCCTAAGCTTATTTCCCATCTCTCTGCTCCTTCCAATCACTAAAAAAAGGAGAATGATTTGTTAATTACCAATATGTTTGTTTGGCTACTGTCCAACACTCTTCTAAAATGATGTCGGTCTAGGGCTGCCAGGTCTGTGTTGGAAAATACCTGGAGACTTTGGGGTTGGATCTAGGAGAGGGCAGGGTTTGGCGAGGGGAGGGGCCTCCACATGGTATAATGTCATAGAGTCCACTCTTTAAAGCAGCCATTTTCTCCAGGGGTAATACAATAGTACAGGTACCGGTGTATGAAGCACAATATGTCCTTCAAAACCTCACTGGTTGAATTATCATTCTTACACACTTTTTGTGTGATAGTGATAATTCAACCGGTGACGTTTTGAAGGACATATTTTCTCCAGGGGAGCTGATCTCTGCCAGCTGGAGATCAGTTGTAAAAGCAGGAGATCTCCAGGCCCCACTTGGAGGCTAGCAATCCTAGCAGGTCTCTTGCAATTTTGCTCTTCTTTACATCAGGGTTTCAGGCAAGTATATGGTGGTTAGTGGGAACTCCATTATCTAAGTTCCTCAGCCAGGATAACTACCTCCATAGACTTACCGATTCAATAAAGTTCAATGGAATATACCCACTGTTGGCATCATAGAATCATAGAGCTGGAAGGTACCTCCAGGGTCATCTAGTCCAACCCCATGCACAATGCAGGAAATTCACAAATGCCTTCCCCTAAATTCCATATCACTGTCAGATGACCATCTAACCTCTGTTTTAAAACCTCCAGGGAATGAGAGTCCACCACCTCCCAAGGATGCCTGTTCTACTGAAGAGCTGTTCTGACTGTCAGGAAGTTCTTCCTAATGTTGAGCTGGAAACTCTTTTAATGTAATTTCAACCTGTTGGTTCTGATTGTACCTTCTGGGGCAACAGAAAACAATTCTGCACCATCCTCTATATGACTGCCCTTCAAGTACTTGAAGATGGTGATCATATCACCTCTCAGACTCTTCCTCTCCAGGATAAATATGCCCAGCTGCTTCAACCTTTCCTCATAGGACTTGGTCTCCAGCCCCATCACCATCTTTGTGGCCTCCTCTGGACCCATTCCAACTTGTCTATATCCTTCTTAAAATGTGGTGCCCAAAACTGAACACAATACTCCAGGTGAAGTCTTACCAAAACAGAATAAGCCTCAGGGCTGAACTTGGGGACATGAGTTTGTTGAAAGATTATTTTGCACTTTGTACTCATTTTACATGGTATATTTTACTGTCTAAACAAGGGGGGTGGGTGGGCATATGACCATTAAGTCCAGTCTAAAATTACATAAGGCTACTCTGTTTAGGAATTCATTGTGAGTTTATGACTAGAGGAGGGGGGGAAATCATATGGGGAGAAAGTAATGTCTGGGTTTTTAAAAGTATATTTAGAAACATAGAATACAAGTATGTTAGGACTATATTAAGTAAGATACACAGCTGTAAAAAAAAGCATAGGAAACTGAATTCTTAGCCCAATTTTTTAAAAAAAGATTTTTAGTAAATCTGAACCAAAAACAAAAAATATCTGAACCCAATCCAAATTAATACCTTTTCCCCAAGATCAGCTGGTAACCAGCTAAAAAGCAGAGGTAGTTCCTCCTGTAGCAACAGTGGCAAAAGTGATCTGAATACACAAGCAAATGCTGTGGATGGATGATACTGTTTCTCAGCTGTGTAGTATTGATTTTGCCACAAACCATGAAAACAGAGAAGTAATATAAAAATAAGTTTGATAGCTTCTCTGCTGCTGTTAACTCTGGGACTATAATACCAATTTATATTTACTCTGGGGTTTAGAGAAAACATCTGCTAACCTGGATATTTCACACCTGTTTTATTAATAATTGTTAAATAATTGCTTTTGAAGTGTAACTATAGTTCTTTTATTGGGGTAAGGTTATATTTCAAGAGCATTTTAATTCGCAGAACAAAACATTGAAAGAAATATATACAAAAAACAGGATTCCCAAGTAACTGCTTCGCTATCAATCCTATTCTATTGAATAAGGTTAATAATAAATGAGAACATTTTTGGAAATAAAACAAATGAATCAACATTTTACAATCAGATTTTTAGAAACAAAAGTTCTAAATTTCCAATTTATCTTGATTTTAGCAGAAACTAGAAAAAAATATCTCATTCTGACCCAAAACAAGGATTAGCTCAAATATATTTGTCAAATTAAAGGGTAGCATACATCACAGAGGCCTGTTTTGATCCAGTACTTTGCTGTTGCTGCTTATAATGGACTTGTATATTTTTATTCTGGCAGCTGTTCCCACAAAAGAGGCAAACTTTAGGAGATATCAATGAGGGAGAAAAGATCTTTTCTGATGTTACAATAATGAAACTTGTGAACCTATCAACCATGTGTAATGGAAGCATGTATCACAATTGTCTTGATACTTGTGGTTGTCATGTAATGTGAACAAGGACAATTCAGCCCCTTCCCAGCCGAGCGGTCCATCGACCGCTGAGGCTGGGGGCTGCCCATTGCCTCCTCACGCGGATGCAAGGCAATGGTTTGTCCCATAGGGGAGGGGGCGAGGTGCGGCCTTAAGAGGCCGCTCCCGCCCCCTCATACGCAGTTTGAATCCGCTCTCGGCCCGAGCAGTCACCTACCGGCTGACTGTGGGCCTGGGGAGAGCGGTGCGTCTTCTTGGCTCCGTCGGTGCATCGTGGGAGGCTTCGGTGGTGGCGCGGATGGCTTCGGCGGCTGCCCAGGCATCTAGCAGCAACGCAGGCAGCGTTCAGTCGGCCTTGAGGAAGGCCCACGGCGGCAGCTTCCGGATGGCGGCGTGAGGCCTTGCGGGGCCTTTCTTATTTGTGCGAGGCCCTTCCTCCCCCCCCCTTCTGTTGCCTTACGGCCTTATCAGGCCGAATAGAAGGGTGTGGGCCGGCGGGCCTTTTGGGAGGGGTCGCGGGGAGAGGGAGACTCTCTGGAAGGGCAGTGTCGGTAGCGTCGGGGAGGCAGCGTTGGGCCTGGAAGGCCCTCGCCCCCCACCCTCCTTTTTGGACTTGATCTAGTACACTCCCCACACTTCTTGTTCCTTAAGGCCTCTTTAGGCCAAATAGTAGGGGGTAGGCCGGCGGGCCTTGTTGGTGGGGTCGTGGGTGGGTGTAGCCAGAGGCCTCCACTTGGGACATTGGCTGGGTGTGTGCCCTTGGATAGGGACAGGGCCCACCTCCCTCCCCCACACACATACCTGTGCCATTGGCCCAGTGTGCGTTGGTTGGGGTGTAGTTTATAAAAAAAAATGGCGCCTAAGAAGGGCCAGGGCAATAAAAAGGGGAAACAGCCCACAAAGCACCCTGCCAAAAGACCACCCCCTGAGCTGCCCCTGGCTGAAGAAAGTGACGAGGCCCAGACCAGGCAGGCCATTATGGACCAATTGGCAGCCTTGGAGGAGGCAAGAGGTTTGCCTGGCCCTTCTAGGAGGCCCACCGGCCTTTTAGGGTCAGGCAGGGCAGCCACCATCTCCTTTCAGAAGGAGGTGCTGGCCCGGCTTTCTGTGTTGCAGGGAGCGGAAGGAAGCAGTGGCGTGACGAAGGAAGGAGTGCTGCAAGAGGATGATCAGAGGGAGGAGCCCGATGTGGTTGTGGTGGTGCCGTTGGTTGGCGATGGTAAGTTACCCGCGCTACAGCAAGGAGTGGCATGGCCATGGGGCCCTTGGGGGCCCAATGTAGCGTCTGGTTCTAGGCCGGGAGGAGGAGCTCAGGTGGTAGGGGCCAACTATTTAGTGGCAGTGCCACTTATGGGGCGGCAGGCAGCCCTCGGTTTCCTGCCGCAGGCAAGTTCTTCCTTTTTGACTTCTGCGTCGGAGAGTGCTTGGTTACCTTGGGGTTTAGTCCCAGGGAACAGCGGTTCTGAAGGCAGCCTTGGGACCGGTGGTCAGGGACCGGCAACGGGTGTGTTACCATGGGGATGGCAGCAAGCCCCGTCCATGTCTTTACCGTGGGCCGGGCATCAGGGGGCGATCTGGGGGTCCCCATCACACCCTCCTGTTCCTTATAGTTCATTGGATTTTCATGCTTTGCCTTTTGGTGACCCTGCCATGCCCTTGGGCGACCATCTTACAGCTGCTACTAGGGAAAAAATCCTTAAAGGCGAATATGTAGACGTATTTAGCCTTCTGTATAGAGAGTTAGAGGAAAAATCAAAGGACGAGCTTGACGAAAAGGACAAAGAGAAGCTCAAGTGTCAAAAAGTAGATAGAACGTGGGCAAATTGGCTGCCCGGTTTCCTCATTTATGCGGGCGTTATCGCTAGGGCCCAGCCATGGAGAGCAGCACCGTTGTTCCAGTACTGCGAAATTATATACCGGGCATATAATGACTTTGCTGGTGGGGCGTGGCTCCAGTACGATGAACAGTTCCACATGCGGGCGGCAGTTAATCCTTGTCTTCAGTGGAATCAGATAAACCAGCAGCTTTGGCTGCAGCTTATGGTGCCCGCAAAACCAAATGCGGGAGAGCGATCTGATAGCGGCCATTTGGTTCAAAAGACATCGACAGCAACTTTCACTGGCGCCCGTGCAGCTGCGGGGCAGTCGGTTCAGCCACGGCTGCTTTGCTGGGAGTTCACCTCCCAAGGTTCCTGTGCCAGGAAGGCCTGTAAGTATAAGCAGGAGTGCCCGATTTGCGGGGGCCCTCATGCCTTCACGGCCTGTACCAGGTCCAAACAAAGGTGGCCTAATAAGCGGACAGGTGGCGGGCCTGGGCAGCACCCTGCAAAAGGGTCGCAGCCCCATTCGGCTGAGGGTTCTTAGGCAGTTGTTAGATGTTTACCCTCATTTGAACGTTACCTGTTTGAGGGGTTCTTATTTGGATTCAGAATCCCATATCAAGGTCCCCGGACCCCGTTCTTTTCCGCTAATTTGCGTTCGGTTAAGGGTTTTGAGTGCATCGTGAGGGAGAAGATCAGAAAAGAGTGTGTTGAAGGTAGGGTGTTTAAGTCCCCCCCTCTACCGAACTTGAGGGTATCCCCCTTGGGAGTGGTGCCTAAGAAGGCAGCAGGTGAATATCGGTTAATTCACCATCTTTCTTATCCCAGGGGTCGATCTGTGAATGATGCAATCCTGTCTGAGCTTTGTTCGGTGAAATATACTTCTTTTGACCGAGCAGTACAGATAGTTCGGCGGTGTGGGTGGGGTGCTGAGTTGGCAAAGTGCGATATAAAATCGGCTTTTCGCCTTCTCCCAGTTCACCCCGGGGACTTTGAATTGTTAGGTTTTGCTTTTGAAGGGAGTTATTATGTTGATAGGGCACTGCCTATGGGGTGTTCAGTTTCCTGCGCCCCGTTCGAGCGTTTTAGTACTTTCTTGGAATGGGCATTGCGTTTTAGAACAGGGATACAGGACACGGCTCATTATTTAGATGATTTCCTTTTCGTGGGCCCCACGGGTTCTGGGCAGTGCCTTTCGTTGTTAATGGCCTTCGTGGATTTAGCAGAGGAATTGGGAGTACCGTTGGCTGCGGAAAAAACCGAGGGCCCAACTACGGTTCTTACCTTTTTGGGCATAGAGCTGGATACGGTGTGTCAGTTTTCAAGGATGCCCGAAGACAAGTGAGTAAGCCTGTTAACACGCATCCGATCGGTGTTGGTTAAGCGTAAGGTCACCTTATTGGAACTACAGCAGCTGGTGGGTCATTTGAACTTCGCTTGTAAGGTAGTGGCTCCAGGCAGGGCCTTCTTGAGGCAATTCTGCGACGGAATGGTCAACCTGCGCTTGCCGCATCATTTTACCCGGGTTACGAGGGAGATGCAAGAGGACCTTGCGATCTGGGAAACATTCTTAAAGGACTTCAATGGCATTTCTTTCTGGCGTGCGGATATGCAGCTTGAGGCCGAGTTACAGATAGTTTCAGATGCCGCCGGTTCTATCGGTTTCAGGGTTTATTTCTGGGGGCACTGGTGTGCTGAGCAATGGCCGCAAGATTGGTTGGGCTCCAAGTTGTGCCGGAACTTGACATTCCTTGAATTTTTTCTGATTGTCGTTGCCGTTTTTCTTTGGGGTGAGGCTTTGGCCAATTGCACAGTGCACTTCTGGTGCGACAACATGGCCGTTGTTCATGTTGTTAACAGTCTGACATCCAAGTCCCCCGCAGTCATGCAGCTTGTCAGGGCATTTACTTTACGCTGTTTAAAATTGAACATCTTGTTTTTGGCTAAGCTTGTTCCTGCCACTTGTAATGGGGTTGCGGACGCTCTGTCTTGCCAACAGATGGACCGTTTCCATCAATTAGCCCCGGAGGCCGACCTGTTGCCCGAGCGCATCCCGGCAGAATTATGGCAGATTGGAGGGAAGAAGTGAGCCGGGTGATCCATCTTGCCATAGCGCCCAGCACTCAAAGGTCGTATGACCGGGTGGCTAGCCAGTTTTTGGTTTTCAGAAAGGGGGCAGGATTACCTGAGGTGTGGCCCATTCCTGTTGAGCAGTTGTTACAGTTTTGTGTGCATCAGAAGCATAGGGGTCTTTCAGTTAAATCTATTCGAGGCCAGCTGGCGGCACTGGCTTTTATGAGTAAGGCCAGAGGGCATGGCGATGTGACTAAGGATTTTCGCATACAAAAAATGCTGAAAGGTTGGTCCCATGAATCTGGACACCGGGTCGATGGTAGGCAGCCTATCTCGCCATCTATCCTCAGGGGGCTTCATGCCTCTTGGGCCCTTGTTTGTGGGTCATCTTACGAGGAGGCACTCTTTCACAGTGCCGCATTGACGGCCTTTTTGGGGGCCTTTAGAGTATCGGAGCTGGAAACGCTCTCCTGCAATGATGTTTCTGCAAGGGCCCTGCAGTTTAGAGATGTTAGTTTATTCAGCAACCGGATGGCGTTCAGGGTCTGCCGTTCAAAGACAGATCAGAAGCAGCATGGCTGCACAGTGACAGTCGAAACTTGTGCTGAGCGTGAGTTATGCCCAGTGGCTGCAATCAAGCATTACATTGAATGGCGTGGCTCATCTGACGGCCCCTTTTTCCGCCATGTCGATGAGGCCCCGTTGACGAAGTACCAATTTTGGGCCATCACGAGTAGAGCAGTGCAACATTTGGGCCTCGGGGGTCGCAAATTTGGTACCCATTCCTTCAGAAGCGGTGCAGCTTCCACAGCCGCAGCGCTGGGCTATGGGGGAGAGGACATTCGTCGAGTGGGGCGTTGGAAGTCTGGGGCTTATTGAGCTTATATTCGGCCTTTGCGGTCTTAAGGATGGTCTTTCTACCCCTATAACCACGGGGAACGTTTGAAGCTGGTTATGTTATTTATTCCTAGTTCAGCAGTTCTAATAGTTTTTTCTTCTAGGTGCTGTGGCTGGCGGCGAGAGGGAAAGGATCCTTATATGCAGCCACAGCATTGTGTTTTGGGCTGCACACCAGGCCCGATGGATGTCAATTGGTTCTCAGCTGGGCCTGAGCGACAGAGCTGTAATTACGTGGCTTGGCCGCCGTGGTATGAGGTGGCCCGGGCTCCTTCCCCTGTTGTTCAGGGATCTGGGTGGCCCTCCTCCGCAGATACTGGTAATACATTTGGGAGAGAACGACTTGGGTCTGATGAAGGGGAAGGCCCTTTCGATTCAGGCCCAGTCGGATCTGGCTTTGATCGGGAATAGGTGGCCGGGCGTCCTTATCTTGTGGTCGGCCATGCTGCCGCGCCGTGTTTGGCGGACAGCTTGGGACCCAGCTGGTTTGGAGCGCGCTAGGATAAAGGCCAACAGGGCCTTGTGCAAAGCCCTCTATGGTGGTCTCGGGGGTTATGTGCCCCATCCTTTTATTCAATCTAGTATGCCGGAATTGTACAGAGAGGACGGGGTCCATCTGTCAGAGAAGGGCAACGAGATATTCTTAGCCGACTTACGGCAAGGACTTGTTCGGGTTTTATAGTTTGGGGTACAGCGGCCTAAGCAGAGGCTTGGCACTGTCCGTGGCAGTTTGTGGTTGGGATTATGTTTTGGGGATTGGTGAGCTCCCGTAGCATCGCGCCATTTTGGTGCATGGCTTCCCTGGGGGACCGTTAAGCTGTACAGCCCTGTTGGCTCCAGGGAGTCTGTGGGATTCCGGCACGCGGAGAGTGTCCGCATCCCAGGCTGCATGGCTGTGGGGTTGGCGGAGCTCAGGTGAGCGGTGATCATGTTGCCGGGCCGGTCGGGTCTGAGCCGTTGGGTTGGCTCATACCCGGGGCTCTGGGGGCTCGCCCAGTTTCAGGTCAAAAAGGTGGTTGGGTTGACCCCTGGCTTGATCTGTCCCCATGTTTTGCCCTTGCTGTTAAATTAATAAAGTGGCCCTTTAATCCAATCCGGTGTTTGTCTTGTTATTCCGCCTGGGGGGGCAATGTGTGTACCGTGTGTGTACAGCTTCAGAATGTGTGAATTGACCAAAGTACTTGGTGGGGGCAGTTCATGTTTGTACAAATTGAGGCTGAAAAAGATGTGTGCTGCCTGTTCACACAAAATGGTGACTGTGCATATTGGGATGATCATGCATGATGCACACCTGTTAGCATGACTTCAATATGTGGACTTCATATGTGGACCCAGTGGTGATCATTATGTCCCATGTGAGTGGCAGATGAGAAGTTTGTACCCAACAGTATATTATACACTCAAAGCTAATTTAAATAAGGTTCTCAACTTAAACTTAATTATCTGTAGCCTATGCAGGTGCACTGGACTGTTAAAATTGCACACACATCAGCATAGCTTCACAGTTTAAGCAAAACTCTGGGAGCATGCAAGATCTCCTGGGTAGATTCTTCTTGCCTACCTAGATCCCTTTGAAATCAAGCCAAGGGTTCTTTCTTAGAGTCAGCAATAAAAACAAGTGCAGAAACTACAAAAAGTTTCATTTTAACCACACAGTCCATTGCAAATGTACATCCAATGCCACTTTTTGTTAAACGTCTGTAAAGAAGGCAAGTTTCTTGAATCTCTTTTTATGAAGCAAAAATGTGGCTTTGTTCTTATTCTTCTTTTGAATATAAAGATGTTTCTTATATAATTTTTAGGAGTATGATATATAATCCCATTCTTCCATAGGAGGTGAATTACTCTGCTGCATGATTTATAAATAAGGTCATGATTTCTATAGGTTTTATGTTGTATTAAATAGTTTTGATATTTATTTTAGAGGTACCCTTGAGGAAAAACTCAAATGCATTTGTGCTATACAAAACAAATTTTGTGTGTTAATGTGTGTGCAACCATATATTTTACATATATTTTTGTTTCCAAAAGAAAGAAAAATAAAATCTTCTTGGTTTAGAGTTCTCAAATATACCGCATCCTAGAAGTGCAGACTTTTGTGCAGACTGCATGTTAACAATGGATCCCTCCACACAGCGACCAACCTACTTTGTGCCATTTTATACCAAAGAGGAGATGCCTCAGAGCACTTCATTCATGGCATTGTTACAAAAGGCAGAGTATGAAAACGCCTGTTCACATCACACTAACTAGAACTGAATGGTTGTGCAGGTGCAGTATCACATGGCTGAGAATATGGCCATCAGATCACACTAATCAATAGTTTGCAGTGATGAAGTAGACCTTTAGCCATGAGGAGACTGTGTCAGATTAATATGTCTAAAATAAAGTATTTCCTAACCTAGGTTTGCTCTCTCAGTCCAATTTAGACTCTTTGAATTGTTGATCGAACCAAGTCCATTTTAAATTGGGACACAAACTGGCTCACAAAGTAAAGTTCATCATTACCTTTGGCCAGTTTGTGGTTCACAAAGTGATGTTTTTGGAAGAAGAAGAAGAACATAAGAACATAAGAGAAGCCATGTTAGATCAGGCCAATGGCCCATCCAGTCCAACACTCTGTGTCACACAGTGGCCCCCCCAAAAATTATATATATATACACACTGTGGCTAATAGCCACTGATGGGCCTCTGCTCCATATTTTTATCTATGCTTGTGGCCGCCACCACCTCCTGTGGCAGTGAATTCCACATGTTAATCACCCTTTGGGTGAAGAAGTACTTCCTTTTATCCGTTTTAACCTGTCTGCTCAGCAATTTCATCGAATGCCCATGAGTTCTTGTATTGTGAGAAAGGGAGAAAAGTACTTCTTTCTCTACTTTCTCCATCCCATGCATTATCTTGTAAACCTCTATCATGTCACCCTGCAGTTGACGTTTCTCCAAGCTAAAGAGCCACAAGCATTTCAACCTTTCTTCATAGGGAAAGTGTTCCAGCCCTTTAATCATTCTAGTTGCCCTTTTCTGGACTTTCTCCAATTTTATAATATCCTTTTTGAGGTGCAGCGACCAGAACTGCACACAGTACTCCAAATGAGACCGCACCATCAATTTATACAGGGGCATTATGATACTGGCTGATTTGTTTTCAGTTCCCTTCCTAATAATTCCCAGCATGGCGTTGGCCTTTTTTTATTGCAAATGCACACTGTCTTGACATTTTCAGTGAGTTATCTACCATGACCCCAAGATCTCTCTCTTGGTCAGTCTCTGCCAGTTCACACCCCATCAACTTGTATTTGTAGCTGGGATTCTTGGCCCCAATGTGCATTACTTTGCACTTGGCCACATTGAACTGCATCTGTCACGACACCTACTCACCCAGCCTCACCAGATCTCTTTGGAGTTCCTCACAATCCTCTCTGGTTCTCACCACCCTGAACAATTTAGTGTCATCTGCAAACTTGGCCACTTCACTGCTCACTCCCAACTCTAAATCATTTATGAACAAGTTAAAGAGAATGGGACCCAGTACTGAGCCCTGCGGCACCCCACTGCTTACCATCCTCCACTGCGAAGACTGCCCATTTATACTCACTCTCTGCTTCCTATTACTCAGCCAGTTTTTGATCCACAAGAGGACCTGTCCTTTTACTCCATTACTCTCGAGCTTTCTAAGAAGAGGAGGAGGAGGAGGAGATTGGATTTAAACCCCACCCTTCACCACCCAGAGTAGTCTTAGAATGGCTTACAATCTCCTTTCCCTTCCCCTCCAAACAATGGACACCCCATGAGGTAGGTGGAGCTGAGAGAAACTGCTCTTGAGAGGAACCACTATGTGAGAACTTGAGACTGACCTAAGGTCACTCCAGCAGTTGCATGTGGAGGAGTGGGGAATCAAGCCTGGTTCTTCCAGATAAGAGTCTGTGCACTTAACCACTACACCAAACAAGCTTCCTGGAGAGGAATTCTCCAGTCTTGGAAACAATAATAGGGACCATCCAAAGCTCAACAGGCAGTGTAGGCTGCCAATAACAAAGTTCCCATTCTGCTTTATGGCATTATACATACACTCAATTCAACTCCACTCCTTTTCATCTGTCAGCTGTTCACATTGCAGTTACACAGAGAGGCAGGGAACTTGTTAAAAGCCAACTAGCAGAGTACACTCCTTTACACCCTGCTGGGGTGTGGGTATTAGGTGGACTCAGGAATCGAAACCACCTGGCCTCTCTGTTCAAACCAAGCCGAGGTGCTTAGCTATTGGGTGCCTTGGCTGAGTGAGGACCCACGTGTTACTTACCTGATTTGAACTCTCCTCTGCTGGGGTTTGAGTGTTAGGTGGATTCAGGGCTCATGGCATGCAAGACAGGTTGGGCCAGATGACAGTCTTGCATGACCAGTACTCCAGTGCCCTGGCTGAGTGAGGATCCACATTTTATACCCTTCTGATTGTGAGCTTCTCTCCATGCTGGGGTATGAGTGTAAGGTGGACTCAGGGCTGTAAGCCACTGTGCCTCTCTGCTCACACCAAGTGATGGGGCTTAGCTATTGGGTGCCTTGACTGAGTGAGGACCCATGTGTTACTCATCTGATTTGAACTTCTCTCCTTTGCTGGGGTTGGAGTGTTAGGTGGATTCAGGGCTCATGGCATGAAAGACAGGTTGGGCCAGATGACAGTCTTGCATAACCAGTACTCCAGTGGGGCTGTGAGAGATGTGGGCATTGGACATGCTTCCCTTGTTCATCTTGTGGGGCTGGGATGTCATCATGGTTTAACTGGGGTAACCTGCTAGAAGTCTCTTGTCATGTATGTCTTTCTGTCATAGCATCACTTAAAATTGAAAATTGATTTCCCATGGTCTGGGATACCAGCCAAGCTGTTGTGGGGAAATTCTGGAGAGCCCCTGTTGGAAGTCTATTGTCATGTCTGCCTTTCTGTCCTTCAGCATCTGTCTTTGGAGATTGGGTGTGTATGTGTGTGTGTGAGTGTAGGGGGGATACTTGTCTTGCTTCCACTGTCTGGCTGGAGATGGAGTCAGCCCAAGTGAAGTTTCCCTGTGAATTTGGCATCACTGTCTTGTTTCTGAGCCATTCCATAGACTCCTGTAACTTCACTTGTATTTTGATAAGAACATAAGAGCCCTGCTGGATCAGACCAATGGTCCATGTACTCCAGTATCCTATTTCACATAGTGGCCAATCAGTTCCTCCGGATGGCCAACAACAGGGAATAGAGGACAAGAATGTTCCGTGATACTGCCTTCTGGCTTTGGGAGTCAAAGGTTTAGTGCCTCTACATGTGGAAGTTCCCCTCAGTCACCATGGCTAGTTGCCACTGATAGACCTATCCTCCATTAATCTATCTAATCCACTTTAAAAGCTGTTTATTCCTGTGGCCATCACTTTGGCAGTGAATTCCACATTTTAATCACTCTCTCTGTGAAGTAGTATTTAACTTTGTCTGTCATGAACTTACTGTTCACTAGTTTCATTGGGTGCCATTGAGTTTTACTATTTGGGGAGAGTGAGAAAATTTCTCTTTGTCAGCTCTGTCTATCCCATGCATAATTTTTATAAACCTCTATGATATCTTCCCTTTTTAAAAAATTGGTGTCACATTTGCTATGCTCCATTCTTCTGGTACAGCAGCTGAATTTAGTGATAGTAACATGTATATGGGTTAGCAGATCAACAATCTCACATCTGAGTTCCTTAAGAATTCTTGGGATGTGTGCTATCAGAACCTGGAGGCTTATTGGTTTTTAATTTCCCCAGTAGATCTAGAATTTCATTTCTGGTCACCTGAATTTGACTCAGTTCTTCAGACTCCCTTCCTGAAAATAGGGGCTGTGGCATGTGTATGTGCCCCATACTTTCCACAGTGAACATAGAAGCAAAAAGGTCATTGAGCTCCTTTGCCATATCCCTGTCTTTCTTTAGCAATCCCTTGCTTCTCTGGCTGTTTTCCTGCTCTAAGTATATTTTAAAAAATGTTTATTGTTTGTCTTGATGCTTTTAGCAACTTGTTTCCCAAAATCTTTTTTTTTTTGCATGCCTAATTAACTTACATTTCTTTTGCCTGAGCCCATGGTTTCTCCTGTTCAATTTATTGGAGCAGACCTTCCATTTTTTAAAAGAAGCAGCTTTACTTATTGTGGTTTCCTTAACTTGAGGAATGCATTCTATTTGGGCTTCAATTAGTGTGGTTTTAAACAGCTTCCAAGCATCCTCTAGGGATCTGACTCTCTTGTGTTTTCCCCTCAGCTTCTTTTTTCCCTGTTCCCCTCATTTTTGTAACATTCCCTGTTTGGAATAAAATGTTACGACTTTGGACTTTAGGGGTAACTTTCCATTGACCTGAATGCTGAACTTAATAGCATTGTGGTCACTATTCCCTATTGGTCTTGAGATCCACTCAGAACTAAGTCCAAGATCACTAGTACTCTGTTGAGCTCTGTGACCAACTGTTCCAGTGCACAGTAATTTATGAGGTCTATGAATCTCATCTCTACAAAATGACTTGAACACGTTTACCCCGTAATTGTGAGGGTAGTTGAAGTCTCCCAGTATAATAACATTATCTGCTTTAATCACCTGCCTTATTTCCTTCTCCATCTCAAGATCAGTATCTCATAGATTTTCTCCATTCCACCATGTTTCTGAGATACTTACTATATCTAAATTGTCATTGAACATCAAGCACTCCAGCTTCCCCATCTTGGCTCAGAGACTTCTAGCATTGGCATATAGACATCTGTAACCTTCATCTCCTATGGCACCTTAGTCACTGCACATGGCCCTTAGTCACTATTGTGCCCTCATTCCCAAGTTCTATTATGCTCCTATCAATTTTACCTTGAGGTTTTGCACAATCATCCCTATGGACTGCCTTGTCCTGAACTGGAGGCTCTCCAGCCCCTGTTGTCTCTCGTCCCAAGATTAGTTTAAAAAGTTGCACTGACACCATTTTGATATTGGCTGCCAGCAGCCTGGTTCTCTTTTGGTTTAAGCGAAGCCCATCTCTTTTGTATAGGTTGGGCTTGTCCCAGAAAGTTCCCCAGTGCCTAACACATCTAAACCCTTCATCCCAGCACCATTTTCTAATCCATGCATTGAGACCCCTGATCTGTGCCTGTCTAGCTGACCCTGAGCATGGAAGTAAACTAAATTTTTCCTCCAGGACCACACAATTATATTTTCCAATGTCAATGATATCAACATGCACCATGACTACTGGTTCCCCCCAGCACTATCTAGTACCCTCTCTAGACAGTATGTAATGTCCACAACCTTTGCACTGGACAGGCAAGTCATCATGCAGTTAGAACACACATCACAGACTCCCCTCTCTATTTCCCTAATGATTTAATCATCCACCACCAGAAGTCCACCTCCCCTCAGCCCGCAAAGTGTATCCTTTGGTATGAGAGGATACTGATCTATTGCCCAAGGAAGGTGCCCTTCTAAGGGATAACATCCCTCTTCCTCAGACTGATGCCCTCTGACCTCAAGACTCTCATTCCCCACAACAGCAGAAGAGCTGTCAGCACAGGAGTGGGACTTCTCCGGTAAGTCCCTGAGTGTCTCTTCCTCAAACCTTGTTCTCTGCCTCAGCTTCTCCAGGTTGGCAACCCTAGCATCAAGAGAATAGATCTGCTCCATGAGACCCACAAGCACACACGCACGATTTCCGCTTAATGGGTATATAATCATACAGGTGGCACAGTGGTGGGATTCAAATAAATTAACAACAGGTATCTAACTATATCAAAAGATATACCAAAAGGTAGTTTAATAATTCACGCATTAAATACTGCAATAAGAACAGTAAAAGAGGTAAAGACAACTAGATTATGTTTAAAGAAAGATTTATTGAAGATATTTCCATATTGGGAGTTCTGGCCCTCACATTTAAAGGGATGGCACACCTTTTCAATGCCTTCCTTTCATAGGAAATAATGAAAGATAAGGGCACCTTCTTTTGGGGCTCATAGAATTGGACCCCCTGGTCCAATCTTTTTGAAACTGGGAGGGTATTTTGGGGAGAGGCACTACCGTCCTCCACTGCGAAGACTGCCCATTTATACTCACTCTCTGTTTCCTCTTACTCAGCCAGTTTTTGATCTATAAGAGGACCTGTCCTTTTACTCCATGACGCTCAAGCTTTCTAAGGAGCCTTTGATGAGGAACTTTATCAAAAGCTTTCTGGAAGTCAAGGTAAACAACATCTATTGGGTCCCCTTTGTCCACCCCCTCAAAGAACTGTAACAGGTTAGTGAGGCAAGATCTTCCCTTACAGAATCCATCCTGAGTCTTCCTCAATAATCCGTGTTCATCAATGTGCCTGCTCATTCTGTCCTTGATAATGGTTTCTAACAACTTTCCTGGTATTGAAGTCAGACTGACTGGCCTGTAATTTCCCGGAAATCCTCTGGAACCCTTTTTAAAGATGGGGGTGACATTTGCTACCTTCCAGTTTTCAGGAACGGAGGCAGATTTCAATGAAAGATTACATATTTTTGTCAGAAGATCAACAAGTTCAACTTTGAGTTCTTTCAGAACTCTCGGATGTATGCCATCCGGACCTGGTGACTTATTAGTTTTTAATTTGTCTATCAGTTGTAGGACCTCCTCTCTTGTCACCTCAATCTGACTCAGGTCTTTCAACACCCCTTCCAAAATTAGTGGTTCTGGAGCGGGCAAACACTTCTCGTCTTCCACAGTGAAGGCAAAAAATGCATTCAACTTCTCAGCCATTTCCCTACCCCTGATGTAGCCCATCTTTGTATTCAGGTACTCATGATGTTATACATGGTTTACTAGCCTTCCCCTTTAAATCCACACAACCTTGTGCAGTAGGTGGGGCTGACAGACACAGCACCATCCTTAGGAGATCTAACTCAGACTCTCACGCAGGTCTATGCAACTGAGCTGCATAGGGAAATGGCTTTAGGATTGCACTGATAGTGACTGATTGAAATCAGCCTGTGAGTTTTGCAGGAATCTGACCTTCAGTCTTCCCAGTCCAGAATTCTGATTGCAACAAATCTTGGCTTCTTCTTCTGGCCAATTAAATAAAACACGATTGCTCCTAACTTTGAAAAATTTGAACAATTGCTTTGAACAATTTTGAGGAAGAGAAGAAGAAGAAGAAAAAGAAGACCATAGATTTATACCCCACTCTTCTCTCTGAATCAGTCTCAGAGTGGCTTACAATTTCCATTATCTTCTTCCCCCACAACTGACTCCCTGTGAGGTAGGTGGAGCTGAGAGAGCTCTTCCAGAAGCTGCTCTTTCAAAGACAACCTCTGCAAGAACTATAGCTGATCCAAGGCCATTCCAGCAGCTGCAAGTGGAGGAGTGGGGAATAAAACCCAGTTCTTCCAGACAAGAGTCCGCACACTTCACCACCACAACAAACTGGCTCTTGATAGAAAGGATAAACAGGATAGAAACCTGGTAAACTAGTCACTAACTGCTGTTAATACACCTATGTCCTTAGTAATGTTTGATTTTTTCCCTCTTCAGTGTTGGATCCAACCATTTTCTCGCCATAAATACTAACAACTGTCCATAACAATATAATTCCCAGGGTCCTGGGTGGGACGTGCCAAAAAAGTACCTTTTCAGGTTCAGGTATATTGGACTGGGAATATATTGGTAATTCCAATATTCCTGAATTCCAGATACCTGTATGGTAATTGGATTTGGAGGGTCCCCCCCCCCCATTTCCAGTTTTTTCAGGACCATTATTCTGTATGGGGAATGGCTGGGGAAATGGAACAGTTGTTTTGAAAGATTTCCAGGTGGCCGGGGGAGTTGTTTTTAGAAGAAGAAGAAGATATTGGATTTATATCCCGCCCTCCACTCCGAAGAGTCTCAGAGGGGCTCACAATCTCCTTTCCCTTCCTCCCCCACAAAAAACACCCTGCGAGGTGGGTGGGGCTGGAGAGGGCTCTCCCAGCAGCTGCCCTTTCAAGGACAACCTCTGCCAGAGCTATGGCTGACCGAAGACCATTTCAGCAGGTGCAAGTGGAGGAGTGGGGAATCAAACCCGGTTCTCCCAGATAAGAGTCCGCACACTTAACCACTACACCAAACTGGCTTTTAGAGGCACAAGCACCACAATTGCAGGGAAGCTGCTGGTGCCTGTCCTTTCAATCAGTGGCTCCCAACCTTTTTGGCACCAGGGACCAGTTTTGTAGCAGACAATTTTTCCACGGACTGTGGGGGGTGGTGCAGGGGTTCTTGCTGCCCCAGGCCACCCTGCTCCCATGTCCCTGCCCCCATGGGGGTCTTTAAATACGGGGGAGACTGGGGCTGCTTCTGGCCACCTCCCCTGGAAGAGGAGGCAGCCTCAGAGTGAGGCCACACTGCCTCTTTCGTCCACCACCGTCTTTGGAGTGAGGCTGTGTGGGTGGGCAAAAGGGGTGGTGGAGCAAGCCTGCTCTCCTCTATGCCTGGGAAGCAGGGCTTGGAGGAGAGCACACGCCGCTGATCCATCCCACCGCTCTCAGCTTCCCATATCTGTGACCCAGGAAGCCAAGAGTGCTGTCCCTGTGCAGCCTGGATGCTAACACACCACGGACCGGGACCGGTCCATGGCCTGGGGGTTGGGGACCCCTGCTTTAAATAACCCCCAAGTTTCAAGTCGATTGGACCAAGGAGTGAGTCCAATTTTATGGGCCTCTGAACATTATTTCCAGTGGAAGGGGGGACAGAAAACCCTGCAAGCTGCTTCCAGGGCAAACCCCCCCCCCCCCCATGTCTGCAAGTAGGAATCACTGACAGACAGCGAGTTCAGCAGAACTTCTACAGAACTCAGTAATCCCAGAGGAACCACAAGCCAATGTGTCAAGCCAGAGAACCAAAATCAAACCAGAGAATCTTGCAGTGGAACCTGAAGCGGGGTGGGGGTGGGAGGTTCAAGCCCGTTACAACCAGTGTACAGACTGCTATGGAAGTGTCAAACTCATTTTGTAATGAGGGCCGAATCTGACATAAAGGAGACCTTGTCTGGCTGGGCCATGTCAGGCTGGGCCATGTGTGTTCCTATTTAAAGATTAGGTAGCAAAGATACAAACTTTATAAAGGACACAAACACAAATATATTTCCTAAAAAACTTAAAACATGCTAAAAGCATTAGCACTTGTTGGTCTTAAAGGTGCTTTTTTTGTATTTCTCCCACGGGATCCAGGGAACTGGGCAAAGGAAGCTCTGGCTCTTTCCTTCCTTCCCCAGGGGACTGGGGGGGGGAGCCTCAGCAAATAGAAGGAAGAGAGGCTTCACTCAGTATCTCTGCTGTGCGATTGAGGGAGCCTGGCAAAGCAAGCTATTCCTCCTCCTTCCTCCCCAAGGGAGGAGCCTCAGCCAATGGAGAAAATAGAAGTTTTGCTCTGCAGTTCCTGTGCAATTGAGGGAGCCTTGCAAAGCAAGCTGTTATACAGAAAGGAGAAAGAAGGAAGCAGATGACAGTCAGTTGCTCAGGGGCCTGATAGGAGCCCTCCGAGGGCCTGATTCGCCCCCCAGGTCAGATGTTTGACACCCTGGCTTTGCAGAACGAAGTGTCACTCTGGCAATGTGAGCTTAAAAGGCTGGCCTCCCTAAAAAAGCAGTGTGCCAACCAAAGCTGGTTATACAAGCTTGAGTGTGGAGGTGGGTGGAGGACTCACATGTCCAGGCAGAGGGTTTTTTTTACCATCACCTGAAAGCTACTACAGTTGGGGCACCCAAACGCATGCCACAGAACCCATCTGAACAGATCAACCGTTGGCTGGGGAAAAGCCCGGCTATCAAGCCTTGTTTTGCATACATGGCAACACGCTCCAATATTTATCTCTCTGCAAAAAGAAAAATCTGTCACCTAATTTGACTGCCATTTGCAAAAAAAACAAACAAGCCCGATGCCCCCACAAGCGTTTGCAGCCCACAGACCTTTGCCTACTCATCCTTTGCAGCCCACAGACCTTCGCCTACTCATCCTTCCAGGAATGAAAGTGGGCGGGGCTTCCTGACTCCGCGAGCGTGCACGAGTGAGCGGAGCCCTTCTTTGCCAAGGGGCATGCCGGGTCTGGTAGTCTTTCGAGCCTCCTGCCTGCTGCGCTACCGAGCGCAAGGACTACGAGTCCCAGAAGGCGCCGCGGTGGTTAGCTTGAGCTGCTTTTTCCTCGGCGCCTGGGTTTTAATCACAAGTGGGAGTGGTGAAGCTGGAAGGGGCTGGAGGGAGTGAGACGCAATTCCTGGCAGGGCACGCATCTAACTTGTTCGCTTGGGCTTTTTTGCAGTCTGGTGGGGAAAAGAAACTGGTGAGTTTTAGGCACTTAGAGGGGAAAGTCCCCGTTGATCCGAGGGTGCCCGACAAACAAACGGTTCTATAGAACCGATAGGACATTAGGTAACGGTTCCATAGAACTGGTGCGAACCTGCTGAATCCCACCACTGAGGTGGCACCCAGAGAGAGCACTGGAGAGATCTTGGGGGGGAGGGGAATCTGCAACCAAAACCCCAGAAATGTAATCTTCCCTCAACTTGGAGAGACTGTAGAGGAGTGGGTGGCAGGGTGAGTTTTCCTGTGCATTTGGTGTCCATAGGTTTCAGAGAATTCATTCCATACTGTTTTGAACCCGTGCCTGACATTTTCCCCAAAAGAACTTTCCTAGTTTGACTATAGTTCTATTGGGTTTGCAGTGCCATGGTAGCACTGGTTCTGCTGGGCAATTGCAGTGGTTCTGCTGGGCTTACAAAAATGCTTCCCCCCCCCCCCCCAGATTCAGTTTTTTTTGTGGAGATTCTTGGAGACTTTAATTCTGCTTTGCTGGGCTTCTATTTCTATTGCTTTTTTGTTGTTGTTTTTCTCTTCCATTGTGGTTCACAAATCATGCATGTTACAAACTGAACTGCATTTTCTTATTTTGTGCTCATCCTTAATTTCAAAACAAGTATTCTTCCACTGGAAATCTCCCTTTTGTTGCCTTATTTGTAGCCCCTCCCCCCTTGATTCTGAACTGCCCTCTTTACCCTGTTATCCTATTTAACTGGTCACCTGATCCCTCCATCCAGTTCCCTTCCTCATTTCAAGCTGTGGTGACCTCGCCTACTTCCCTGCATCAGGTACCAGGATTTTTTCCTCCATTTTTTCTTCTTTTCTGACTGAGCAGTCCCTTTCTCTATTTTCTTCTTTCCTGAAGATCTATGACTGTCCCACCCTGTCATATTGTTGTATTTTGATGCTGGCTCAGCCCAGGAACTTGAGGAAAGATATATCACCCTATTAAGTTAAACTTCTGAAAATGGCACATGAGAGTATTTTTAAAGTTCAATAAGCAAGATATTTTGTTCAACATAGAAGGGGAACGATCAGGTGAAATCAGGGGTAAAATGTCTGAAGTAACTCAATAAAAACCCAGAAGTAACTTAGGTACTAACTCCAGTTAATATATTTCTGGCAATTGATAATTTTAAAGCTTTTCACACAGTCTTAGAATAGCTGAGATGAGAATATTTGGTTTCAATATTTCCTAAACAGTCCAGTATGCCTTCTTGAGTTTAACTGACTCTGCAGGTTTCAGAAGGAAGGAATATATTACCAAGCACCCAAATTCCTTTTCTGAGCACACCAGACCAGGGATGATTCCATCTTCAGAGCTATCGTCCTTTCAACTGGGTAGGGAATAACTTCTCTCACTAGAAGGTTTTTCCTTTTTCCTGACCCAAATGGAAGTCTTCACTGATCCACCCAAGTCCTCCATGACAACCTTCCCAGATCTCTGTCAGTGTTAAACTTTCTTCAGGGCTTTATTCCAACTGAGTAAATACTAAACTCAGTTCTCTTCAGTTCTCTGTCTCTGTGAGGCATTAACCCTTAACAAATGCGGCCAAGACTCACCTGAAGGGGCCGGATTGTCGCGAGGGCAGGGGAGGGCTTGAGGAGGTCCCCCTCCCCTTGTTCCAGCAGGAGAACAGCCGGAGCCTCAGGCGACCACCCTGGCTAGCCCTGCATCATCTGGGGAGGGCAGCCTCACTGGTCAGTTCTAATTTTGGTGGGTACCACATAATGGTGACGTGGAGCCTGCCCAAGGTTATTTAAAGCAGCGCTGCTGGTGGGTTCAGCAGTGCAATTTTTGTGGCATCCCAACCCACCCCCTTTTTTAGATTTGGGTGGGTTTTTTGCAAGCCTAGGGCTGTATCTGTCTAATCTGTGGTGTGCCAGCTGGCATGCATTATGCATCCCTTCTTATTCTTCTTTTGGATTACTGACTGCCAAAATGTTTGGATCCTTGGCTTAGGGTTCAGATCTCTGGATCTGCATTAGTTGGTAACTATAATAATTCGGCCCTTTCCCAGCCGGGCGGTCCATCGACTGCTGAGGCTGGGGGCCTCCCATTGCCTCCCCGTGCGGATGAGAGGCAATGGTTTTTCCTAAGGGGAGGGGGCGAGGAGCGGCCTTAAAAGGCCGCTCCCGCCCCCTCAAACGCAGTTGTTTTTCGTTATTGGCCAGGCGCACTTACCGTAGCATCGGTGGCCGAGGAGAGCGAGGCGGCGCGAGAGTTTGGAGCCCGGGAGGCTTCGGAGGCGTCAGGTTTCGGCCGCGCTGCTATCTGCGAAGCCGCGATTGTGGCTCGGGGCGATTCCAACGCCTTGCTGAGGGCGTTGGCGCCGTATGCAGCAGGCCATTGGGCCGGGCTTCAGAGGCGGCGCATCATCAGGCGGGACTCGGGAGGCCGCGAGGCTTTGCAGTGCCCCCCCCTTTATTCCTTTGGCGGTGATCCCATTCATCCCCCCCGGGCGGGCCAGCGGGCCGCGTTGGGGGGTGTGTGGGGCTGGCGGGAGGCTCCCAAAGAGACCTGGGAGGCTGCAGCGGGTGGTTGGCGTGGGGCCCTGAGCTGTCTGTGGGATTTTGCACCAACCCCACCCCTTTTCCATTATTGAGCATCTGGGCCTGGCAGGCCAGATAAAAACGGGTTCAGGCCAGCTGGCTTTTCGCTGGGGTTGGCTTAGGGCGAGTTCTGTGGCGGGATCTGACCCTTAGTCGCCACCTTATTGAGTTGCCCAGGGTGGGGCTCTATAGGCGTTTAAAAAAAAATGGGGCCTAAGAAGGGCCAAGGCAACAAAAAGAGCAAGCAGCCCGCTAAGCGACCTCCAAAACGACCCCACCCAGAACCGCCTCCGCCTGAGGAGGTTGAGGAAGCCCAGACCAGGCAAGCCATTATCGACCAATTGGCTGACTTAGAAGAAGCAATGGGAGTGGCTGGTCCTTCAAGGAGGGTTACTGGTCTTTTAGGGTCTGGCAGGGCAGCTACCATTTCCTTCCAGAAGGCGGTGCTGGCCCGGCTTTCTGTATTGCAGGGAGCAGAAGGAAGCAGTGGTGCAGCGAACCCAGGAGTGCCCCCGGAAGACGAGCCGAGAGAGGAGCCTGAGGCGGTCGTGGTGGTGCCGCCGGTGAGCGATGGTAAGTTACCTGCTCCACACCAGGGAGTGGCTTGGCCATGGGGCCCTTGGGGGCCCAGTTTAGCATCGGGTTCCAAGCCAGGGGGTGGTCCTCAAGTGTTTGGGGCCAATTATTCGGGTCCGTCGCTCCTTATGGGGCAGCAGGCAGCCCCCAGTTCCCTTGCCCAGGCCGGTACTTCTTCATCAACTTCAGTTTCTGAAAGTTCTTGGGTACCTTGGGGCATTGCCCCCGGGACCAGTGGTTTTGGAGCCGGCTTTGGGGCCAGTGGCCAGGAGCCAGCGGTGGGTGTTTTACCTTGGGGATGGCAGCAGTCCCCTTCAGCGCCTTTGTCGTGGGCCGGGCAGCAGGCTGGTTTCTGGGGGTTCCCACCCCATCCACCAGTTCCTTACAGCGCTTTGGAATTTCATGCTTTGCCGTTTGGGGACCCTGCCATGCCCTTGGGCGATCACCTTACCGCTGCAACTAGGGAGAAAATCCTTAAAGGCGAATATGTTGATGTATTTAGCCTTCTGTATAGGGAATTAGAGAAGAAATCTAAGGATGAGCTTGATGAAAAAGACAAAGAGAAGCTCAAGCGCCGTAAAGTAGATAGAACGTGGGCTAATTGACTGCCCGGTTTCCTCATTTATGCGGGCGTTATTGCTAGGGCCCAACCATGGAAAGCCGCACCGCTGTTCCAGTATTGCGACATTATATACTGGGCATATAATGATTTCGCTGGGGGCGCCTGGCTCCAGTACGACGAACAGTTTCGTATGTGGGCGGCGGTTAATCCTTGTCTTCAGTGGAATCAGATTAACCAGCAGCTTTGGCTGCAGCTTATGGCGCCCGCAAAACCAAACGCAGGAGAGCAATCTGATAGCGGCCATTTGGTTCAAAAGACATCGGCTACAACTTTTACTGGTGCCTGCGCAGCCGCGGGGCAGTCGGTTCAGCCACGGCTGCTTTGCTGGGAGTTCACCTCCCAAGGCTCGTGCACCAGGAAGGGCTGTAAGTATAAGCATGAGTGCCCGATGTGTGGAGGCCCTCACGCTTTCACCGCCTGTACCAGGTCCAAGCAGCGGTGGCTTAATAAGCGGACGGGCGGCGGGCCCGGGCTGCCCCCTGCAAAAGGGTCCCAGCCCCATTCGGCTGACGGTTCTTAGGCAGCTGTTAAATTTGTATCCTCTTTCTTGCGACGCGCGTTACCTGTTCGAGGGATTCTTATTTGGTTTCAGGATCCCATATCAAGGCCCCCAGACCCCGTTTTTTGCTGCTAATTTGCGTTCGGTTAAGGGCTTTGAGCGTATTGTGAGGGAGAAGATTAAAAAAGAGTGTGCTGAGGGTCGGGTTTTAGGCCCGTTTAAGTCCCCCCCCTGCCGAACTTGAGGGTATCCCCCCTGGGGGTGGTTCCTAAGAAGGCTGCAGGTGAATATAGGTTAATTCACCATCTTTCTTACCCCAGGGGTAGTTCTGTAAATGATGCAATTCCGGCGGAGTTTTGTTCGGTGAAATATACTTCTTTCGACCATGCAGTACAAATAGTCCGGCGGTGCGGCAAGGGTGCGGAGTTGGCAAAGTGCGATACAAAATCGGCTTTCCACCTTCTCCCGGTTCACCCCGGGGATTTTGATCTGTTAAGTTTTGCTTTCGAAGGAAGTTATTATGTTGATAGGGCACTGCCTATGGGCTGTTCAGTTTCCTGTGCCGCGTTCGAGCGTTTTAGCACTTTTTTAGAATGGGCCTTGCGTTTTAGAACGGGGTTACACAACATGGCTCATTATTTAGATGATTTTCTTTTCGTGGGCCCCGCTGGTTCTGGGCAGTGCCTTTCGTTGTTAACGGCCTTCATGGATTTAGCCGAAGAACTGGGAGTTCCGTTGGCTGTCAAAAAAACCGAGGGCCCAACTACGGTTCTTACCTTTTTGGGCATCGAGTTGGATACGGTGCGCCAGTTTTCTAGACTGCCCGAAGACAAGCGAGTTAGTCTGTTGGCTCGGGTTCAAGCGGTGTTGGTTAAGCGCAAGGTCACCTTACTGAAGTTACAACAGTTGGTGGGTCATTTGAACTTCGCTTGTAAGGTTGTGGCCCCGGGCAGAGCCTTCTTGAGGCAATTCTGCGATGGGATGGCCAACTTGCGCTTGCCGCATCATTTTACCCGTGTTATGAGGGAAATGCAAGAGGACCTTGCTGTTTGGGAAACATTCTTAGAGGACTTCAACGACATTTCTTTCTGGCGGGTTGACATGCAGCTTGAGGCCGAGTTGCAGATTGTCTCTGATGCCGCCGGTTCCATTGGTTTTGGGGTTTATTTCCGTGGGCACTCGTGTGCCGAGCAATGGCCGCAGGATTGGTTGGGTTCCGAGTTGTGCCTGAATTTGACTTTCCTCGAATTCTTCCCGATAGTTGTTGCCGTTTTTCTGTGGGGGGAGGCTTTGGCCAATTGTTCAGTGCACTTCTGGTGCGACAACATGGCGGTTGTTCATGTTGTTAATAGTTTGACATCCAAGTCCCCCGCGGTTAAGCGGCTCGTCAGGGCGTTCACGTTATGTTGTTTACAATTGAACATCTTGTTTTTGGCTAAGCATGTTCCTGGCATCTGTAATGGGGTGGCGGACGCTCTGTCTCGCCAACAGATGGACCGTTTCCGTCAATTAGCCCCGGAGGCCGACCTGTTGCCGGAGCGCATCCCGGCGGAACTTTGGCAGATTGGAAGGAAGAAGTGAGCCGGGCAATCCATCTTGTGATAGCGCCCAGCACTCAAAGGTCGTATGACCGGGCGGCTAGCCAGTTTGTGGTTTTCAGAAAAGGGGCAGGATTACCCGAGGTTTGGCCCATTCCTGTTGAGCAGTTCTTACAGTTTTGTGTGCATCAGAAGCATAGGGGTCTTTCAGTGAAATCTATTCGGGGCCAGCTGGCGGGACTGGCTTTTATGTGTAAAGCCAAGGGGCATCGTGATGCTACCAAGGATTTCCGCATACAGAAAATGCTGGAAGGTTGGTCCCGTGAATCTGGACCCCGGGTCGATGGTCGGCAACCTATTTCGCCTTCTATCCTTAAGGGGCTTCACGCCTCTTGAGCCCTGGTTTGCGGTTCACCTTACGAGGAGGCACTCTTTCACAGTGCCGCATTGATGGCCTTTTTGGGGGCCTTTAGAGTATCGGAGCTTGTAACACTCTCCCGCAACGATGTTTCTGCCAGGGCTCTGCAGTTTAGAGATGTTTGTTTATTTAGCGACCGGGTGTCGTTCCGGGTCCGCCGTTCAAAGACAGACCAGAAGCAGCACGGCTGCACTGTGACGGTTGGTACTTGCGCGGACCGCGAGTTATGCCCTGTGGCCGCAATCAAGCATTACATTGAATGGCGAGGATCGTCGGATGGCCCCCTTTTTCGCCATGTCAATGAGGCCCCTTTGACGAAGTACCAATTTTGGGCCATCACAAGTAGAGCTCTGCAACATTTGGGCCCTGGGGGGCCAAATTTGGTACCCATTCCTTCAGAATTGGGGCGGCTTCTACTGCCGCAGCATTAGGCTATGGGGGGGAGGACATTCGTCGAGTGGGGCATTGGAAGTCTGGGGCTTACCGTTCTTATATTCGGCCTTTGCGGTCTTAGGATGTTCTTTCCCGCACTGACACCACGGGATATGTTTGAAGCTGGGTATGTTTCACCCCTTGTTCTGCAGTCTAATAGTTTTTTCTTCTAGGTGCTGTGGCTGGTGACCAGAGGAAACGGATCCTTATATGCGGCCACAGCATTGTTTTTTGGGCGGCGCATCAGGCCCGAAGGACTCCGATCGGTTCGCAGCTGGGCCTGAGCGACAGAGCTGTCATCACTTGGCAGGGCCGTCGTGGTATGAGATGGCCCGGTCTCCTCCCCCTTTTGTTCAGGGACCTAGGTGGCCCCCCTCCGCAGATTTTGGTAATTCATTTGGGGGAGAACGACTTGGGTCTGATGAAGGGGAAGGCCCTTTCGATTCAGGCCCAGTCGGATTTGGCTTTAATAGGCAATAGGTGGCCGGGTGTCCTTATCTTATGGTCGGCCATGCTGCCGCGCCGCGTTTGGCGGACTGCTTGGGACCCTGCTGGGTTGGAGCGCGCCAGGATTAAGGCCAACAGGGCCCTGCGCAAAGCCCTCTGTGCGGGTCTTGGGGGTTATGTGCCCCATCCTTTGATTCTATCTGACATGCCGGAATTGTACAGGGAGGACGGGGTCCATCTGTCTGCGAAGGGCAACAAGCTATTTTTAGCCGACTTACGGCAAGGGCTTCTTCGTGTGTTATAGTTTGGGGTTCAGCGGCCTAAGCAGAGGCTTGGCGCTGTCCATGGCAGTTTGTGTTGGGACTATGTTTTGGGGATTGGTGAGCTCCCGTTGCATCGCGCCATTTTGGTGCATGGCTTCCCTGGGGAACTGTAAGCTGTATGGCCCAAGGTTGGCTCCAGGGAGTCGGTGGGATCCCGGCACGCGGAGAGTGTCCGCATCCCAGGCTGCACGGCTGTGGGGATGGCGGAGCTCAGGTGAGCAGTGATCATGTTGCCAGGCCGGCCGGGTCTGAGCCGTTTGGTTGGCTCATACCCGGGGCTCAGGGGGCTCGCCCAGTTTTCAGGTCAAGGAGGTGGTCGCATTGACCCCTGGCTTGACCTGTTCCCCATGTTTGTCCTTGCCGTTGAGTTTAATAAAGTGGCCCTTCAATCCAATCCGGTGTTTGTCTCGTTATTCCGCCTGGGGGGGCAATCCCCATTTTCTCTTTTGTTTTTTCTGCTATTGAATGGATTAACTTGCATAAAGTTGGATGCTTGAAACAAATGACTCTTCCAGTGAGTTTCTGGCATTGACTGTTGACAGTGAGTGCTTAATATTATTTTGAGATTTTTTTCAATCCTCAGTTTATTAAATTAAAACGTTATGTTGTTTTTACTCTATATAGAGCTCAGTATTCCTTCAGAACTTGTAGAGGAGCCTTGTTACTTACATTGTTTGACTTCAGTAAACTTAGAAGAACTGTAACTCTGCTATCAGAGAGAGAGCTCTCTTACTACCATTATATAGGTCACTGCCTAAATCTGAAGGCTAAACCAAAAATGTCTTTAATATAGCTGTCCAAGGCAACAGAAAGAGGGTTTTCTTTCTTATGTTCCTTATGCTTCTTCCTTATGTTCAGATGGGAATTAAACCACATTCACACTCATATGTACCAAGGGCACATGTATCTTCCAACCACACCTAGTAACACCATGAGGGGTGACTTCTCTAAGTGAAGCTCTGGATGCTAAGTATATATGCAGAATGCTTGGTAAAACTGGGAAACAATGTCACCCCAGAGTCAGAAACAACTGGTGCTTGCACAGGGGACTACCTTTACCTTTAATCACGATTATTGTCTAGGTATAGTGCTTCAGAGTAGCTTGAAGCATTCAGATCACAAACAGAGCATTTGCAACTGTTTTTATGAAACCCAATTTAAACAAAACACTGATTATACTGAGTTTAAATTGCTCCCTTAGCCAGTATTCAGGGGATATGATCATGCCAGTACAAAATCAGTACAGACTACAGATTTCTGGTGTGCTAATATGAGCATATGATTTCAGAGGAGTGGCCATGTTAGAAGCACACTTACAACATTTATTCCTAAATTTAGGTACTTTGGATGGACACTCCATGCATCTGACTAAGTGAGCATTGACAAAAAACACAAGGCACCATGGTATGCTGTCAAGACTGAAGAATCCAAAAATACCATGGGGAAAACTAAGTCTGGAAACTACTAATAAACAGTTTTTAAACAATCTGAAAAGTATATATTTCATAAGAATCATGTTCCTCCTGGCAACAAGCAGCACATTTAAATCATAGGCTTCAACTAATCTTTCTATGTATAGCTGAATGTAATTTTAATAGCTCAATGCTGTCTAAGAAGCATTGAGCCTTGCTTGCAGGAAAGTGAAAGAAGATGTCCCTAGGCGGGACCAATGTTCAGACCTCTGCTACTTATGACAATTTTAATGTTAAATTTCTCTGTATAATATTAATATGAAATGTGGGATTAGATGCTGCTGTAGTAACCTAAATGCTGGAACACTGTATAGAACTGTTATACAAAGGGCAATGTTATACATTAAACATTCATATATGTACTATGAATTTCATTTTGATAAAACAAGAAAATATTAAGGGAGGCATTTTCAGGTCAATGTATCAGTTCTAGAATTAAAAGCTTTAGCAGAACCCATGTAAAATGTTTTCCCTAACAGAATGAAGGTTTTCTATTTATGGCTGTTTTCATACTTTTCTAAAGTATGTCTTGACCTGATATTGTATAATTTGACCATATCCCATCATAAAATAGCACTGCTGCTCTAATGTGATGAGGACAGAGCCCATGAGATTGCAAAGTTCCGATTTCTGGGACTTTCTCTGTAGGGGTTGACCATTTCTTTGAGGGGGTGAACAAACATGTGGACAAAGGAGACCCGATAGATGTTGTTTACCTTGACTTCCAGAAAGCTTTTGATAAAGTTCCTCATCAAAGGCTCCTTAGAAAGCTTGAGAGTCATGGAGTAAAAGGACAGGTCCTCTTGTGGATCAAAAACTGGCTGAGTAATAGGAAGCAGAGAGTGAGTATAAATGGGCAGTCTTCGTAGTGGAGGACGGTAAGCAGTGGGGTGCCGCAGGGCTCGGTACTGGGTCCCATGCTCTTTAACTTGTTCATAAATGATTTAGAGTTGAGAGTGAGCAGTGAAGTGGCCAAGTTTGCAGATGACACAAAATTGTTCAGGGTGGTGAGAACCAGAGAGGATTGTGAGGAACTCCAAAGGGATCTGTTGAGGCTGGGTGAGTGGGCGTCAACGTGGCAGATGCGGTTCAATGTGGCCAAGTGCAAAGTAATGCACATTGGGGCCAAGAATCCCAGCTACAAATACAAGTTGATGGGGTGTGAACTGGCAGAGACTGACCATGAGAAAGATCTTGGGGTCGTGGTAGATAATTCACTGAAAATGTCAAGACAGTGTGCGTTTGCAATAAAAAAGGCCAACGCCATGCTGGGAATTATTAGGAAGGGAATTGAAAACAAATCAGCCAGTATCATAATGCCCCTGTATAAATCGATGGTGCGGTCTCATTTGGAGTACTGTGTGCAGTTCTGGTCGCCGCACCTCAAAAAGGATATTATAACATTGGAGAAAGTCCAGAAAAGGGCAACTAGAATGATTAAAGGGCTGGAACACTTTCCCTATGAAGAAAGGTTGAAACGCTTAGGGCTCTTTAGCTTGGAGAAACGTCGATTGCGGGGTGACATGATAGAGGTTTACAAGATAATGCATGGGATGGAGAAAGTAGAGAAAGAAATACTTTTCTCCGTTTCGCACAATACAAGAACTCGTGGGCATTCCGTGAAATTGCTGAGCAGAAAGGTTAAAACGGATAAAAGGAAGTACTTCTTCACCCAAAGGGTGATTAACATGTGGAATTCACTGCCACAGGAGGTGGTGGCAGCCACAAGCATAGCCACCTTCAAGAGGAGGTTAGATAAAAATATGGAGCAGAGGTCCATCAATGGCTATTAGCCACAGTGTGTGTGTGTGTGTGTATATATATATATATATATATTTGGTCGCTGTGTGACACAGAATGTTGGACTAGATGAGCCATTGGCCTGATCTAACATGGCTTCTCTTATGTTCTTATGTTCATTTAGTTGCCTCAGCAGCAATGGGGCTCATGCAGCCCTCTTGGCATACATTTAACTTTGAAGCTCTTCTCCAGAAGGCTTTGAGGTAGCACTGCAAGCACATCATATACACTGCAAAGTAGGCACTTTTGAATGCTGCTATCTTTAAGAAGAAGAAGAAGAAGAAGATATTGGATTTATATCTCGCCCTCCACTCCGAAGAGTCTCAGAGCGGCTCACAATCTCCTTTACCTTCCTCCCCCACAACAAACACCCTGTGAGGTGGGTGGGGCTGGAGAGGGCTCTCACAGCAGCTGCCCTTTCAAGGACAACCTCTGCCAGAGCTATGGCTGACCCAAGGCCATTCCAGCAGGTGCAAGTGGAGGAGTGGGGAATCAAACCTGGTTCTCCCAGATAAGAGTCCACACACTTAACCACTACACCAAACTGGCTACACCTTTAATCAGAGGCAGGGGTTGTTTTGTAGAAAAATAGGTGGCAGAACTCATTAGCACAACTTATTAGCATATGTTGCTCCCCCAGCCAACAGCAACCTGATGCAAGAAAGGAGAGCCCTGCCTGAGGCTCCCCTGGGCTCCCCCCCCCCCAGTCAAAAGGCTAGCAAGCCACCCTCCACCCAAAATCACATAAGAAGTGGAGAAAGGGTGGTGTGGGCTTCTCCAGGCATTAATGAGGGCTGCTGGGAGTGTGGCAAAGCCCCTGGTGGCTGGCTGGCTGGCTGCCCCTCTCCTAATCCAGGGATTGTTATGCAACTGCAACTACTATTCAATGGACAAGGTAGGTGGGGAGGAAGGGGGGAACCTTTAGAAAGGTTCAGGAACTGTGCTCCTGTGAGCTCCTGCTGAATCTGAGGCCTGAAGAGGCAAGTTATTGATAGCAGGTAGGATCCCAAGTTCAGTTTCCTTAAACAGAAGGTACTTTTATCAACAGAATGGAACTTCCCGTGTGTTTTAACAATTTATTAATAACATATGGTTACAATATTTAATTATCTTTTTCTTATATTAACCCATATGATATTTCACCCCCCCCCTCCATCCAATATTGACTTCCCCGAAGTTATAAATTTGAGTTTAATTCTAACAGAATGGAACTTTTCTACCTTCCCATCCTAAGGCAGCTCTCTAAGTTTTCCAAATAAATAATAAATAAAGGGTCCCCTGTTGCCCAGGTCATCAGTGGGCTGCAGTGGAAATGCGAAGGCAGAAAAGTTCTGTCCCACTGATGGAAATGCTTTCCATTAGTGGAAATTTCACCTTGAATCTAACCCAGTATTAAAATCACTAGCAGCAAAACTAATCCAATGCCACTTCTACTTAAATTATACTGTAATATACCTTCCAAATTGAGATAATGCCAGTTCATCATGATCAAGGTCTGTCTCGAGGAATGCATCACAGGCTGTATAAACTCTCAAAAATTTCAGCATCCTTCTCCCCTCCATGTATCCCAATCCTGTGAAGAGGTAGGACAGCATGCAGATCCCTCTTCTCCAACTGGATAGGACAAAAAAGGCAGTTCTGTGCTCACCCAAAGACAGGATTATGGTTCCTGTCACATGCATCTATTATGGGGTTGCCAAGTCTAACTCCTAAGGACCTAAGGACTTTAGGGATGGAGCCAGGAGACTTTCACATTCTCTCTCTCTCTCTCTCACTCACTCACACACACACACACAAAACAGCCAAAATAAACAGTTTGCAATCCCACACTGTTGTGATCTTACTGGGGCAATTTACTCATAGAGTTGTTGAATGTAACCATCTGCTGTATATTCAACCAAGTTCTTCAGACTAACATAGGGAAACCAAAGATTCTAGTTTACTCTTTACTCTCTATTTTACTGTGCAAAAAATTTCTGAAAGGAATGTAAAACAAACCCTCTATTTGTTGTGCTGGTTTCTCTTCCTTTCTAGCAGTTCACTGGGATCAGCCATGTTGTTCTGCCAGCTCACCCACCCCCATTCAGCCTGGCTCCTACAGATTTAAAGGCAAACACACTTTCAAAAAAGCAAGCAGTTTCCAAGCTTCTTTTAGCCTTCTGAAGTGGAAAGGCACATGGTGACTGTTGGGACAGGGCTTCCCCTGCTGGCCAGCTGACTGGGGGCAGGAAAGAGCCTGTAAAAGTGGACGATCCCTTGCTGGGACCTGGGGATTGAGAAGGCTAATCTATTTTGTCCACTGGAACAAGCAGTGGTGCATGAAGTAGATTAAAGCTAAAACGTTTTCATCTTTTATGTCCTGAATTCACTGCCCAACTGAGATTTTTTTCTTCTAGGTGCAAATAAGATGGTAGTCACTCTCTGCAGATTCATTCAGAAAAAGCCAACAGAAGTGTTTCAATGTCTTTGCAATCAATCAGGGATTAAGATAGCTGTAGAGCAGGCACTATTGGAATTTGTTTTCAGAATGTAAATTAATAAAGGATGTATCCATTTAGTTCCTTAATGTTCACAAGAGCAATCATTTATTATACAAAAGATTCAACTTTCTCCAGTGTGCAATAATCTTAAGCAAAGCATCTCCAAAATGTGAACGTTCCAGGTCTTTAAAATCCTCAGACAGATGGTTGGCATATGGAGCCATATGTTTAAGATGTTTGATTTGCCCTAGAACAGAGAGCCTGCGAATTGTATTCAAGCAGTATAAGTCCATAAGTGGGCTACAGAGCACTTTGATTATTTGCCGCTGTAGTGGTATTTTGCCCAGTTTTCTGTTAGACTAAGAAGTACAAAGGGCCTATAGATTTATGATAAATGCGAGGAGGGCCTTGGCTTAAAAACCTGAAGGAAAGGTAGCAATGTCTTTACAATCAAAGGCAAAGTCTCTGAATTGCAGCGGGGTGGGGTGTGTGTGGACCCAGTCAGTTTCCTTCTGGTAGCACAATAGTTTCCTATACAGTTGCTTTAGCTTCTTAACTACGGTACCAACATTTTTAACATTACACCTAGCAAAGGTTTTCTTAAATCCAGATCCTTTCACAGATGAGTAGCATGTGTATATATAAGAATGTGTATCTACCCACCCACCTACCTACCTATGACCTACAGAACTGGATAAAAGTTATACTACCAAGCAAGGGTCATGGATATAACACGGATAACATGGTGATCAATTAACTGAATTCAAATTCCATCCATACTATAGTTCCACTACATAATAGACATGATTCAGAGTCTGTAAATATGAAATCTAGATCATGTTATGATTCTATGAGTACCAGAAGACAAGTAATTTGGGTGGGATACGATGACTACTTGCAATTACTGGGGTGGTGAACCATACTGGTATGGATTGATGCTACACTAATGACAGCCACCACGTCCAAATGTGCAGCTACACTATTTTTCAATCTTGTACTTTGTCTTATAAGTGGATGGAGATGTGCTATGGATGGAATGGGGCAGGGATAAGACTGGAGATGATTTAATTGCATAACATTTAGAATTATTTTAACTGCCATATAGCTGCAATGATTTTGGAATAGTTGTAGATGAAATGCTGGTTGTAGAATAAATTTCCAAATAATATATACACAATTGTTCAGTGCACTCAGCTGAAACACTCATTTTGGGTTAGCCATAGTTATCACAGGAGTTGTTCTTGAAAGGGCAGCTGCTGTGAGAGCCCTCTCAGCCCCACCCACCTCACAGGGTGTCCGTTGTGGGGGGAGAAGATATAAGAGATTGTAACCTGCTCTGAGTCTGATTCAGATAGAAGGGCAGAGTATAAATCTGCAGTCTTCTTCTTCATTTTAACACTTTCTATTAAAATCAGTCAATGAAAACAAATCAGACAGTATCATAATGCTCCTGTATAAATCGATGGTGCGGTCTCATTTGGAATACTGTGTACAATTCTGGTCACCACACCTCAAAAAGGATATTATAGCATTGGAAAAAGTCTAGAAAAGGGCAACTAGAATGATTAAAGGTTTGGAACACCTTCCCTATGAAGAAAGGTTAAAACGCTTGGGGCTCTTTAGCTTGGAGAAACGTCAACTGCGGGGTGACATGATAGAGGTTTACAAGACTATGCATGGGATGGAGAAAGTAGAGAAAGAAGTCCTTTTCTCCCTTTCTCACAATACAAGAACTCATGGGCATTCAATGAAATCGCTGAGCAGTCAGGTTAAAACAGATAAAAGGAAGTACTTCTTCACCCAAAGGGTGATTAACATGTGGAATTCACTGTCACAGGAGGTGGCGGCGGCTACAAACATAGCCAGCTTCAAGAGGGGATTGGATAAAAATATGGAGCAGAGGTCCATAAGTGGCTATTATATATATTTGGCCACTGTGTGACACAGAATGTTGGACTGGATGGGCCATTGGCCTGATCCAATATGGCTTCTCTTATGTTCTTAGATAATGAAACTGTGGTTGACTGAAGATTATTAATAGTCTCTCCTTTAGAGCAGTGCTGGAATGAGCAGGGTCGTTTCTGCAGATTTTTGCCCCCCTTTGATACTTGTTTGGGGATATTGCAGAGAGAAAGCATGTCTCCTCATCATATTAAGATAGCATGTACTCTCTGTAAATTCATTCTCATAACTTACACCCTCTATCTGCCATTGAATTGGCAACAGCTACACCCCAAATTAAGCCTTATTTCAGTCACCTTTTAATTCAAAATGATCCCTTCTTTTTCTCGTAGTATTGGTGACTGTCTCAGATAGCCAGATCTAGTTGGCTGTGTGATGACATCACTGTTACTTAGAAGAAAAGTCTTATTCTGAGCACAAGTCATGGCATCAGCTGCAGCCAACCAGGACTGCAAACAGTAGCAGAGTAGCACAGAGATTTAATCAAACATTTTGGATCCCTCCACTCCCCCCATCACAATTTCATACAGAAAAAAATTCAGCCCCAAACATTTGTTGCAGCCTATTTAAAACAGTGGGGTGCTTCTAAATGTAGAGATAGGTTGAATATTTGCAGAAGGCTTTCATGTCCAACAAATGCTACCTTTTAAGATAGATTTGTTCTGGGTACAAAATCATCTCTGATTACTGAAGCTTCACAAGAGAAGTTCTCCTGGGCATTTTACCAAATGAAATGGCCAAATGAACCAGAGGAAATGGCTGAAAAATCCATTGAAATATCTAAAAGACCCGATGAAGCATACAAATTCCAACTATATAATATAATCAGGTGGGGAGTTCATATGATGTCATGTCACACTTCACTAAGAAATGAATCAAAGTAATTGACACAAAATGAATCAAGAAGAACTTAAGGGAGAAAGATACAATTGAGAAAATTTGTTGAATGATTTAATAATGTGACCATCAATTGCAAATTAAAAAAGCAGAATAACTAAATAGCCTGTGGGACCACCATAAAATCAGATAATTAGAAGTATGCATAAATGGGAGTTATGTTTACATAAGGAGCAGAGGGTGAATTTGGAAATTTACAGTACCATGCTTACACTCTTCTAAGCAAGTTAACTTCAAAGTTCTTAGAATAGTGTAACTCTGCTTAGGATAATTTCAGAGGCACCTTAGGGACCAACAAGATTTTTGTGGTATAAGCTTGTATGAGTCAAAGCTGTCTTTGTCAGATTAAATCTTGTTGGTCTGTAAGGTGCTACTGGATTTGAATCTAGTTGTGCTTAAAATCTGTCCCCTGTAATGGAAGTCTTAACAATACATTCCCATGGCTACTCTATAACTACAAACCAATACATTAGTAGTATGATAGTCAACAGAAGTATAGAAAATAATCATATTCTTAACATCGTTTCCCTTGTTCAGTGAACCAGTTATAGGTTTTTCTGTAAATGTTTTCACTGGCAGATTCTTCAATGTATCTAGATAAGTCCCAAATAATTTATTTTTAGTGGAGTTTTTTAAATTGGGGCTGTATATTTGGTGGGGCAGTCCTACAATGTGACCATCAATTGCAAATTTAAAAAGCATAGTTGTACATCATTAAGCAGAATGCAGAATTTTTTTTAAAAAAATATCATTCCGAAAGAGAGGTCAGATAGCAGTCAATCAGCGACTGGGGAAGAGAAGAGGACAAAAACAAATTGTGCTATTCTTAATAATGCTGGATGAAAGCTGAAAGGATATTCAATTGTTGACATGAATGGATGCAAAAGGAAAGTCCAAAGCTGTTTGACAAATATAATAGGAACATGGAATGTGAGAAGTACAAATCAAGATAAGCTTGAAATCATAAAACAAAAAATGGAATATTTAAATTTTGCAATTCTGGAAGTAAGTGAACTAAAGGGAGCTGAATCAGATCATTTTCAGTTAAAAAAATAGAAAATGTTTTACTTGGGAAATTACAGGGAAAAAACAGTTGCTCTAATAGTGAGGTGAGATATAGCACAAGAACAAACAATATCAGTCAGATTACATGGAAAGCCTATCAACATAACCATCATTCAAGTTTACATGCCAACTGCAGATGCTGATGAGAAAGAAACTGAAAGATTTTATGCAATTGTTCAAAAAGAAATTGACTTGAACAAGATAATCATAGGTGACTGAAAGCAAAAGTGGAAAACTAAATTTGGGCTATAAGCACAAAATGAAGCAGGAGAGCAACAAGTTGTTCACTGCAAACACGTTTCAGACCATTGTAGATGAGGACATCACTGGACGGCCAATATAGAAATCAAACAGATTATATAATCGAAAGCAGAAGATGGAAAAGCTCTGTTCTCTCCGCTAAAACAAGACCAGGAGCTGATTGCAGTAAATACAATGACTTGTTAATTTTGGAAAGCCGAAGAAAAACACCAAAACATTCATAGTGTCAAAGTACAACCTAAACAACAACTGTGAAGAATTTAGGCTATATAAAGAGCAGATTTGCATTATTAAGTTCAGGTGAACCGGATCTGGAAGAACTATTGGTTGAAACCAGAGATATCATTTAGGAAGAATATGCAAAGATTATTTCTGTAGCCAAAAAAAAAATAAAAATATTGATGATGACTGATGAAACTCTTATAAATGCTAAAGACAGATGAAAAGCAAAAACAGAAGGTGACAGAAATAGAATCAGAAGTATAAATGCAGCGTTCCAGTGAATGGTGAGTAGAGACAAAGGGAACCAGTATAAAGAAACATAACAGGAAAAAAGGAAGAACAAGAGATTTGTTCCACAAGATCCAAGAAATCATGGGGAAATTTAGTGTATGGTTAGGCATTCTGAAAGATTAACATGGAAATTCATTAACTGAACAGGACAAAATAAAGATAATATGGGAATGATAACTTCACAGAACTATATAGAAGAGATGAAAGGATGATAGATTTCTTCCAAAAAGAATATTTTGAAGAATAATCCACAGTTTTAGAAAGTAAAGTGGAAGCTGCACTCAAAGCAGTTGGGAAAAAGAAATCACTAGGAGTAGATGGGATTTCAATAGAGCTATTTCAAGCCACAAAAATGGAGTCTATTAAAATCTTAACAAGATTCCGGTTGCATGCTTTGTAGGACAGGATTGGTTTTTATCAGCTTTCCCCCAAAATGCCTACAAAATTGTAAGAAATAAAGGTCTTATTAGACTAAGAGATATAACACAATATGGAAAACAGGAATTTGATTCTAAACTAGGGGTTGCATTTCTTTTCAAGATGACGATGAGAACGGGAGCCCGGGTGCTAGGGCTCCGGTTAACACAGTAACAACTCAGTAATAACAAGCTACTGGTAAACATTACAGCGATAGTGCCTGGAGGAGATAGAGAAGGGGAAGAAATCAACTTACATTGGGTCGCACCGAGACTGCGGTGGTCTTCCCGTCGCGTGAGAGGTGAACTGGGAGCGCTGCTGCTGGCTGCGGCTAGCCACTGGCCGGGTCAGTGTGGAGGTGGGGTGTGGCCATGGGCTGAAGCGTGCGGAGCGGCTGGAGAGAGCGGGGGAGGCCGAAGGGAGAGTGCCGTGCATGGCTGCGAGAGTGCGGACGACAACGCGCTCGAGATGACGAGAGCACAGCGTGGTGCGACTGGTGGCCGCTGTGGACAGAGCCACAGGGATTGTGGGGGTGACAAGGTCGCGGTCACTACAAGAGCTCAGCCAAACCCGACTGCCAGGAGCCCCACAACCAGCAAGCCCTGTACGGGGCGAACGGCATGCGGAGGCCTGGTGTGCCGGGTGCAGAGGGCTGCATTACATCTTGAGGTGGCGTTGGTGGAACCAGAATCCCCTCTCGATTGGGACTTGCAAGGGCTCAACCTGGACTGCTAGGAGGACACAGGGGAAGTTCCATCTCTTCCTGGGTCGCCTGAGCTATTGGGGTGAATTGGGCCCTTGGACAACAATCTGCATTGGCAGAAACTCTGGCCACAGGTTAAGAATACCATGAGAACTAGCACTTTAAGAACTGCATCTGAAGGATTACCACCTAATTGGTAGCTTTGACTTCCACTCTCCACTGAGACAAGCAGTCTATATTGCTGGCAACTATAGAGACTGAAATTATTTAGTTAATTAGTGATACTATTAATTGTTTAGCACTGAGGGCTATTTATTTATTTATTAGCAGATTAATTTTGAGGGGTGAAATTGGGGAGCTTATTTATTAATGTGCTACTGATGTTTTAAAGTTAGCTAATCAATTGGAGGAGGTTTAGGGTTGGGGGTTTTAAAATTAATTAACTATGGATTAAATTAATAGTGGACTGGCAATTTTCAGGGATGAAGTAGAAGAAGGTGAGGGAGGTTAAGGTTAGGATAATATAGGTGGGGGGAGAAGCCAACTTGGTATTAGTGGAGGACATACCGGGCACAGGTGAGATGTCTGACCTGGGGATCCCAGTGCTCATGGGGAGGGGAAGGTATGACAGTAGGAGCAGATGGAATGATAAGGGAAGTAGGTGGAGACAAAACAGTGCTCGGCCCCCTTCCGGGCTGCATCCCATCCCAACAGTGACAGGTAGTGGGGCTAAGAGGAATAGCCCGTCTCCGTCATTGGTGTTATGTAATGCCAGGTCCATAAACAATAAGACCTCAATCCTTAGGGAATTCCTGCTTAAGCAGGATATGGACCTGGCTTGCGTGACCGAGACCTGGGTGCAAGATGGGGAGACGGTGGCTATCTCCCAGATGACACCCCCAGGTTATTCGGTCTTTCACCAATCACGGACAAATGGGCGGGGGGAGGGATGGCGCTATTCATACGGGAGGATTACTCCTTCAGGGCTCTCCTGGCCCCAACGATCAATGGTTTAGAATGTGCCGGATTGGCGTGGGATGTGGGGGAGGGGTTGGCGATCTGGCTGGTGTACTGTCCGCCTAATGCACCGGCCAATGCCTTACCATCCCTGATGGAGGCCGTGGCAAGCTGGGCATTGGAGTTCCCAAAGCTTATGGTCTTGGGTGATTTCAATGTCCATGTGTATGACATGGCCTCCAATCGGGCGATGGATCTAGTGTCTTCCATGGTGACACTGAGACTCTCCCAATTTGTTACCACCCTCACACATCAAGCCGGGCACATGTTAGATTTGATCTTTGCGTCCGGGATTTTGGTGGATGACATCGCTGTAGAAGCGGTGCCATGGTCGGATCACCTAGCCCTCAAGGCCCGTGTGGGTGTGCCGCCCCAACCCTGTATAGGCGATGAGCCTATTTTGGCTTGCCCACGGAGTCTGATAGACCCTGAGCGGTTCCAAATGGCTCTGCAGGATCCCTGGCCCCCTAGCAATTTCCTTGATGACCTGGTAGAGGCTTGGCACGGCAGGCTATCCAGGGTCATCAACGAGATCGCACCTTGGCATCCTCTGCGTCCCCGTAATAGGCTGGCTCCATGGTACACCTCGGAGATATGGCAGCTGAAACAGGGACTCAGACGACTAGAGAGGCGGTGGTGGCATACTCGTGATGAAGCGACGAGAACATCCTACAGAACGTTTATGAAGTCATATGAGATGGCAGTCAAAGCCGCAAAGAAAGACTACTTTGCGGCTAGGATTGCATTTGCAAATTTGCGCCCGGCACAATTATTTAAGATAGTTGAGAACTTGACAACACTGCCTCAAGGCAGGCCAAATGTGAGGGAATTAGAAACAGGCTGTGAGGCTTTTGCGAATTTTTTTGCAGATAAAATCTTGTCGCTCCACCAGGATTTTCCCGCCACGTTGAATAAAGTACAAGAACTCGAGGCTCCGTGCCTGTCTTCTGATTTAGTCTTGGACCACTTCGACGCACTTAGCCTGGGGGAAGTTGACGGAATTCTCTCTACTGTACGCCCCACAACTTGCGATCTTGACCCATGCCCCTCCTGGCTAATTAAATCTTGCCAGAGGGAGCTTAGATATCCTGTACGGGATATCATAAATAGATCCCTCTTGGAGGGGCAATTTTCAACACCCTTGAAAGAGATTATGGTCCGCCCTCTCTTGAAAAAAAGTACAGCAGATCCGGCCGAATTGCCAAATTACCGACCAGTCTCGAACTTACCATTCTTAGGTAAAGTTATTGAGAGGGCAGTGGCATTACAGTTGCAGAGTTTTCTGGATGACACTTCCATTTTAGATTCCCACCAGTCCGGCTTTCATCCAGGTCTTGGGACAGAGACAGTGCTGGTCATCTTGGTGGATGACCTTCAGTGGCATCTGGATCGAGGCGGTGCTGATGTTGTTAGATCTGTCAGCTGCATTCGACACTGTCGACCATCGGCTACTGACCCGCTGGCTCACCGATGCAGGGATTAGGGGGTTGGCCTTACAGTGGCTTTCCTCCTTCCTTGACAAACGGGGACAAAGGGTGGCAATTGGGGGAGAGCTGTCCCGGAGGCACTCACTAGTGTGTGGGGTGCCACAGGGGGCAGTTTTCTCTCCGATGTTAATTAACATCTACACGCGCCCCCTTGCCCAGATTGCTCGGAGATTTGGGCTTGGGTGCCACCAATATGCAGATGACACCCAGCTCTATCTACTAATGGACGGCCGGAAAACCTGGACCTAGCATTGCAGGCCATGGCAGGTTGGCTCAGGCTGAGTGGGTTGAAGTTGCATCCAACAAAGACAGAGGTCCTTTGCTTGGGCCGTGGTGCCCTGGGAAGGGAAATCCCTCTTCCGGTTTTTGACGGTGTGCCGCTAAAAGCGGCCCATAGGGTCAAGAGCTTTGGGGTTCTTCTGGAGCCTTCATTATCAATGGAGGCACAGATAGTGGCCACTGCCAAGTCCGCATTTTTTCATCTTCGACGGGCGAAGCAGTTGGCCCCCTTCCTTGGGCACCGGGACCTAGCAACAGTGATCCATGCAATGGTCACCTCGAGACTGGATTACTGTAATGCCCTCTACATGGGGCTGCCCTTGTGCTGAACCCAGCGGCTGCAGCTAGTGCAGAACGCGGCTGCTAGGCTGTTGTTGGGGCTCCCAAGGTGGGAGCACATACGGCCGGGGCTGCGCGGACTGCACTGGCTGCCAGTGGTGTACCGAGTTCGTTACAAAGTGCTGGTTATTACCTTTAAAGCCCTATATGGCCGAGGACCTGCCTACTTGAGGGAACGTCTCTTCCCATACAAACCCCAGAGTGCACTGAGGTCAGCTGGAAAGAACTAGCTGAATATCCCTGGGCCAAGGGAGGCCAGATTGAAGACTCGGGATCGGGCCCTGTCTATTGCAGCTCCACTACTGTGGAACCAACTCCCAGAGGAGGTGTGGACCCTGCGGTGTTTAGACCAATTCAGCAGGACCTGCAAGACCTTCCTCTTTAAAATAGCCTTCAACTTAATGCTGAGCCAAGATAGATTCGCTGGAAATGTTTTAGCCACTGAATTTTATAGAAGATCTGAGTCATAGCACCATAATGTTAATTTTAATACAAGTTGATTTAATTATGGTTTTATCTAATTGTAATTATCATGTATTATGGTTTTACTGTACATTGTATTTATATGTTGTGAGCCGCCCTGAGCCTGCCTCGGCGGGGAAAGCGGGATATAAATAAAAAGCATTATTATTATTATTATTATTATTACACTGGTACCAGTTCTTACAGTTGCAGCATTTAATTGAGACTCCAGAGATCCAAAGGAGTTTGCAAAGATGATTAACAGACTTCGAACATTTACTGATTCTGAATACATCTAGCTCTAAAGGACTTATTTCAAAGATATATAAAATACTACTGGTGACAAAAAAAATAACTCTCCACCTTCTTATATTATCTTATGGCATAAAGATCTTAAGAAAGACCTTATTGAAGACCAAGGGCTGACTATTTGGGACTCTGGTATTTTCAAAATGCATACCATAGCAATTCGGGTAGAATCTTTAAATGTCCTGCTGGTATCGTACTCAACAAAAACTGACATATTTACCCCTCATTTTTACCTGGGCCGACGTGGGGATTCAGGGGTTAGCCTTGCAATGGCTTTCCTCTTTCCTTGAAGGTCGGAGACAGAGGGTCGCTATTGGAGATGAGCTGTCCCGTAGGCACACGCTCGATTGCGGGGTGCCTCAGGGTGCGGTTCTTTCCCCGATGTTATTTAACATCTATATGCATCCCCTCGCCCAGATTGCCCGAAGGTACGGGCTGGGTTGTCACCAGTATGCTGATGACACCCAGCTTTATCTGCTTATGGACGACCGGCCAGTCTGCGCCTCACAAAATCTGGACCGGGCACTACAGGCTGTGGCTGGGTGGCTCAAGCAGAGCGGGCTGAGGCTAAATCCGGTGAAGACAGAGGTCCTTTGCTTGGGTCGTCGGGGTCTGGGAAGGGAAATACCCCTTCTGGTTTTTGACGGTGCACCGCTGATTGCGACGCATAGAGTCAGGAGCCTGGGGGTACTTCTGGAGCCTTCCTTAACAATGGAGGCCCAGATAGCAGCCACTGCCAAGTCCACATTTTTCTATCTTAGGCGGGCAAGGCAGTTGGCTCCCTTCCTGGAGCGCGACGATCTAGCAACGGTGATCCATGCTACGGTCACCTCGAGGTTGGACTACTGCAATGCCCTCTACATGGGGCTGCCCCTGTGCGGAACCCGGAAATTGCAGCTGGTGCAGAACGCCGCCGCCCGGTTGTTATTAGGGCTTCCAAGGTGGGAGCACATTCAGCCGGGACTTCGGGCTCTGCACTGGCTGCCAATATGTTACCGAGTTCGGTACAAGGTGCTGGTTATTACCTTTAAAGCCCTATATGGCCTTGGACCTGCCTACTTGAGGGACCGTCTCTTCCCACACGTTCCCCAGCGAGCACTAAGATCAGGAACCCAAAACCTCCTGGTTGTTCCCGGGCCAAAGCAAGCCCGTTTGAAAGTTACAAGGGATAGGGCCTTCTCCATAATGGCTCCATCTTGGTGGAACCAGCTGCCGGAAGATTTGCCAATTCCGCAGGGCCTGTAAGACATCCCTCTTCCGGCTGGCCCACAACTAATCGGCACTGAGCATTGAACACCGAATACTGAACATGGAAAACTGAACTTGAAACCGATGAGTGTAGCTTTAGGACCGCTGTATGATTTAATGTTCATGTATATTACAAATGTTTAGATTTTTAACTATAAATTATGAAATGTCAATTTTAATGTTTAATTTTATATTTTATGTTAGTTTTATATGTTGTAAGCCGCCCTGAGCCACCTAGTGGGAAGGGCGGGATATAAATCTTAAAATAAATAAATAAATAAATACCTTATTGTTGGAAGAAATGTGGTATGCCAAGTAATTATCTGCACTGTTGATGGGCATGCCCAAGAGTTGAAGAGTTTTGGCAAAAGATTCAGCAATATAGATATGTGACATTACATCATGTAGTGCACCTCTCACAGCAGAATTGGTTTTATTGAATTACTGGGATGAACTTAAACTTTCTTTGATAAGAAAAGACTATGTTTTGTTCAGCTGCCAAAAGAGTACTAGCCTGGTTTTGGAATTCAGACCGTATTCCTTCTGAGTGGTCAAACAATTATGTGACTATTGTGTAATGGATAAAATCACTTCCATCATCCATGAGTCTTAAACTGGCAATTTTACTTCTAACTTTTGAGGCTTTATGGGTTTCCTTTTATAAACTATATTTCTAACCAAGACAATATACCATGGTTGTCTGATGTAGTGAAAACCATACTTCTTGTTTGACTCTTTGCTTGATTAGTAGGGAAAGCTGGATTAGATGTAGATGATGGTGGAAGGAGCATTAACAACTTGAAATATGCAGATGATGCCACATTACTGGCAGAAAACAGTGAGGACTTGTATTGACTACTGATGAAGGTTAAGACAGAAAGTACAAGAGCAGCTGAACAGCAGTTTGACTAAAGTAATAAATGCTGAGGAGTTACACAACTTTGAAATTGACAATGAAGAAATTAAAATAGTTCAATATTTTCTATTCCTTGGCTCAGTCATCAACCAAAATAGAGACTGCACCAAGAAATCATAAAGAGATTGAGATTAAAAAGGGCAGCCATGAAGGAGCAGGGGAAAAAAATCCTAAAGTGTAAGGATGTGTTGCTGATTACCAAGATCAAGACAATAATTCATACTATACTATTCCCCATTACTGTGTATGGGTGGGAAGGTTGAACAGTGAAGAAAGCTAACAAGAAGGAAGTTGATTAGTATGAAATGTGGTGTTGGAAGAGAGTTTCACAGATACCGTGGACTAGCAAACAGCCAAATAAGTGGATCCTTGGTCAAATCAAGCCTGAGCTCTCCCTACAAGCTAAATTGTCCAAACCAAAGCTATCATACTTTGGTAACATTATAAGACAAGAGTCAATGGAAAAGACAATAATGCTAGGAAAAGTTGAAGGCAGTGGGAAAAGAGGAAGGTCCAACATGAAACTGGTTGAGTCAATCAAAGAAGCCATAGCCTTCAGTCTGCAAGACCTGAGCAAAGTTGTTAATTCATAGGCCGCCCATAAGCCAGAAGTGGCTTGATAGCACCTAACACATACACATTAAAGAGACTTATTCAATTATGATGCTGTGTTTATGCTGGAGACCATAAATCAGTTGAGATTCAGGTTGACTTAATGGTATCGTTTAGAAAAAAGTTGCTACCTTATAACTTTTCCCAGTCTCAGTTATGTCTGCACTCTTGTGTGGTTAGATTTATATTTAATATGGAATGTATTATTTACTTATTTTGAATATTTATGCCCTGCCTTTCCACCAAATCAGCAGTGCTCAAGGTGGCTCACAAAATTAGAATTTGTTTTTACATCCCAATAAAACCAAACAAAAAAGAAAATTATAATATCATAATAAGTAGCAATTTAAAAACATCATTATAACATTATAATAAATAGCAATTTAACAACTTAAACATAAAACAGCACAATGCAAAACAAACAAAACCTCCAGCAAAATACAAACATAAAAGAACCAATCCATCCTCTAAGTCTTCTGAAGTAAGTGTACAACTTGTTGAAAGATGGAGATCAGTGAAAAGGTCAGATGAGTATTCTGAAAGTTTTCAATATATAGGAGTGTTGACAGAGAAGGCCCCATGGTGGTGAATATTAGTTTCTCATTCTGATACCATGCAGACTTCTGTTATATAAGTCATATCCCTATCATAATGTGTTTTTAAGAAACAAAGAATGTTCGATAACTTAAACACACAATGACAAATCTATTGTAGTATAAGCTTACTTGAAAAGGTGCTTCTACTATCCAAAAGCATATGTCCAATAACCCTAATTAAAAGAATGGTAGAATAGTTAAAGGATGCTTCAAAGGTTCCTAATTAGAGTAAATTATTTAGTTACTTTAAAAATCTGTTTTGCTTTCCTATCCTAATCAAGATTGCTAGTGTGCATGACAATAATTTTAAGCCAATATATAAATATTATTTATGTATCTAGCATCTAGAATGCCACCTTTGTAATGTAGATCACTGAGGACAGTTATGGAGGCAGGAGGGAGTGCACTGACTTTTTGTCTTTGACAGACATTGTTATAGCATTCATAGGCAAAACCTTGTCCTAGCTCCACTAATATTTTAATTGATTCCTCATTCTTGGAGATGTGTTGTAATCACTAATCTTCCTAATGTATTAGCCCCACTAAGCCTTATTCACCCTCATTTATTCATAAAGGGAGGATGAAATTAACCATCATTCCCCAAAGTACAAGTCAGAACTCTGCACTTGGATGCAGCATAGGAGTCGTATCTACTGCTCTGATGTCAAAGTCTGGCCCAAGAGAACATTTTCTTCCCTCCCAGACCAAAACCATAACACTGTTAATTAATTAAAATCCCAAAGCTAGTTTTTTTAAATGATGAAATGCATAGAAGCTGTGCAGAGAGAGATATTAATATATGGATGCTTTAACATTGTATAGTGATGTACGTTTGTGGTTCCCCTAAAACTTGCCTGTCTTGTTATGAGTCAATGGTTTGACTCTGTGATGGATTCTGCTCTGCCTTATTTTGCCTTGGAGAATTCAAAAACTAATATTGGAGTTAGCACATTTACATACAAGCACACTGCCCCGCCATCCCCAAACTAAAGGCACCACAGAAGAGTCATAGGCTTATCTGGGATTTTATGCATTTAACAACTGTTCTGAGCCTCTTTATTCCCCCCTTCCCCCCCACACACTCAGTGCAAGGGCCTAACCCCATGCCTTGTCAGAGGCATTCCATTGTTAAGGGCATTCCCAAACATGCTCCAAGATGAGGAGGCATAAAACTACCCTTAGTTTATCCTAGCCTGTATACAATAGCATGCTGAGGGAAGCTGTAACTCCGTTATTCTCTCTCCATGCTGGCAAACACTAGACATCAACCCCTCTGACTGGCAAGCTATGAATGCCTGGTTTGGGACTCCTCAAGAAATGCCTCAGATGATTGCCAATACATTGCTAAGTCAAGATCTGCACTGTTCCAGCCAACCCCAGTCTGAAACCAGGCTTAATTGATAGTAAAACAATCCCATCCTGACAAGAGGTAAAGCATAGGCAAAAAGGCTCTCTTTTTTTTTGGTCAGTTTGAAAGAGCCCCCCAAATTCCTGAATGGTTCAGAAGTGCACAATGAATCGTACCTTGCCAAATATAGAGGTGGAGTGACAGGAGCTCTGAGCAGCAAAAGCCATTCCTGGAGCGGAGCAAACTCTTCTAGCCAGCATGTTCCTAAACCCTGGCTAGCCCAAAACCCAATCTTCCAGCATGCCCACCAGAATCCTTGGTGTCTTCCTTTCATGGAAAAAAAGGATGGGAACAAGACTTTATTACATTACCGCACAAAAGGAGTAATACATCAGGATTTCTTTTTTGTGCTAATTTAATTGATGCACATATTATTATCCATATATAATTTCCTATCATTTTTCATACCTGTTACTGATGTGTCTAACCATATATGGACATTAATCTTAAAAAGGAGTCTTGATGCAATTGCATCATTGTTTTTGTGATTTAGTCATACATATGCATCCATGTGTTCTTCTGAATTGGAAAACAGGTATGGAAAAGTTGAGTTGAAAGCTGGAGCAAACCATTCAGGAACAGGACCTGAACAAAGTCTAGACATCAAAATGGAAGAAGAGCAGATAACTAATCAATAGGTGCAGAGGTGCAAACAGGATCCAGTACTAAGGGAAAAGAGCATTTGGAGGATTCTCTGAGAAAGTTTACAGGTTTTCCATGCATTGCCTGTTTTCGTAGCCTCCCTCTCTCAGTAGCAAAACAATTCAGAAGAAGGTAGACAGACACATTTGGACAAATGAAACACATTATTATATAAAACCAATAAAGTGTCTAGCAGATGACTGAATGTTTAATGGAAAATGTACAGGGGTTCAATTAAAATTTGCTTAATGTGAACAAGTGTGTTTATTGCCTCCATTTTCCTCCAGACCTGGAGAATGTGTTCCTGGCCCACCCATTTGTGTGACCCTGCAATAAGGGTTCTGATTCTTCCCCACCTCTGTATACCAACTTTTTTTTCTTGCTCCTCAGTTTCTAGGCCTGTTAAGATAACAGTCTTTGATCTTTTCCTTAGATTGAGATATAATGATTAGCTGCAAAAAGATCTGAGATGAGGGGGAGTATTGGTATCACAGTTGCTGATTCTGTGAAAGCATTAACGTAGATAAGTTCTCTTTATGCGCTTACTGGCTTTAAACTAGGATGAGATGAATTCATGGATAACAAATCCATATATGTCTATTAGCCATGATGGTTAAATAGGACCTCAGTGTTTGGAGGTAATATCTGAATTTAAGTTTTTTGTTGGGCAGCAACATAGAAAAGCTTTGCACCCTCATTAATGAGAAACACAATGCTGGACAGGACATTGGTAAAAGAGTTCCAGAGAACATGGCATAAAGATCCATAGATAAGAAATACAAGAGACGGAAGACTGGACAAGGCTTCCTGCCTTGCACATGAACTAGGCTGAGTGACATCATAGAAAAACTTACAATAGTTGCATGCTTACCTTAAACTGGTGAACCACTCCTCACACTGTGCTTGTACTGATATACTTTGAAAGAGCTTTCACTTTCCCCTCCATCTTTTTATGATAACTTTAGGGATGAGTTTTTATAATTAGTCATTGGGAGTTCACAGTATGGTGAATTCAGATGTAACTTAATGTGTGATGGAGGTACCTTGAACATACATCTGCTGTTCTGAAAATAATGCCACTGAATTCTGCTTGAGCCATTTCAATCACACTTAAAATGTAATATTTGTCTTGATCCTTCATTAGTCTGTTACCAAAGGTTCCAACTTACATGGAATCATATGTGGTTGTATCCTCCCCCATCTTTTTAGGACTTCTGGAGTGCTAGTAACCCAAAGTGTTTGCTTGCTGGATGTCTGACTCCCTGATACACATCCAGGTGCCTTCCAACCCACATTCAGACAGCCCTCCTTCCATAGGTCTGTCCCATATTATACCACCAATACTTGGCATTCAGGAGATGGCACTATAGTATAAACTCTGATTAGCTCCATAAACATGTTATTGTTTTCAGGAAGACTATTTTAGGGGTGGGGAGGAAATGACTGAAGGTGTAGCCGATTAAGACCACAAACAAAAGTTGTACCAACATAGAAAAAGTAAGCTTTCTAGAGTAATTTCAAGCCAAAATATTTGTCCCTGAATATTTTGCAGAGTTCTAATAAACATTTGTTGTGTTTGAAATCACCAGGAGTGGCTACTGAATAGTCCTCATAATTCTATTGGAGATTATTTAGAAGATTCCAGGACTGGGTTGCACAATTATTACATAAGAGCAAAATGAAAAACTTAGTAGTTCTCTTTATAGCTACCCTCCCTAATTATGAACTGTCTTCATCCACTAATTTTATGATACTGCCATTTGGAATAAGTTGGATATTATTTTGTTGTTGTTGTTGTTGTATTTGCATGTTTTCTTCTGTGCTGGTCCAAAGAAAGCTGTGGTTGGTAAAGAACTGGCTAAAAAAATGCAGTGTTTTTGAAAGGAAAAGAAATATTACATAAAATTCAATTTATCCTGAACAATGGTGAATATCCCTGCTTTTTAGCTAAAATTAAAAGCATACGTTTCAAAATTCAGCCCTAATTTGTAATGAATTGCTTCAGTAAAGTCACTTATATCAGTATTGTTAATCTTAATAGGTTCAAGTGACCCATGTTCTAATAATCCAGACCATCAGTGGAGTGCAAATTTCTTTTTCTAATTAAAAATGTTTGACCACAAGAGGGAGTTCCTTGCCAACTGTTTACCTGTCATGAAAGAGAAGTGTACAGTGCACTGTGTTTTTTTTTAAAAAAAAAAATCCCACAAAGAGCAGAAACTAAAGTAAATATCTTGACTTTCATCTATTTCCAAGTTAAACTAAGATATAAATATTACTTGAACTATTTGTGTTTATTTCAGGCATGTATATAAGCCAAGGTAATTTGATCTGGTTGAAGTGATTGTGCTAAGCATGTGTAGTTTGATCAGAACAAAACAAAACAAAAGTTCTTGTTTCAGATGGGATGAGATGCTTTTAAAACACTTTAGTGTCATCATATCCTCTTTTGAAGGGTGCAACTTTTACATATCTGAATTAGCAACATTGTGACATCAAGTAGCTTCACCCTGAAGCATGACTCTTGATGGGCCATGCAGACTAGATGAAGCCTGATACTCAACAGCTGGGGTCATTGTAATAGGCTTGCAATTTACCCACAAGTGGTGGGCAAATCTCTACCCTTAGCCCCAATCTTCTACTCTCAAGAAACTGAGGAGTCAGAGAAAAAAATGCCAGAACCACCTCTATGACAATGCTAGGAATTTTTCTTGTATCTGTGATCTTTACCACAGAGATTAAGGAAAATTTCTAGACCATCACCTGGAAATACTGATACATCCTTCCCAAACTCCACCTTTCCAAGCACCCACTCTCAAAATGTTCCAGCATTTGCTGTGGGAGTTCAGGCAACACTACATTGGGCGCAAGGAGAAAATTTAGCCCTGACTCCAGTGCTGGCCTTACATATAATGAATGAATGACAATCACTCATAGGGAAATATGAAATGCTGCACCTGGGGCATTGCTGTAGAGAAGGCAAAATCTGTTTCCTTCGTCTATGGGTGGCCTTAAAGATAAAGATAACAGAAGGGGGTGCAAGATGATGTATTTCATACCACCCTAAGGATCCTTGCCAAATGCAAGCCTTCTCTCCCTGTTGATGGATATTAAACTGTATAATCATTAGCACTTGATATCCATAGAACTTCAAAGAATCAGTAGTGAATCTTTTCTTTATTGTTAAATACGTCACCTGAGTGCTCATTCTTTGTGACAGTTAGAAATGTGAAGTTTCCTGTCTTTGTTACCAGCAAGACATTTATGTTGCTCTTAACAGGTATGCCACATTCAAATTGTACTGCATCCAGACCTCAGATTCAGCAGGAGCTCACAGGAGCACAGTTCCTGAACCTTTCTGAGGGTTCCCCCTCCTCCCCACCTACCTTGTCCATTGAATAGTAGGTGCAGCTGCATAACAATCCCTGAATTAGGAGAGCGGACAGCCAGCCACCAGGGGCTTTGCCACACCCCCAGCAACCCTCATTAATCCCTTGTTAAGCCTGAACCACCCTTTCTCCACTTCATATGTAATTCTGGGTGGTGGGTGGCTTGCTGGCTTTTTGACAGGGGGGGGGGCAGCCCAGGAGAGCCCCAGGCAAGCGAGGCCTGATTGGGCTGACTGGATCTCTTTCTAGACCAAGCAGACCTCGCTTGCCCAGGGCTCTGCTTTCTTGCTTCAGGTTGCTTTTGACTGATGGGGGGGTGGCATATGCTAATGAGTTATGCTAATGAGCTCCGCCACCTATTTTCTACTAAACAACCCCGACTGTATCATGGTCTTTAAAGCATTAATATGGTGATCTTACCTCAAGTACTATTCTTCTAATAATTGGACGTATTTGGTAACTTGTGGGCAATTTTCAGTTAGTGTGATTTTTAAACAATTACTTTTATATATTCCTAGTGCCTTGATCCTGAGAGCATTACTTGGAAGCAATGTTCCCAGAAATCTATCAGGCTTCTTTCCAAGGAACTGTGCTGCAGAATGGAGTTTCAGGTCTTTTGTTTTCAAGACGGAAGCATTCTTACATCTATCCTTTAGTCTTGCTGCACTTTTATCCATATGCATGACATGCTTGTATATACAAAAATGCAGAAATGCAGATACCTTGAAAGAGGCTTCCCCTTGCTGTTTGAAAGAATTTCTGACACAGTACAACAGATAAAGTCATAATTCCAGAACATTTAATTTAAGGAGAGCTGACAAGCAAAAGAATTTCCATTTCTTGTAGCCTTAAAAAGATGCCAGCAATACACACACACACACACTAATTTGAAAGGTTTGTATATCTACATCTCTATGTGCAATTAAAGAAGATGGCATTCAAGCATATCCATAATCAGATCAGTTAAACTGTAGTTCTATGCCCATTAAAAATCTAAAGAGCATCATTTTTTCTTATCCCATATACAATTTAACTGGTTGTTGTTAGATGTGGGTGGTAGCGTAATACGTATTCTTTCAAAAATGATCTCATAATATGAAAAATGAGTTAAGATGAGATTATTTCCAGAGAGCTTCTGCTTTGACTGAACGAAACACTAGCTAGGAAGGGAGTAGGAGATGTATTGATAGGAAAGTGTGTTGCTAACTGGGAAGTATGATTCTACCACTGCTACTTTTGCATCTTACCCATACCAACAGTTCAGTGGCCTGAACCAGTATAAAGTTTGATGTGCTTAAGGACATTGACACAATTTCTGACTGGCTTGTCTATCTACTGGATTGTAATTTTTTTTTTTATCATACTATTACTTTCCATGCCACCATTCCTCAACAGAGCGGTGTAGCATACACCCTTCTATATTTTATAATTGCGATAATTCTATGAGGTGGACCAGTCATTACACTTCATGATGACAGAGTGAGGATTTTAACCTGCTTTCTGTAGTCCTACAGTGTAATGTTAAGCAGAGTTACACCTTTTGAAATCCACTTATTTCAATGGACTCAGAAGAGTGTAATTCTGTGTAGTATGCCATTTGGCTTGCCTGTGAGATCCTTTTATCTGGAATGGCTAAGGATGAGGCTATATGCTTCTTTAATGCAATGAAGGAGCTTAACTGGGTGGAGGACTGCAGTCAAGAACTTGAATTGTGGGTTTTCATTTTGGTTCTTACAGCATAACTGCTCTTTCACCTGATGGTGGTTGTGTCCTCTGTACATTTTGAGGTTGGCAGTAAAGCCTGATCACAATGGGGAAACAAGAGGTGTAAATAAGCAAATATATATGCATTCAGACCTAGTTAAAAAAATCAAACTACTGGAGCTCATCTATTCACTTTGTCTGTACAGATGTGAGTTTCCTGTTGGCATTTGTTATAGCCACCCTGGGCTATTAATTTGGTCCTGGGCTGTTAATTTGGTCCATTTGATGTCTATAACTGAAAAGTCTCATAAGGCTCAGTGTGGTTTAAAAAAAACATTTAGAATGTGAGAAATGTATTAGGGGCCAGGTAGGAATTTTTTCATTTTCACTGGATTGACATAAGTGAATTTGTTTTTTGCCTACCTTGTACTGCTGGTTAGAATAGGCATTGGGGGGCAGAGTTGTTAGTTGGTCGCTTGGCAGGATGAGGTATTGGCTACAGTATTTTAGAGGAGCACCTATGGCTCTGCTGGTGGTCTGTACAAACTGCAGATGGGCTTTACGGCTCAATGCTGGGAGTGCAGATCACGACAAAGCCTCATCGGGGTGGATCCTTCCAGTGGGTTGGATGCCGGCCTAAGTGGAGGTGGAGTTTGGGCCTGGCTGCTCAGCACCAGCCAGATGATATTGGGCTTGTGCTGGGGGCAGGGTGGCTCGCCCTCCCAGGACAAGGCGGGGTCCTGGGTTTGACCCCAGGGCTTGTCCTTTTAGGCCTAGACCTCTTGCCATTCCTGCTCATCAAGTTATGTTTAATAAAGCGGCCCGGTTTTCATCCAATACTGTGTCAGCCTCTTCATTCTGACTAAGGGGGCAAGAGCTATTGTGAGAAAAAGACCCCTAATTTCAGAACATCGTAGTCACCTGTTTGGTTGCCAGGGTGCCTGGAGACTCAACTCACACGCATCTGCCAGGCGAACATGGGTTTTGTCTACCAGACTGTAAGGGACTTACGCAAGTACTAACAGCCACAATGTTGCAGCAGCACTCTGTATCTCTGGAAGAGTGCTAACCAGGAGGACAGATGGGTTTCCAGCCACTCCTTGCGTGCACCATCTCGACCGTTGCAGTGGAAAAAGTTGCGCCGCCAGGAACTGTCCAGGCAAGCGGATTCCAGCCTTGACCATAGAATCCATATTGGTAGGCTAACACCACCAACATCACCAGCAACTATCTTTCTGCAGTGCCAGACTCCATTACAGCAAAGCGGGTGGCTCACTTACTCAACAGATGTCACCTGTGCATAAGGCAATCAAGCTTATCTTAAGCATGGATCCTGTCAAACTGCCTAAGCCTTTGTCCAACGGAACCCAAGACAAAGGATGGTGCCAGTAGAGGAATGAAGAAGAGGAAGAACATCTTCATCCAGAGCCAAGTTTCTTTGTATAGATCGGGTGTTACCTTAGGTAGCAATTTGGCCATCTATTGTCACCTTTTAGATAAGTTTTGATAGCCTTTAATCACTTCCACTCCAATAATTTCACCCATTCTTTCCCTTAATGGTCATCCTGGAGCCTCCCCCTTTTTGCATTGTTACCTGAAGGCCCAATCAGGTAACCAGGGTCAGATATGCTCATTGGCCAGGTATGGGTACCCAATCAAATGCCCTCAATAAACTGGCCATTGGACTCCGCAAAAGTCCAGCCCTTATGGTCATTGCGGAACCTCCCCTTTTTCTGAGGTCACCACCTGTCATCCACCCCTGCACCTCCCATCCCTTAAGGGCTCAAGGTAGTCCTTATAACTTATGACCCAGCTCCCCACAGGTGTGCATCTAGCAGTACCCCATCCCTGTTGTTTAGATACATCCCCGATTCTTGGCCAGTTGAGGGTCCCCTTCCCCCTAGTCCTCGTTTGTCGCCATTGGAGCCTTCCTTGAAGACTACGATCGGTAATTATCACCCGGTTTGTCCATCCTTATGTTACCTCTATGCATTTCTCTCTATTTTTATTAGGACTGTATGTGTATTGTATGTATCCATTACCTTGTATGTATGTTCTATAATTTCTGTAATAAATTTTAATTGTTCTACTTAATTAGTGTCCTTGGTAAATTTAGCAATAATTTCTGGAAGTGGAATCCTGAATACATAGATTCTAGGTCCTTTTAAGCCAAAGTTGCCTGCCTGTCAATTCCCCAACCTCTTTTGAGGGCATTTTGGCTTACACTATGTTCAAAAATATGCATTTCTTGCTTTCAATGAAGGAAACACATAGTTACAGCAACTGAGGCCTAGAAATGAAAGGATCAGGGAGTTTCAAGCTATGGGCACTTTGTTCAATAAAGCTGGAATGCTTGGAATTACTAAAGGTATCTTAGGCTGTGTGGAGAAATGTATTGTCTCCTGGTGGGTTGGCAAGTAGCAAAAGCCTTCCCTGTGCATTTTAACATTTTTTTTCTCTAGTCAGAGTTTGCTGGCACATCAACTCACCTACTTACAATGCTAATAACTCCAGCAGGAAAGACAATGGGGAGGATAAATCTTCCCCTTTCTCTCTCCTCTTCAGATAGAGAGCAGCGGGTTGGAGGTGTAAAATGCTAGACAGATTTCAGGAAGCTTCTTCCTGGATACAACAAGAAAAGAAGCCTTGACCTGGGTTAACCAGGGTCAAGTGGGTAGGGACACAGGTTGAAAACTTCCTTACTAAAGGAAGTTGCTCTGTTTTTCCTTGGGCTGCTGAGCTGAACAGACCTCTTGTCAGAGGTGGGGAGCAGGCAGCCATTTTGAACCATGCAGCTGACCCAAAGAGCTGGAACAATCATTAAATTAATGGAAGATCTTTAGAGAACTTGGACACATAAGATAAAGAGCCTATCCTAGGGCATGTTTTAGAGAGAGGGACAAAGAATTTGAGTTTTACCAATTTCTTTTGTTTTTCCTTGCTTCAGTCTGGTGTGGTGCGAGACAAAATATGCTTGTAAACATTTTCATTTCAATAAATACTTTAAACTTTTGATTCTTGAAGTGGCTTTCTGTACTTATTTAATTTATATGCAGAATGCTGGCCTGGATGCTGGCACAAACCGGAATTAAAATTGCTGAGAAGAACATCAAGATCCTCAGATCTGCAGATGACACCACTCTAATGGTAGAAAGTGAAGAGGACCTGAAGAACCTCTTGTTGAGGGTGAAAGAGAGCGCAAAAGTAGGCTTGAAACTCAACATCAAAAAAACTAAGATTGTGGCATCCAGCCCCATCATTCCTTGGCAAATAGAAGGGGAAGACATGGAAGTAGTGACAGACTTCACATTTCTGGGATCCAAGATCACTGCAGATGGTGACTGTAGCCATGAAATTAAAAGATGTTTGCTCCATGGACAGTATCATATAGACCCCTCCATCATTTTGGACATGCTATTTAAAGGAAAGCTCTAGGAAGGGGGAAGGCAAGCAATTTGCAACTGGCTATTAATTAGTCCCCATGGTAGCCAGGCTAGCAGGAGACACTGAGGCAAGGCCTCAAAGCTTGGAAGGGGAGCTAAGGGTCCTGATCCCTTCAGTGGGAAACCCCTATATTGATCAGGTGGTGATGGTAGTCTACTCATGAGTAAAGGAAAAGCCCCTTATGATGGTCTCCCCAACTCTCAGGCAGATTTTCCCCACTGAAACTTCAGATCCCCTCAGTGACTGAGTGAAAAGAGTCAGCCAAAATGACTCTGACTTTTTCTGCCATCATTACTGTCTAACAGTGGAAGCTCTTCTCAGTAAGTCACCTAAGGCACTCCAGTGAATGAATAGCTGAGCAGGTATTTGAATTCCACTGGTGGTTTAACAGCCTATCCATTTTCCTATCTGTCTCTCATTAGTATATGCCACTCAAACCCTTGGAAAAAATAGTTCAGAAAAGACTTTTCTTCCTTGCTTTTTATGTGACTACAAAATATCATGCTTAATCTAATCTCTCTTAGTTTTCACATTTTGAGTCACTGCTTAGGTGAGGTTCTTCTTTAAACGACCCTATGTCTTGTTAATTTCAGAGTGATGACACTGCTTTTTAAAATTTTGCCTCACAAAAATAAAATAAAATAAAAATGGAGTGTAGTTGAAAGTTTTTTTTAAAGGAAGTGCAAACCCATTTAATTAAAACTCCTAACCTAGTAGTTTTATGCAATACAAAGTTAATGGTCTGGCTTGAATTCCATAAAATAGCACATTTTTTATCATCTGAAATGGCTCATGGATCTCATATGAACATACCTAATGTTTCTGGAGCATTACCTTCTCTGAGGTGTAATCACAATGTGTATCAATAAAGATAAAATACTGTAGATCACTGATTCATGTGGATCATGTGGAAAATACACAGACAGAATCTAAATAATTACTTGTCTTCCAGCAACTAAATTACAGACATAAGTCACAAGAGTGAGTATAACAAAGAAGGTGCATTTAAAACCCCACTATACCTAATTGTGAATGAGAGGCAAAGCTGGGGGTCTTGATGCATGAGTGAGCTGATGGTACAAGGAGGAAGGGTACAGAACTGTTAGGCTCTGATGGATATTTTGGGACAAACCTAGTCTTCACAAAGGAAAAAGTGGCTCCACTTGACCTGTAATGAAGACAACTGCTGGAGAAAAACGTCAAAAATTTTGCATATAAGCTGACTTCTGGAAAAACTACCAAGAGCTGGGGAATATTTGGGTCTGGAGAGATAGTGGGCATTGTGGGACATTACTCCATGTGTCAAACATATTATACAGCCCAATAAAATGAAAATTTTAAGAGAACTAAGGTCCTCTACAGACTCACTACGTAAGTTGGATAGGAGATCTAGATGTCCATGATGTTTGGAAGCTGTTTAATACCAAGAAATCATTTGTTCCAGTCTGTTTCTGAAACTATGACTGATTCCCCACTAGCCTTTTGCCACTCTCGCACTCCTCTTCTCTGTGCGGCTTCCATTGGATTTCACACTATCTGCTCTGGGACTGCAACTCGCTTCACCTTTTTCGCACAGCAAACAGAAACTGGGTTTTAGAGGGTCTTGTTTGCTTCACAAAAGAGTTTGCAGTCCAATCAGATCAGAGAATCTGATTTGGCTGTATATGGCCCAAATACAGATGAATCAGCTGTTTTTTAGGGTTGTATTTGGTTTGGCTGAACTGAATGCACACCCTTAGTCAGGAGCAAGTAGTAAAGGAGTAGACTCTGAGAGTGAAACCAGATTGTTCATGATCATGAAAACCCAAGTATAGCATGAAGAATTGCAAAACAATCTCTCCACATAGGTGAACTATTAGTCAATGGTAGAACATCTGCTTTGCATGCAGGTGCCAAATTTAATTCCTGGGATATGTGAAGTTATATTTCATATGTGTCACTTTATTCTTCCAAGGAATTTCAGTTGCCTTTTTGGTGTTCACAGAAGGCTGCCTTATACCAAGTCTGAACACTGGTCTGTCTAAGCAGCATTGTCTACTCTGACTGAGCACTAGCTCTCCAACTGTGAAATACAAATGTCTCATGACACATTCAACTTGATTACTTTCATTGGTGGCATTAGGGACTGAAACTGTGACCTTCTGCATGCTCTACACTAAGTAAAAGCTAGGTCCCCATTTTCATTTTAATAGACAAAAAAATCTGAGTGCTCATACTTAATATTGGCTTGCATATTTATCCTCAAGTTTGCGGAACCCTTTGAAACTGCAGATTGTTCTTTCTGTTATTAGCACCATCTCACTGTCTATGCTTTCCTTTCTTACATGGCTTGCCATACTTGAAAGTTAGTTGAAATCATCTGCAGATGGTTCTGAATAGTTCGAACACAGCAGTTCAAATGATATCTTACTTCACGGTTCTCCTATCTTGCAGCCAGTAGGTTTGCTACCTTTTGGCAGTATTTTGATTAGGAAGTAATATACTGTTATTCATTTCAACAGTGGACTGGTCCCATTCAGCTAATCTAAATCTCCATCTAGCATTTATCTCTGCAGTGGGTGTTTTCCCGCACTTTCTAATTGTTTGTCTGATGTAGCTTCTTATGTTGCTTTTAATACATGTTTTCTCCATACATGGATTATTTTGCTTTTCTTAATCTCTAGAATTTCTGATAGTATTCAGACCACAGTTCCCCACCCCATATACTTCAAAGTGCAAAAAGTTTCTATCAGTCACTGGGGCTATTCAAGAGGAAGAAGATTCTGACCTTGCATCCATTCAAGGCTTGTAGTCATTCTGTGACTAGTGTATGACATTTTAACTCCACCCCCCCAAAAAAACTCCCATGAACCTTTAATTAAAAGTACAGTGCAATTTATTATAGTACTATTGCTTAGTACATATTGTAAATTTAACACAAATTATATTTCAGTATTTGATGAACTTACTTTCAGAAGAGTCTTTTCCCCACATTATCGTGTACACCAGGGTTTCCCAAACTCCCCCCCCCCTCCCATGGCCTGGTTATTTTTACACTTTGCCTTTGCAGCCCACTAAAATTTGGGGGTGGAGCCAGGAGACTTTGGGGGTGGAGCTGGGAGACAGGAAATGATGTACAAACAAACTCTTGCAATATTTTTTTTAGGAAAAGTAGGAGATGGCGGAATTTTGCAATGCAATTTTAAAAATAAAAAAAATCAAGAAGAAGCACAAGGATCACACAGCAGAAAACTAAAAGTATAAAATGCCAGGGGACTGGAGACCCTGCAGCCCGGTGTTGAGGGCTCTGCAGCCCGGTGCCGGGTTGTGACCCTTCCTTTGGGAAACACCGGTGTACACCATTTGTGTTTAGGGTTCTCACTCTGTGTTAGCTATGTATATAGCTGAATCACAAGGGAATTGTGGGTTTTCTTTTGTTCCTGCATGAGTTGAGCCTGATTAGAACTGGGATCATAGCACCCATACAGAAGGGGCATCAACCCCTGAACCTTTTTCCCAGGCTGAAAGTATTTTGAGGTTTGCATTTAGCCCTGTTGAACATTTGGGTTTCCCTACATAACATTCATGAAACTGACAAATTCAGGGTATGGATCTAAATCCAATCCATGTATGAAGCATCCATTTCATATTTCCTTTGTTCCATATATTTCATACCTACCAATTCAGATCTCTCTATCTTAGTACAGTTCTTTTAAAATGCCCAGCTGGAAATTTAGGACTCAAAATCTGACCCAAACAATGCCTATTCATGAATATAGTAAATTCAGCATATATATGAACAAAATTAATTTATATTTGGGTTCGCTGTTTACTGCACTGTGTGTCTGTGGTAGGCATACACAATGCTGCCCATTCATGTATAAACATAAGAGGTTTATTTAAGTAGCAGGCTTCCCTCACTACTGTCCACTTCTGAAAGCAGATTTCCTCCTGGCCAGAGAGACCATTCGTATGGCCCTGGTGATTTACACAAGGACTTTATATCAGACTAGGAGTAAGGCCTGTTGTGACAAAAAATACAACGGGCTCTAGAAATAGGCTCTGGGTGAGTGCCCCCCCACCCTTGCTGTCTTCCACCACCCAAGTGAAGGCATGCACTTCCCCCTCCCACACACACACACACACACGAAGGGGAGCTGATGTCTGTCATCTGAAGAGCAGTTTTAATTCTGAATGATCTCCAGCCTTCACCTGGAGATTGGCAACAGTGGTTCCCCAGGAGAAATGGAATTGTATTTGTCTGAGGTCTCATCCCTCCTCAAACCCCATCCCTTAAATCTCCAGGAATTTCTTAACCTGGAGTTGGCAGCCATATCTCCTTCCCTTTATCTGTCCCTCTTTCAATTTTCCATTGCTTTTTCCCTCCATGCACCTTCTACATAGGAAAAGGACAATCTTTCTTCACACTGGTGGAGGGGGGGGAGGAGACCAAAGCAGCTTACATAATTCTCCTCTCTCCATTTTGATCTGCACAACCTTGTAAGTTAGGTTAGGCAGAAAGTCTGTGACTGGTCCAAAGTCATTGTCAGCTTCCACAGTAAAAACTTTGGTCTGGCAGACCCCACTCTGAAGCCCCCTCACCCAACCTTGCCTTTCACTCATCTCCTCACCAATGTTCCTTCTAAGCTTCAGAGTCTTGTGAATAAAAAATCTACTTTGTGAGCTACTGGCATTAAAGTTGTGAGCTACTGTATAAATCATTGTGCTCTGTGGTCATTTTTCCTGAGCTAAGACAAAAAGGTGTGAGCTGGAGGCTAAAAATCTGTGAGCTAGCTTATGCTAACACATCTTAGAGGGAACACTGCATTTCACCCTTGCTGTTTTCCCATCCACCCTGCAGCTGAAACAGACATCAGCTTTCCATTCCACACACCCCCTGCCAGCATGTGTGTGTGTGTGTGTCCCAGTGCCTGTGGTGGCTTAAAGTCCTGAAACAGGTCCAGAATGCCGAGAAGGAAGAATAACGGGGTGGGGTGTGCAGGGGGAGCATGACTGTCCACACAGACACTGAAACACATCATTCCTTTTGTTTGCAGTGCATTGTTGCCTCCTTTTCCTGTCATATCCAGCCTTGTGGTGTGATTTTTTTTTTTTGGCCTGGCCCCGTTGTGTTTTAGAGTATGCACCTCAAGGCAGGTATTCTCTGTAGGGGAATGTATCTGATTTCAGTTTTCCATCTTCTCCCCCCTCCCTACAGCACCAACCTAGTAAAAGTACAGTCTTTCTCCACAATGGGGACAAAAGCAGGAAGCGAGTGACCTTAGCAGGGTATAATGACACAGCCCTCACCTAGAGATTTTCAACCACACGGGATGAACACAGTAAGAGGTTGGTGATTAGGAGATACTTGTGTTCCAAAATTTTACTCACAAGGTATTTTAAAAAAATTTTTATCTCAATAAACTATTTTCAAAAAAGTTTTGCTTGTTCAATTGATACTGCTTTATGAATTTCTCATACATTTACACAAAGTAAGAAAAATATTCTTAAGGGACTAAGACCCAAGCTTTACACAAGAGTAGTGTGTCAATTACAAAGCAATATTTGCAAATATAAACAGAACACTCAAGAGTCCACTTAAACCAGAAAGCCTATAACAAAGTTCTTTCTTGCTACAAAGACCTCTTGCTTCATCTGTTAATGTTGCTATGTAGACAATTCCCTCAGCAACAATGTTGCGATGCAGTATTCACAGCTGAAACAAAGTTCCAATGTTCTCCAAAATAGCCAACAATGTTGTGATGTAGGCAGGACTCAGGGACTGTATTGAAGTATGTAAGATAACACATATCCTAGGTAGTCACATGTTTCGATATCAACTTTTTCTCGATCATAGTACTTCAATTATTGGAACAACAACAGAATTCATACAAAGATGAATAACAACATTAAACAAAAATATGCTTGGAGAGAAAACAAGATGGAATGGGGAAAGAAACTGACTCTACTGCCCAGCGGGTGTGAGCTCCAGCTGTAAGATTAGATAAGAGAACAGCCTCCTACAGGCTGTTACACCATTCTAAGTTCATTGAAATGAATAGGCTTAGACTGGAGTAACTCTCCTTAGGATTGCACTGTTAGTCATGGAATTTTAGCAGGGGGAATTTAGTGGAGGAGGGACCCTTTGAAATCAGATAAGCCTGTGTGCCTGCCTGCTTGTTTTCAGTGTGAATAAAACTGTCTGTATGTAGAATGATTTTAACTCAGTCAGTTTGGGGGCCCATGCCTGACTGGGTTCTGCTTACGGTACCAGAAAGTAAACCTCGCTTCAAACCAGTAAGTCGTTATTTCTCTGCTTCATTTTGGTGCGATTGGCCGGGAAAATAACGGGGTAGGACATTTCCTTCCTCTTGGGGTGGCTGCATAACTGTCCGCCTTCCACCCTCATGGCGGGAAGATTGGACTAGGTGCCACGGTCACATTTTTGATTGAGTCCAGCTCTCTCCGCCCCGGTGAGAGAGGTGTCCGGTTCGCCAACCAAGATCCCGCGCCTGGTTGAACTGATGTATCCAAGGAATCGGAAGATCTTCAGAATTGTGAGTATGAACTGTCTGGGAATTCTGATTACCTCTCCTTAGGAGAGACAAAGGGCCTGATCACCCCTTAAGCTCTGTCTATTAGGCTCCATTTTGGAGCTGAAGAACAGAAGCTAGGCTCTGGGAGGATTTCTGTGGTGTGTGTGCATGTGTGAATGAGAGGAGACGAAGCTTCTAAATGAGAGGGACTTTCTCTTGCGCAGTTCCCAGTAGGGTGACCTCACTGGGTCACAAGAGAGAGGAAGTGAAAGCCCCCAGGGCTCCCTGGCTGCCAGACCCTTTACTGGCAGCTGCTGTTTTCTGTTTTCCCTAGAAGTGTCTTCCTAAACATCTGGTGCCATGGGTGGAAATCAGTTGCTAGAGTACATGTGTAAAAACTTCAAGGAACATTTCTGTGAACTCAAACAGCTTGCTAAGAAAAATCAGGAACTCTAGCAAAAGCTAGAAGCTAGTATTAAAGAAAAGGAAACAACCAAACTTTTGTAAACTGTCCTAGAATCTTACAAATCCACAGAGAAGAGGCTAGAAAATCTAGAAGTGCTGGGTAAGAGGAAATATAACAGAACAAATGTAGTTCAGCCTCAGCCTTCCTCTCCTCCTCATGAAAATGAAAATACAGTCCCTTGTTTCAGTCCTCTCATCTCAAAATCATGGAGGAAATGTGGTCTCTGAGCTTACGCAGAGTTCCACACTCATGCCACAAAGTATTTCTTTTAGCAAAAACTTGCTCCAGGCACTTCTACATGACCAAATCTCACTCATTCTTGCAAGAAGCTTCCTGCGCTTAACTCATTCCACTTGGGTAACTTAAAAGCCAGAATTCTGGGGAATGTCAGAGAATGGTAGTTCCACATGGGCAGGCAAGGCTCCTTTGTCCCTAAACCTCCCCCCTCCCCAAAGAAAAATCTAACTTTTAAATTTGAATGTCTCTTAGAATAGAGAAACCTGGCTTTGTAAGGTAACAAAGACCTCTCTCCCCTTAACAAAATAAAGAAACAGAAAAGCAATGATTTGGACTAAAATTAGATGAGGCCAGTTCTCAAAGATGAGGCCTGGAGATCTCCTGGAATCACAGCACAAAGTTCCAAGTTGCAGACTCAGTTTTCTCTGCAGGGTAATGGAAGTTTGGTGTGAGTGAGAGCGCAGAGCCTGGTTTCCTAGGGATCTCATCTTTCTTTAGACTTCCATTCTAGATCTCTAGCAATATGGGATATGGGATGTGGCAACCCATTCAGGAAATAAAACTAACTGCAGAGAATGTGGCCTTGCCCAAAAGATCAGATCTCTGTTAACCCAAAAGAATTTAGGTTCAGCCCTTTTAAAATGCAGCCCAGGTGCAAATTAAACAAACAAAATGTATTGCCATGATTGAGAGAGATTCAGAGAGTTGTACCTTTATTTTCACTTTTAAAATGCTAGAAACAAATACCTCTGAGAAAGAGAGATTAAACTAGTTTTGTTAAATATTTACTGCTTAAGTTCTATAAATTTCAGGCTCAAGGAAAGTCCTCTGAACATGTACAGAGAGTGCCTAAGATCAGCCCAAATTGGAGCCTGGCCTAGAGAAATTAAAGACTGCAAATTTGCAGTCTTCCTGCCTTTCCCCCATTAGGGAAGGAATGCAAATCCTCTGCTCTTTATTCAATCTGAAATCTTTAACAGAACCAGAAAAGGCAAAAGGAATATAATTTTTATGAGAATGCAGTGCCCTGAGACATTAAGGAAAGAAAATTTTCACCTCAGTCTCTCCTCTTAAACCACAAGCAACCAGGTGTCTTTAGAGAAAGAGACCCGTCTTCTTTTATAAATCAGATCCATAACTAGCTAGGAAAGAAGAAATTTGGTCATTTGAAAATCTTAACTATGTGACTAAACTGATGGAAAACTCCAGGTATCACCTTTTTCAAATGCAAATAAGGAAACACCCAGAGCTTGAATTTTCTCCTCTCACAATCAGAAAGAAAATCTTGTCTCTGATACAAAGCTAATCCAGTCTCCTTAAGAGAAGTAAATTGCCAACATCTTTGCAAAGAGTCAAAGTTTTCTCTTTTGCAAAGAACTATGATGTCCTAGCATCTTTCACTGGATTTTGGCTAGGAAAACTTTTGCAGACCCTCTTTAGCTGTTTTAGAAAAGAAAAGACACATAGCCAAATTTAGTCTTAATTGTAGAAATAAGAAGTGTAAAATCTGAGCCCCCACCAGGAAGATATCTCATCACCTTCCTGATCTTGTGTTTAAAAGTTGCTTAACCTGAAAAAAAAAACTGTATCCTGGAAAAATTTATCAAGATCAGATAAGAGAATACTGGCATTAACTGCCCAGCAAGGTTTATTATCTTCTCTTTCTATCTTTTGTTAAACCAGTTTTCTCTCTCCCAGCTTTAGAGAGAGAAGGATCTTTTTTATATATAATAATAATAATAAATAATAAATTTTATTTATATCCCGCCCTCCCCGCCTAGGCAGGCTCAGGGCGGCTAACAACAGTTCAATAAAATTATACAATATAAGGTAAATTAAAACAACAATTAAATTATACAGTAGTTTAAAAACAACAATCTAAAACCAGTTCCAGTTGTCTGGGTCGTTCCATAATTTAGACGGCGGTGATCTTCTTGATGTTATTCTGTATATTTATATTATGGCCCATGGTATATATTATGGCCCATGGTATATATGCCCCATGGTATCTAAGGGGGGGAGGCACAATTGAGATATTTTTCTGAATTCTCATCTTCTCCTGGTTTTGGGTCTAAAGATACAAATTCAAACTTTTGAAATTCTGCAAGAATGTCTCCACAAACAAAATGAATAGTTCTAGAAGACCACTCCCAGCCAGGAAGATGCCTGGAGGAAAGATGTGCATATGTTGAAAGAAGCAAGCCAGTTTGAAAACTCCTTGGCTTGCTCAAAACATTACTTTGTTTTGCAAGGGTGCCAGTCACTCCCAAAAATATAATGTAATGCCCAGAACATTAAGGCCAGTGCTTCTGGGAAAGAAAGTGTCCAAGCAAATGGACTGCATGCCTTGTAATCTTCAAATTTAATTTAAATATTCAGAGATCTCCAACCCAGAGCTGGCATCCCAAAATTCCACTTACAGCTAATCTTTCTCTGCTAGATAAAAGGCCCTGCCTGTAAACTGTCCTGAGACTAAGAGTTCTCCTAGATTAGAAGCTTTTCCTCTGATAATTTTTTTTTTTTGCTTTACCTTTTGAGTCTGAAAATATTTCTCTAGTGGCTGTTATCAGTTTCCCCTGCATTTAGATTTTGTAGCGTTAATTTTAAGGGGAATACTTTTAAGATATTCAGCTTGTGATCTCTTTTGTTTTAAAGAAATGGTGCACCTAATAGAAGACCTTTTGTTAATTTTTTTTTTAATCTGAGACAATGGGTTAAAAGTTTGTATTTGCAATATTGGGTTTACATGGAACATCTTTTTCTGCTAAAGCAATACAGTATTAAACCTTTTGGAAATTTTATTTCTCTTGTGATTTTTGTTAAGTACATCTCTTACCAGGATCATGTGGTCTTCAAGTGTTACATCTAACACAATTTTCTATCTTACTTTGAACTGCTTCCCAAGTTTTCATTTATTTAAATCTGAAAATTCCTTTTGTTGTTGGTACTGAATTTTTATTTTCTGAAAAGAAATGTGTTTTAAAATTCTACCTTACAAATTTTGGTTCCTACAAGACCCCTTTTCATTTGAAGTTATAGCATGTGTTATAGAAGAACATCTGTACCCTTCCTTGGGTAAAACTACCCTCTCAGTATGCATCTTCTCTCTTAAGTCTTGAGAAACTAATACTTTGTTTTACCAGTGACCCAGTTATTCTCAGTGTCATGTTTCCCACAGAAATGCCTTTTCTAGATTTGTTGGTAATTCACTGGGGGGGTGGGCTCCCTCCGGGTGTCCTGCCCCCCCAGGGAAAGTGTATGCGCAATACATAGCCTATCCTTTAGCAGTGTAGTGAACGCTGCGTTGCCACTGTCTGGCTATGCCTGGCAAATGGTCACTGCAATGGCCTCTCCTACATCACTGCATCCGTGGCAACACCTTCTCGCTGGTCCCCCCCCCGTTTTCATAAAGTTTGCCACATCATGGTGTGACCGAATGTCCGGCGGTATAACCGGATGGGCAGGCTGGGCTCACCAACCTCGCCAGCCAAGAGAAGGAAAACTCTAACATCAAGCCCGGGCAGACAGAGCTCGTTAATGTAACATCTACCACCTGGAGGACTTGCTGCCGGCGTCCCGGCTTACTGGGCCATGGCAGATGACCCCATGGTGAAAGGGTGGAGCCAGTACTGCGCACACTGCGCTTCACCTAAAAATTCCTCTGCGCAGGCCTGAAGGGTATCCACATCCACAACCCACAACATACCAAGTCCTGCAGCGATGGGCAAGGGGCAAAACGGCAGGTGGAAGATGCCACTGGAAGCCGCAGTCCTGATCCTGCATGTAGGCGGTTCAGGGTATTGGTTGCCTGATGCTGACCCGGAGATGAAAGCATTTTTCGGCAGCACCCTGAATGACCAAGCAGCCTAATTTAGGGAAAGCACTGCTTGCTCCATATGTAGAGGGGCCCGAAGGTGGCCTAAACAAAGCTCGTCTACCCCCCCCCAGTGGGCTAGAGGTGGTCAATGGGCATCCTTACTTGCGGTCGAAAAATAACAACAAAGAAAAGGCATGCACCTGCCTCACAAAGTGTGCAAAGACTAAAGCTTGTGTGTTGGAACATCAGAACCATGCTTGACACAGTAGACAGTGGTCGCCTTGAACGACGCTCTGCTCTAGTTGCCCATGAACTTCTCAGGTTGAATATTGACATAGCAGCTCTCAGTGAGGTCCGTTACCCTGAGGAAGGTAGTCTTCAAGAACACGGTGCTGGCTATACCCTCTACTGGTCGGGTAAGTCAAAGGCTGAGAGCCGCCTTTCTGGTGTTGGCTTCATGATCAGGAACTCCATTGCCTCTAAACTCAAAAACCTGCCAACAGGTCACTCAGATCGCATCATGTCTATGCGCCTCCCACTTCAAAACAAGCAACATGCAACACTCTTCAGTGTGTATGCCCCAACCCTTCAAGCAGATCCTGCAGAAAAGAACAAGTTCTATGCTGATTTACGTAACCTCGTACGGAAGACCCCTACGAAGGACAAGGTGATCATCCTTGGCGACTTCAATGCCAGAGTAGGTAAAGACTTGGAAGCCTGGAAAGGAGTACTTGGCAAACATAGCATTCGCAACTGCAATGATAACGGGCGCCTCCTGCTAGAATTCTGCACGGAGAATCAGCTCACCATTACCAACACTATCTTCCAGCAGAAGAACAGTCTGAAGACAACCTGGATGCACCCACGGTCCAAGCATTGGCACCTTATTGACTACATTCTGGTGCGCCAGAGATACCTTCGAGATGTCTTACACACTCGAGTAATGCCCAGTGCAGAATGTCATACGGATCATCGTCTTGTACGCTGCAATCTCCGTCTTCACTTTAAATCTACACCCAGGAGAGGCGGTATCCCCCGGAGGAAGTTTCAGGTTGGCAGCCTTCAGTCAGCCAAAGTTAAAGCTGCCTTCCAGGCAAAACTCCAGACAAGAATTGAGGACCCCAGTCACCTCACAGATCCTTCTCCAGAAGCACTCTGGGAACACCTAAAAACTACCATCCTGTTGACCTCTGAAGAAGTCCTCCGGTTCTCCACAAGGAAGAACAAGGACTGGTTTGATGAGAACAATCAAGAGATCGAAGAATTACTGGTGAAAAAGAGATCTGCCTACCAAGCACATCTTGCTCAGCCCTCCTGTCCCAGGAAAAAAGCAACCTTTCGCACTGTATGTAGCAACCTTCAGCGCAAGCTTCGAGACATTCAGAACGAGTGGTGGACCAAGCTTGCAGAGAGAACCCAGCTATGTGCAGACACTGGTGATTTAAGAGGGTTCTACGAAGCCCTGAAGGCAGTATATGGTCCATCATATCAGGCTCAGAGTCCCCTGCGTAGTGCAGATGGCCAAGTGCTCCTCACAGACAAGGCATCCATACTGAACCGGTGGTCGGAGTATTTTTAGGTTCTCTTCAGTGCCAATCACGTAGTTCAAGATTCAGCAATCCACCTCACCCCACTTCAACCAGTGAAAACAGAGTTGGATGAGATCCCCACCCTAGAAGAGACTGTTAAAGCCATCAAGCAACTGAAAAGTGGCAAGGCAGCAGGAGTTGATGGAATCCCACCAGAGATCTGGAAGCATGGGGGCATAGTACTACATAGCACACTTCACAAAGTACTTGTCACCTGCTGGGAACAAGGCAAACTACCACAGGACTTTCGCGATGCAATCATCATTACTCTACATAAGAACAAAGGGGAAAAGTCAGACTGCTCCAACTACCGGGGGATAACCCTGCTCTCCATCGCAGGCAAAATCCTTGCTAGAATACTCCTGAACAGACTGGTGCCCACCATTGCAGAAGAACTCCTCCCAGAGAGCCAGTGTGGCTTCGGGGCTAACAGGAGCACCACCGACATGGTATTTGTTCTCAGGCAGCTCCAAGAGAAATGCAAGGAACAGAACAAGGGTCTATATGTGACTTTTGTCGACCTTACCAAAGCTTTTGATACCGTTAGCAGGAACGGCCTGTGGCAAATCTTGGAACGTTTAGGATGTCCCCCAAGGTTCCTCAGTATGGTCATCCAGCTACATGAAGACCAGCGAGGCCAAGTCAGACACTGCAACGATCTCTTGGAGCCCTTCCCAATAGGCACAGGAGTAAAGCAAGGCTGTGTTCTTGCGCCAACTCTCTTTACGATCTTCTTTAGCATGATGCTTCAAAGAGCCGCAGTAGATTTAGATGACGACGATGGTGTCTACATCCGCTATCGCACCGATGGCAGCCTGTTCAACCTGAGGCGACTAAAGGCCCGCTCCAAGACAATGGAAAAACTTATCCGAGAGCTACTGTTTGCTGATGATGCTGCACTTGTCTCCCACTCGGTATTTGCTCTGCAGCATATGACGTCCTGCTTTGCAGAGGCTGCCAAGCTATTCGGCCTAGAAGTTAGTCTGAAGAAGACAGAAGTTCTCCACCAGCCTGCACCCCAGGAAGATTATCACCCTCCTTGCATCACTGTGGGTGAATCAGTTTTAAAGACAGTCCAGCATTTCAGCTACCTGGGGTGCATCATCTCCTCAGACGCCAAGATCGACAAGGAGATTGACAATAGACTGGCAAAGGCAAACCGTGCATTTGGCCGACTGCATAAAAGAGTGTGGAGCAACAAGCATCTGAAAAAAGGCACAAAGATCAATGTTTACAAAGCGGTTGTGATGACAACCCTCATCTACGGCTCCGAATCGTGGGTTTTATACCGTCATCACCTGCGACTCCTTGAGCGCTTTCATCAGCGCTGCCTTCGCACTATCCTCAACATCCACTGGAGTGACTTTGTGACCAACACTGAAGTCCTCAAGCAAGCGGAGGTTACAAGCATCGAGGCATTGTTGTTGAAGACGCAGCTGCGCTGGGCAGGGCATATCTCCAGGATGGAAAACCAGCGCCTTCCCAAGATTGCCCTGTATGGCGAACTCTCCACCGGCCATCGAAATAGAGGGGCACCAAAGAAGAGGCACAAGGACTCCTTGAAGAAATCCCTTGGTACCTGTTGCATTAACCATCACCAGTGGTCTTTCCTAGCCTCAGATCGCAAAGCATGGAGGCACACCATCCACCAGGCTTTCTCTTCCTTTGAGAACGCACGCATAGCTGGTCTTGAGGATAAAAGGAGATTGAGGAAAGATCGTACTGCTACAGCACCAATCCCAAATCAGACTTTTCCCTGCAGCCACTGTGGCCAGACCTGCCTGTCCCGCATTGGTCTTGTCAGCCACCAGAGAGCCTGCAGCAGACGTGGACTACTACACCTTTCTTAAATCTTTGTTCGCGAAGTCAAGCTATGAGAGAGTGGTAATTCACTAGGCAGAATTCCTGAAAACTCTTTGTCTTCATTAGAAATCTGGGCTTTAATAATATTCTGCATTCCTCAAATGTATATCTTCATTTGCTCTCTTAATGTCATTTATAGTTATGTTCCATCTATGAACTGTGCATATCAATCTTCCTGTTTAGCTATTTGGTGAACGTCTTACCTGTGGAAAGAGTCATCTACATGCTTATCTATCTTATTTTATGCCTCCATCTATAGTATCTTGTTAGAGCTTGATCTTTTCTGTTTAGTTTAGAAAATCCTTTCTATGTTTCATGTTGTTACCATGGTAGGACTCCAATTCTGTTTGATTTTGTGTTTCAATCCAGTCTCCAGTCTTGGCCAGGCTCACTACTGGATAACATGTTTCCATTTGCTTGTTTTAAGTTTCTACCTCTCCATTATTTCAACCTTCTTCATTAAGGTTCATGTTTTAGCACCCTGCTTTATGCATCAGTTTTGAATTATATCTTTGCACTGCCCACACATCTCCTTGGCAGTGCAAGCTCCTTATTAGGTTTTCTCCTAAATTCATATATATATTGCATGCTTATCATAAGTAGATTTAAGAATTGTTTTGTGTGTTTGTTAAGGTGTATTAACCAGAATTTGCTTTCCAGAATTTGCTTTTGTTATATATGAAGGAAACTCGGACCTGCAATTCAAGTTTAGTGCATGCTCATCATTATATAGTAGTTTTAAGAATTGCTGGTATGTCTGCTAAGAATTGTTTGTTTAAGGATTAACTATTATTTACTTTAAGGATTTTGTTGTTAAAGTTTGTCGAAACCAAATTGTCACCTAGCTGCCCTTCCTTAGTGGTCATACAGAATTAATTTGTTTGAGGATGGTCAGACTAAATAAGTTTTCAGAAGACTGAAAGGGGGGAAATGAAGGGGAGTCCCTGAATAATTGATTAATTCCCCCAATAATAATATTTGTCATATTGAGTAAAAATATGCTTTGTCTTCAGACTAAGGAGTCTGTTGTAAAACTGCCATTAGAAACTGACTCTACTGCCCAGCGGGTGTGAGCTCCAGCTGTAAGATTAGATAAGGGAATAGCCTCCTACAGGCGACTTGCTGTATATAGATAAGTAAGGAAACTTAGTCAGTATCATGGGTACTGGGGACCCTGCAGAAGAAGCTGAGCCTGCAGAAGAAACTGTGCCCCTGCCACTTGCACCAGTGCCCCTGCCTCCTGCTGGAGAAGATCCAAGCCCCCCTGCCTTGCCCTCTCGGGTGGCTCGTGTGCGTGACCGCCTTCATCAGGACCTCGGGGATCGGAGGAGGGCGGCACGCTCATGAGCAAGACGCTCCCTGAGCCCTGAGTTTTGAAAGGATTCTGGCCCTTCTAGGAGTGAGGATGCTTGAGTCTCAGCAGGATCCTGGCTGCCTCTCTAAGCCAGCAATTAGCCCAAATGGGCAACAGACAGCAGAGGGCTATATAGCTGTGGGCTTTGGGAGGAGGCTTTGTGGAAGCAACTAGTCACTTACCTGACGTTCTAGCATCCACTTCAGCTTTTGACTTTGGCTTCTGGACCCCCTGACTTTGGCTTTGACTTCTGGACCCCCTGACTTTGGCTTCTGAACCTCTGACCTGCGATACCTGGAGTGTGATTTGGTTTTGGCACCTTGGACCCTCTTTGCTCACCGGCTACAGACCTTGGACTGCCCCTGGACTTTGCCTGACCCGGCCCCAGCCCGTGACAGTCATGGAATTTTACCAGGGGGAATTTAGTGGAGGTGGGGCCCTTTGAAATCAGATAAGCCTGTGTGCCTGCCTGCTTGTTTTCGATGTGAATAAAACTGTCTGTATGTAGAATGATTTTAACTCAGTCACTTTGGAGGCCCATGCCCAACTGGGTTCTGCTTATGGTACCAGAAAGTAAACCTTGCTTCAAACCAGTAAGTCTGTGCGGACCTTGTTATTTCTCTGCTTCACTCAAATGGCTATTCATGCATCTCTCTAGTGGCATTAGCGGTTCTCAGAGTACTGGGTGCTAAACCCAAGCATTAAAAAGCCCCAGGTGTTAAAATTTGAATTCTTAAAGGGAACTACTTCATATTCCATTTCATAAGAAAGGTGTTAGACTAAAGCAGAATTCAGATGATAAGGGGTGATAGTATTATATTTCTGAATGAAGTGAGAATGAATTCTTTTTGACGTAGCAATTTATGCATATCTCTAATATCATAAGAATTTCTGTGTTGTAGTTTATATACAATGCCGCCCCTAAGTTCTTTGAGATCATGTCCACAGCTCAAAATATGGCTAACAATTCAAGTCAATGGGGCAGTCATGTGGTGCCTTCTATTGCCAATCTCTTTATGGAAAAATTTGAGATCAAGAATTTTTACAAATCTGAGGTCAATCCATTTCAACAAAATATTGTAGCATATTTTAGGTACATTGATGATATATTCCGGCTGATTAACAATCCAGAGGTGGTTGAACCCTTTTTAAGGTGGTTCAATACTTTACATAGTTCTACAAAATTTAGCCACATGAGTAGTTCCACTTCGATTAATTTTCTGGACACAACTGTCTTTTTTCTTAAGTGGCTTAAGTGGACCCTGAAGCGGAGGGAGGGCCTCCAAACCGGGGGATCCCCTGCCCCCAACTGGGGATTGGCAACCCTATTGGAGGGTGGACTGTATGCAATTCTATTCACCTAAGGCCTTTTCCTTTACTGAGAAAAGCAGCCTGGGTTGCAACAGGCTATGGCTAGCACTTCCCAGGGGAAATATAAGTGGAGCCTTGTCTTCCTGGCTATTTGTGTGGCCTTTGGAAGCTGCGTGTGCTGGGAGGTCTTTCATAGGGCCACAGAAGCTATGTAGCCCTTTCTGAGACTGGTTGACAGAGAGGACACGGGGAAGAGTTCGCTGACTCTGAGGTAAGATTGTTAACATTCCTAGACATTCCCAGGCAGACTACCCCAGACTTCTTACAGCAGGCCCAACAGTAATCAGAAAGGCTCCAGGAGAACTTCTCAGTAGAGAACTGTCTTGCTCAAAGGTTCATGGCCTTATGATATGGTTCTGGTCTGGCAGGGCCGGCAGTAGGCAGGTCACAGCGAGACTACCCAATGGTAGTAAGTGGTGACAGACAGAGTGTCAGCCAATAGCTGATGCAGTGAAGTCCCACCTAGTCCCAATGAATGAGGAAGCTGGGATTTCCCAACATGAAACCAGTTTTATATCTATAGATGTGTGATTGGAGTTCTGTGCCTCCCATGGTACAGATGAGTCCAGTTCTCCCAAAATGATCCAGAAACTGCAACCAGCTGGTGCTGCCCAGCTCATGGGTGTTGCCTTCATGTGATCCTCATAAGCTTCACAGAGACATCTGGCCAGCCACTGTAGGAAACAAGGTGGGATCAAATAGACCATAAACCTGATCCAGCTGTACTCTTCTTATCCCATTTGGCCAATATTTATTTAAAAGATATATTGCTGGCATATCACTTAATAAAATATTGTTATGGCTGCTGAGTGACCATTTTTTGTTCAGCTAATTGTTTGCTAATGGTCAATGACGTTCAGCTGATGTTTCCTGAATGAGAGCTAATGACAAGTGTTGTTTTTTCTGAAGGCAATTTACCTGCATGCCTGGGTCTGAGAACAGCAGGCATTCACAGTCTGAATTTGAACAGACAGTCAGAAGGAGAGTGTGTGAAAGAGGAACCTGTATACTTACCTGGACTGGAAACAGGCTGGGGGTGTTTGGGGATCAATGAGCTACCCTCTTAAGGTATCTGGTGCATGATTATTCATTGTTCTATAGGAGTCTGTTTCTACCATGTTTGTAAATAAAGAAAAATAATACAAAGACTTCCTAAGTCTCCAGTGATATTTTATCCAAAGGAAAGTAAACTCTGCTTTGCTGCCCTTGGACTTCTCACTCCTTGAAGAGTTAGGAAGTGCTTAACAAATGGCTTGGCTCAAAAAGAGCTCCTCTCACAGAATAGATTTTTGCTGTCTTCCCATTCTTGCAGCAATCCTTGCATCTTCTAAAAATCCATTTTTGAGGATCAGATTGTCCTCAGGTCAGTATGGGAGGGATATGGAGATGAAAAGGAGAATCAATAGAAATCATCTCCATTTTCTTCAATTGTCCTTACACTTGTGCAAAGACGTTGGATTCAACCCAATATACTGAAAGAAAGTCTTCTTTTGATATTAAAGCTGCAATTGTCTAAAATGAAAGACCACCTGGTTTTGTTGGTAATTGTCAACAGCTGTTTAAAGTTTCCAGACCATATATAGGCAAGGATTCAGTTGTCTCTTAAGGTACAGTTGAGAAGACAATCCTTAGTTTTGACTGGTTTGGGGGCGTGGAAGATACATTGGCAAGAGGGACTACTATGTTCACAGCATTGCTTTAGCAGAGCACACTCACTGCCTGGTGGTATCTGCTGAAAATTCTCTTCAGTATGATTTCTGTCTAGTGAGAAAGCTTAAAAGAAGCCACTCTTCAGAAAAATCATATTTTGTAATTTTTGACACCAACATTTACTTACAATGTATTGCCTGCATAGTGAAAGTTTCTTCAAAGAAACATAAACAATAGCTTCTGCTAGGAAGCATTTATGGAGGGCTATCCATCAGAAATCAGTTGACAAACTTGTAAGGTGAACTCTGCAGATAAAAACAATACTGAAGAACAGCATCATATTTTCCCAACATCAGCCTACCCAGTATTTAAGGATATATTTTCTTGAAAATGGGGTTCTTTCAATGAGTGATTTGGTTTTTTATACCTTGTGAACAGGTGGCCTAAAGCAAGCTGTATTGACTAGTATAGAAAAAGAGTGTGAATGTGTTATGAGTGGAAGGTTGGGTGTTAAGGGTGGCTTTCATAATGACATAAAGAAACCAATATGTTTTCATGGTAATTGCTAGTTCTGCAAATAAATGAAGCAATTTTTTGTTTTTTGTTTGCTATCATTTTAATTTGTTTATTTAAATATTTGTACCCTACTTTTCTCTCCAGAGGGACCAAAAGCAGCTTACAACAATAAAAATATAATACAAATAAACAAAACAAAACAACAAACTTTGGGCTAGCCTTGGATTTTGTGGCTAGCTCATTCAAGGGCATAGGTTGTGAGTCACAGGCCAAGAACCCTTTGGTTTTGGCCTTTGAGCTCACACCTCTGGCTAGGCCAAAGTTTTATAGCTGTGATAAAGAATAAAAAGCAGTCATTCACCAAAGATGTCACAGCTGACAAAAATGTTCTTCTGTTAAAGAGCCTCTGTCCATGCCCAAGCCTAAACTTTATATACCTGTAACATCACTGCTATGGAAGAAGACCTAAAGTGATCTCTAACTCATGTTCACTAAGATTTGCTCTATGTTTTTTTTCTATCTGTATTCTAGCTTGTCTTAATTTGTATCAAGATTCACAATGGCTTGGTTCTAGATATTTTATATAATGCTCCTTATATATCTCTGAATGGAATGGGATTGAATATTGCTATGGAAACCTTAAAATATATCATCATAATTTAGTAAGTAAATAAACAGCTCTAAAGACAAGAGCTGCATTTCCTGCCTTTTCCTGAGTGATGTCTCAACCCACATCTTAGGGAATCAATAGTATATTTCCCCTAAGGCTGGTTCTGACTACATGTGACAATAACAGCAGAACCAGAAAGAACAAGTACTTCAAACAATGCAATCCCACCAGTGCTTTCTTATGCACCCCCCCACACACACACAAACACAGCTTGGAAGAGAGCCAGAAGTTCTAGGTTTTGCTTTCTGCCTGTTTGAGAAGAATCCTTGCCATTTGTGAACAGTACTGTCTTGTGATTCTTGCCTATAGTACTTCACAGTAGGAATGAGTACAAACCAGAACACAAAGTTAAATTTGTGCTGAACTTTGACGGGCTCAGAGGTTTGGAAGCAAAGTTTATGGAAGCACATGCTTCCTGAACACCCCCAAATTTCGAGGCACTCCTAGAACAAAAACATTTCCCAGAAAACCTGGCATCTGTCAAGGTAACTCCCAGGCAAGGATGGGGGTGGAATTCTCTTCAGCCTTGGAAAAAACAATAGGGACCCCCTTCCCACACGTTCCCCAGAGAGTACTGAGGTCTGGGACTCAAAACCTTCTCACCATCCCCAGGCCTAAGGAAGTCCATCTCAAGACAACCAGAGACAGGGCCTTTTCCACAATGGCCCCTACATGGTGGAACCAGCTGCCGGAAGAGGTGAGGGCCCTGCGGGACCTTGCTCAGTTCCGCAGGGCCTGTAAGACAACCCTCTTCCGGTTAGCCTACACCTGACTGGGAAATAAATGTAGCTTATTAGACTTCTGTGACTCATATGGTATAGATTTAATGTTAAAATTTTAAGGTTTTTAGGTTTTTAAATGTTTTAACTTTTAAATGTAATAATTCTGAATTCTGTTTTATTGTTTTATTGTTTGTTGTGAGCCGCCCTGAGCCACTTTGTGGGAAGGGCGGGATAAAAGTTATAGAATAAATAAATAAATAAATAAATAAATAAATAAATAAATAAATAAATAAATAAATAAATAAATAAATAAATAAATAAATAAACAAACTTGACAGGGGCTGCTGGCTGACAGTTAAAGAGCTCTCATTAGTCTCTATGGGTTCTGAAAGCCATATAAGCCCAAGGTGCAGCCCACTTCTCCCTTGTTGGGTTTTGCAGTGAGTTGGAGAGAACTGGAATGAGAAAGAGATGGGAGGAAGTTGATCAGCTTTGCACAGCTGGGGATTGCTCTTTGCTCTATGTGTGCCGCAGCACCCAGCCTTTCTGCTCACATTGAGCAGTAAAGCTTCGCTAGTGGGTTCCTCTAAAGAGAGGCTGCATTGATACACATACACATGCACCCCACACACACACTTTGTTTCTGCTGTGGGTTCCTATTCTCTACATCCCCTCATTTTTTTTGGTCAGCTGTCTGGGCTGGGGTGTGTTTGCTGGGTGAGTGGTCTGTGAGCCACCCAGCCTGGGGCTTTGCTTTGCTTCTGCTGTGGATACCTGTTTTCTACCCCCTGCCCTTCCTTTTTGATCTCCTGTTTCTCTGCCATGGGCTTTGGGTGCTTGTGGGACTCAGGGTCGTGATCCACACAGCCTTCCCACTCATGCTGGGTTGTGGGGCATAGCTGGTGGGTGTCTCAGCTGAGGGCACATCTCCTTTTTTGATCTTCTATCTCTCTGCTGTGCTTTGGATGTTTGTGGGTTTGGCACCATGAAGGTGGGAGTGTGTGAAGGGGGTAGTCATCAAGAGGAAAAAAGCCTTCATCCTTCTGTGCACTTGAGAATCAGTGCACCAAAGACAAAAATGTTGATGGTGGGAGATTTAGACTGCCATCCAAAACAAAGCTATATACCAATGTCATTCTACATGTTGAAGGATGTAGTTCAGCATAGAATGGCATTGGCAGTGATCATTGCCCTTGGAGTGGGTATTCAGCTTGTTATCAGGTCTTTTCCAAGACCATGTTGGAACATTAAGAGAGTGAATTGGAAAAGTTTTAGTAATCTGGATAGATGTCTTAGATGGGTCCCTCCAACACATAATAACTACTGCCGATTCATCTATGGCTAAAGGGCACATTCCTCAAGGATATCGGAAAAAATATATTCTAGGCTGGAGTGACCAGAGAGAGAGAGGCTGTATCAAGATTTCCTCAGCAGCACTCAGAAGTAGCAGATTAACTACTCCATGAATTTGACGCAGCATGTAGACAAAAATGGGCCAAAGCAACTGTGAATTTGGATTTCAGGCATTCCAGTATGAAAGCCTAGTGCCTGTTGCTCCAAGGAAATCTGGAGATAACATTAAACCAGGTAACTGCCCAACTGGTATCCCTATCTGGAGCTCCTAAGGATCAAGAATTTAAAATCAACTCCAGAGTTTGAAATGCACCTTCCCCAAAGACTGTGAGCTGTCAGAGTATTTCAGTGTTGTTGAGATTTCCAGGGCACTGAAGAACATTAAGAGCAGAAAGGCACCAGGCTTTGACTGCATCCATAATGAATTCCTGATTAACAGTAGCATGTTCACTAAGAAGTGGCATGCAAAGCTTTTCACTGACACCATGTGAACAATATTCCCAGGGGAATTCTAGAAAGCAAAAATAGCTGCTATTCTGAAACCTGGAAAACCAAAACATCTGGCAGAATGTTACAGACTTATTCCACTTCTGAATTCCTGTTATAAACTCCTTGAGAAGCTAATCCTGCGCAGGATCATTGGCAGAATTAATGAACATGTCCCTATAAAGCAAGCAGGATGCAGACCTCATCATAGTTGTGAAGACCAAGTTCTCAGTTTAACAACCTTCATTGAGGCATGGTGTCAGAAGTGTCAAGACATCAGCAGTTTTTGTTGATCTGGCTGCCACTTATAACACTGTCTGGAGGGATGATCTGTTGTACATTTTTTCAAGTTTTCCCCTGCAGAACATTATCTCAACTCCTAAATAACATGCTGAACAATTGTTGTGGGTCAGTCAGGAGTGGAAGACTCCTCAGGAGGCAGGACTCCTGCTCTGAATCAGCAGAAACCTGCAGGCTTGTCAGAGTTCACAGCTGACAGCTAATGCAAAACCACCAGTTGCCCCCCAGTCGGAATAAAGAGGCTGACACAGTATGTTGGATAAACCGGGCCTCTTTATTAAAGATAACTTAATCATCTAGAATGGCAAGGGGTATAGGCCTAACAGGACAAGCCCTGGGGTCAACCACAGGACCCTTAGAGGGCGAGCCACCCTGTCCCCAGCACGAGCCCAACATTCTGGCTGGTGCTGAGCGACCAGGCCCAAACTCCACCTCCACCTAGGCCAGCATCAATCCCTCTGGAAAGATCTGCCCCGGTGAGGCTTTGCCGTGATCTGCACTCCCCGCATTGAGCCGTATAGCCTATCTGCAGTTCATACAGACCACCTGCACCTCCTGGTGCAGGGCCAGAGGTGCTCCCCTGAACAAACACTGAAGCCCATACCTCATCCTGCCCAGCGACCAAACTAATAAATCTTCCCCAACATCCTAACACTATCAGGCAGTACAAGGTAGGCCAAAAAAAAAAAATTCACACGGGCCAATTCTGTGAAAATAAAAAAAAATCCTACCTGGCCCCTAATAAGGCGACCAGTGATGATCTGTACTGCCACAGGGTGGGCGGGCCGACAGCCGAAAAGCAACTGCATGGAGTTGGGCGGGGCTGGGGCCTTTATAGCCCTGAAGCCACACCCAACAAGCTTACCCTGGATCGGGAGATGACGGGGGCCAGCCTTCCCTCCTTCCGGGAGGGCAACAGTGGCCCCCAGCCGGCAAAGCCAGCCCGTCTGGGAAGGGGCTGATCTTGCCCCCCCAGTCGGAATAAAGAGGCTTACACAGTATGTTGGATAAACTGGGCCGCTTTATTAAAGATAACTTAATCAACTAGAACGGCAAGGGGTATAGGCCTAACAGGACAAGCCCTGGGGTTTACCTTAGAGGGCGAACCACCCTGCCCCCAGCACGAGCCCAACATTCTGGCTGGTGCTGAGCGACCAGGCCCAAACTCCACCTCCACCTAGGTCAGCATCAATCCCTCTGGAAAGATCTGCCCCGGTGAGGCTTTGCTGTGATTTGCACTCCCTGCATTGAGCCGTACAGCCCATCTACAGTTCATACAGACCACCTGCACCTCCTGGTGCAGGGCCATAAGTGCTCCCCTGAACAAACACTGTAGCCCAACCTCATCCTGCCACCACCAATGCCAAGCCTTTGCTTAGGCATTAGTGCCCACCGGACGGCCCAGAGCCGACCGCAACCCCAACCTAATCTCTTCCAAAAAGGCCTGGTTACCCAATTCAGATAAATGCACCCCATCTGACTTATACAAGGGGGCATCTTTGGCTCGTATGGCCGGATGGGGGAGAAATATCCCTAAGCCCCCCTCCATGACTTTCTGCAAGGCCCTATTGGCCTTACGCCTGGCGCATTCTATCCCAGCAGGGGACAAAGCATACTGCCAGACTCTGCGTGGCGGAATTGCTGACCACACCAACAGAACTCCTGGCCATCTCTGCTTAATGGCCCGCATATCATCCCGCGCCTGCAACGAAAGGGCCTTACCCTTCATAAACCCAAGGTCATTACCACCAAGGTGGATGACCAAAATGTGTGGAGGAGGTGCACTCCTCCCATGGAACAACAGTGGCATGATCCCTGGCCAATGCAGGCCTCGGCGACTAAGTCACTTCACAGTCACCCACTCACTGAGACCCAGCTGGGTGCCAACTGGCGATCTCCTGGCCTGGTGGGCAGCCCAAAAAAATCATACTGTGCCCGCAGATGAGGATTCGATGCCTCTTCCTACGAGTCACAGCACCTGAAAAACAGAAAAGAGTCAAAACCCAGCAAATATATGCCAACAGGCAACATAGCAACTACCTGCCCACCCCCCCACACACGATTTCACTGAAAGGCCAATGGGTGGACAAATGACTGGTAGGCAGCCGACTGCCAACGGCCCAACTGCTGTATGGCCAGAGGGGTGTAGCCCATAGCTGCTGCAGTGGATGCAGCACCAACTCGGAACGAATGTGTAGCGAATTTAACCCCCCCCCCCCCGAACCCCAACTTCACCAGTGCCTTACCAGTCACTGCCCAAAATTGGTATTTAGTTAGGGGGGAACCCCCACTATGGCGAAACAAGGGGCCATCGCCCTCTCCCCTGAGTGGTATATACTGCTCCAATGCAGTGACGGGGCACAGCTCCAGTGAAACACACCGCCCAATTGTAATTACTGTGCCTTTCTGATGCTGATCCGTCTTGGACCGCCTTACTGTCACCCAAGCTTGCCCACCTTCAAATTTGACATCCTCAGCCTGAGGCGCCCACTCAGAGGTATCCTTTTTTGACTGCACCACCAGCTCACTGATCCATAGTGCGCCGAAAAAGGCCACCAAAGAGGCTGCATGAAAAAGTGCAGCCTCGAAGGAAGATAAACATATGTCAGGCCAAACCCTGTAAAGTCCCTTCAACACTGACGGAGATATGGGCTGTCAGGCATCCTCCCGTGGCCCACTTTCCCTTGCCCAACCTTCCATCATCTTCCTCACTCTGAAATCACCAGTGCCCTCAGCCAGGCTCTGTGATTTACTTATAAAAGAAAGTGCAGCCAATTGTCCTTTAATTGACTTAAGCCCCAACCCTCTGCCCTTCTGATGAATGCAGAATTGCAATATGTGCGCCACCGGGACTGGCCAGCTATCCGGAAGCCCAGCTATGTTCCTAAAAACCCGGAATTGTGCCACCGCCCTATCATAAGCTTTCCGAGTGCTTGGTGCTAGAGCTAATCGAATTGCCCTACTGGCTTCAGCTTCCCAAGCTGCCAAAGGTTCCGTGGCATTCGCGCTGGCTGCAGATCCGCTTCCGGAGCGAGCTGGCGAAAACACTCGATCTGTTGGCGAGATAGAGTGTCTGCCACCCCATTGCACACTCCTGGAACATGCCTTGCCAGGAACAAAATGTTCAAACAAAGGCATATTCCCTGACTCCCATTTGGTTTCTGGATGGAAGTCAATGTTATGGGGTGCTTTCACATGTGCTAAATATGCAGTTTCAATCCACTTCAGTGACCACTTGCAAATGGATTTCGCCATTTCACACAGTAAAATCCAGTTGCAAAGTGCATAGAAAGTGGATTGAAAGTGTGTTATCTACTCTGTGTGAAAGAGTATTGTGTTGACTTTTAAATCCTTAAATGATGTGGAACCTGTGTTCACATTCTCCTATAGCGATCTGCCAATATGCTGAGATTGTCCTTTAGAAGCCTTCTTCCAGGTGTTCTAGCATGTGTCATAAGATAGGTGGAAACCAGGGACATAGGCCCTTTCTGCATTTGTATTTTGCTTCAGTTTCTGAGGGCATGGAAGCCTTCCCTTCTACATTGTATCCCACTTTCACATCTGTCTTGCTGCACTCCTTCTTAAGTCTTCTGCGTTTGTTTACCAGCATTCAGCATTCAGACTGCTTCCAGCACTCTAATGCCCCACTATAAGCAAAACTTCTGCAGTTCTTTGTTCTCATCTGCTTTTGAATCGCTAATCCTTTCTAAAGTAGAATTGTTTCTACAGGTATTTAAGTGCCACCCACTGCCCTCTCATTTCTGCCACTCGCTCTCTCTTTAGGTTGACGCCCCCTTCTGTTTTCTTTCTCTCTTTCTCCAAAGATAAAAGAGTCTTTCCATTACTTTTTGCAGAATCACAGAAGGAGGGAGGGGTTGGGTCTGCAGTTACAAGTTTTGAAAGATGCTTCCCTTTCTCTTCATCTTACACAAAGCAGCCAGTTGCCTCAGAGTGTTAAGCGTTATACTCATTATATAAGGGTTTTCTGTTCAAGCCCTGTCTTGGACAAGTACATTTTGCAAACAACCCCCCCTTTTTTTTAAAAAAAGATGGGGATTACTGTTTAAAAAAAAATTGAACTGCAAAGTCATTAGAGTCACTTCCTGCTTTCTTTTCCTCTTCAAGGTACACTGTCCTATTCTCTGTTCTCATGCCCTGTCAGGAAAATACCAGCAAGGTTCAACTAGCATCCTCTTGAGTTCTTCCCACCTGTAATGGACTCAGGAGGCTAGCCTGTTAACTGGAGACAACTTGCAATGATTGGCTGGGTCATAACCAAGGTTATGAGAATGTATCAAAATGCAAGAGGCTGACAGCAGAAAAAGACGCCTCTGAGGGGAGTTTGAGTTTTGGAACAGTTCAGTTCGGTCTGTGAACTGCGGAGATCAGTCTGAGAACTGAGGAGTTCAGTCAGAGTACTGAAGCTGATCAGTTGTGAAAGCAACTGGAAAGGAGCTGAGACAACCTGTGGGTTGAGTTCCTTGGGGAACAAAACCATTTCTGTCTGTGAGAGAGTTATTGGCAGAAGGGGGCAAAACCGGGCACCTTCTGTGAGGAGAAACTCTCTGAGGAGATCTGTCAGCACATCAGGGCAGACTCCTGGTCTAAATGAGAACACTCTAACACACAAATACAGACATGCACAGGACCAGATCATTGGGATTCTGAGGTGAGGCTTCTGCTTCTCTGATCAACACAGCATCCACGGGAGCGTTATCCCACTATTCAGAAGAACAGGAGGGATTTTTTTTTTTAAAGTGGAGGATTTCCAGATATTATCATCACTGCCCATTTCCAGGAAGGTAGTTCCTTGCAATCCCCTAGTTTGAATCAGCAACGTTAATTCCCAGAACTATCCCCTCTGGCAACATTTGATTCCCCACCTCCCAATGGTTGGGTGCATGTTCAATCAAAACCCCGAGGCAAAAATCATGGTATGATTGCTCAGCAACTGAATGAGAGTGAGATTATTTTGGATCTACTTGATTGGTTGTGCGCATGCTCCAAGAAAAGAGCATGATAGCATTCAATATGTCTGATTATTCAACAACAGGACGATATCGACAAGTCACATTCTTGGAACTCATCTGATCAGCCCCGTGTTGAATCAATATTCAGCGGTTCAAATTTGAGCACTGCACACCTGCTTTTAATGGGTTGTGTGACCACACCCCATCAGTTCCTACTGCCAAGAAGGTACTGCCTGCCTGTTCAAGTTTTTATATATTCTTACGCCTGCCAGTTTATAGTTTATATTTTAAAACTATTTCAGCCCACTATATCTCTGGTGTTTAGAGATTGATTATTTTGTATTTCTGTCTGCCAACTGATTTGCCTTTAAATAGCCTAATCAATATTATTTTACCCTCCTCCTTGCCTTTTGTGATCCAATAAATATTCTTTGTGGTTTTGAAAATGTCTGGTGCCCAATTTTTATATTTTCTGACAGGATTTAAGTGTATGTGCCTGAGGTACTGGGGGTGGATGACAGAAAAAATTCATAATGGTCAGCCTCCCAAGATGACCCTGAAGGGTTTTTCACACCACCCTCATTAATAGTTTTATTGATGGTTTGTGGGATGCAAGCAGAAGGGAACCAGTACAAGAACCATTTGGAAGGAATCAGTTGGGTTGCCAATCTCCAGGTGGTTTTAAAAATTTCTCTACAAGATAGCAGCTGTAGATCAATAGCGCCCCCCCCAGATGGGATAGAAATGCAGAAAGCATAATCCACAGAGAATGATGTTACAGACATGAAGTTCCAAGGTAATGTAACATACGCAGAAAGAAAGCAAATAATCTGAATCAAAGGCATAATGACTTGACTGCTGGGAAACTATGGCGTAAAAACAGAATGCAGAAAGGACCTGAGTTTTTTATATGGCGGCATGCAAATTGTGGAATTCCCTTCCTGAAAGGCTCTTTCTTTTTTTTCTTTCAGTAGCAAATAAAAACAAATTTATTTGCCCAATCTCTGGTGAAGGAAGAGGATGAATACTTGGAAATCTTTCTAGACTGGAGTGGTGGAGTAGAAATCAAATCAATAACTAAGATTTCTTGTTGCCATTTTGTCTGCTATTGTTTATCCAAGATGGTAATTTGATTTTGAACATTTGTATTTTATTTGTTATTTTAAATAGTTAGCTGCTTCACATATATGAATATGAACATTATAAAATAAATGAAATTGCAAATTGCATTTCCCTGAGTGCTGAGGCTTTGCAGCTTGTATGACTTCTGTTTATCACATTTCTGTTGTTCCTGTTTTCATGGGACTCAGGATGGTGCCCACAGATTCTTCACAGCTAAAGAAAGTTAGAGTGGTCTAATGATTAGTGTTTAGGATGAGTGTTGATGAGATTCAGGTTGCAATTTCCACTCTGTCTAGAGCTCAGTGGGTAACGTTGGGTCATTGGCTGTCTCCTAGACTAACCTGTCTCACAAGATTAATGTGAGGGTAAAGGGTGGCATTATGTATACTATTCTGATTTCCTTGGAGGAGGGGCTAGATAAAATAATGTAATAAATATATTTTCTCCCCACAACAATTGTATGAGGTAGGTTGGACTGAGAGACAATGGGATTCATGGCTGAATCAAGATTAGAAACTGGGTCTCTGGTCAAAAGCCCAGCCATTACAGTATACTGGCTTCCAGACTGACTCAACCTTTTAAAAATGAAAGACTGTTCTCCCTTCATCAAAGACTGTTAGTAATGCTGAGTATCTTACCTGTTTCATCATATGAATAAATGACCATAAGCAAGATGTCCAAGGCCATCTAAATCGATTTCACACTTTAGCTCAATCTTGAGAAGCAAAAGGCAAACACAATAATTACTAGAGAATGCAAACTGACAGAAGCAGTCAACACAATGATGAACAAATGTTCTATAAAGTGACAAGTAGATTAGAGGCAAAATATCATGATTAATATTGGAACAAACAATAAGGGTAGATAGTTATTCGAGTTCTCATCAAAACATGAATGAGGATTGTTTGAAGTGTGTAGCTAGGTGGAAACCAGTGTACTAGAAAGCGATCTTATCATCCCATGTCTGTGAGCCGCCCTGAGCCCGCCTTTTGGCGGGGGAGGGTGGGATATAAGAATAAAATTTGCTTTGCTTTGCTTTGCTTTATTGTAAAAATTTAACATTATGAGCCATGTGCAGGCCTCAGAGCAGGTCCGCAGCCAGCAGAAAGATGGTGGTAAAGATCCCCTGGGAAGGGACTTCCCACTTTCCTTTCTGTGAGCTTTCCAGGGGGCACTTCACTTCTTCCTTTCAACCCCACATTTCCAGGAGGCTTTCTAAGGGGCATTTTATGGGGCATTATATGGGGGTGAAGTGCCCCTTGGGAAGCACTTTGCCCTTCCTTTTTGCTAGTCAGATAAAGCCACAGCCAGAAGAAAAGAGGGGGTGAATGTCCCCTGGGAGGCACTTTACCTCCATATTTAACCCTCTGGTTTTGCCTCCCCCTCCTTTGGTGGTGGGTAGAAGTTCATCATTTAACCCTACATTTTTCCACTCCTGTAGACGTGAAGTGCCATGGTCAACAGGCCTGGAAGGGACTTTTTCCTTCCTTTTTGCTGGCCACAGCTTGCTGCACCTGGCAGAAAAGTGGAGGTCAAGAGCCTCCAGGAAGTCACTAACCTTTTAGCTGGTCATGGTAATTCTCAGTCAACTGAAAGATGGAGTGAATATCCCCTGGGAAGGGCATTCACCCTTTCCTTTCTGCTGACTGAGGTGAGCCATGGCCAGAAGATAGGTGGGGTGAAATACCCCCAGGAAGGGACTTTATCCCTTCCATTTAAACCCTCCTTTCTGCTCCCTGCAGAAAGTTGTAGGGATGAAAAATAGCTCCCAAATATTTAAACCAAAGAGCTGAGCATTGGGGAGCTCCCAGCCACTCAGCTGCTTCTTGTAAAGGGTAGAAAGTAGGGGTTTACTCAGCAGATGATCTTCCTAAACCATTGCAATCAAGCCAGCATGAATTGCACCAAAGTTCATGTTAGTTCTTCAGTTCATGAACTTCAGTTTGTGAACTTCTAACAGGCCAGATTTTGTGATGAACTTTAGTTCATTGGCCAGATTGTGCCCATCCCTAATTATGATTGATAAATAAACCCATTGCCCTATTATTTGCCTCCCCCCCAAAGTTGGAATGAAGAGTCAGACACAATGAGTTGGATGAACTAAGGGCCACTTTATTGAATTTTATTCAAAATCGGCAAGGGCTAAACAGCACAAGTGGCCTGGTCAGGGCCAGGAGTCTCAACAGACACCTCCCCTGCCATTTAACGGGTGAGCAACCAAGCCCCTGGCCAGAGCTGTACATCACAGCTCCAACTAGGCCAGCTCAGCAAGCAGGCAAAACCTGAAAAGTCCCCCCACAAGCCAGGCAACTCAATGAAAGAACCCTTCCAGGTAAGCCCCAAAGGACGGTCTGCATTCTTATTTATTTACTTATTTATTACATTTGATTTATATCCCGCCCTCTCCGCAAGCGGACTCAGGGCAGCTCACAGTATCTCCCACCCCGGGCCGGCAAACCCAAAGGTTGATCCTGGCAGACCCCTAACCCCACAAGCCGCATAAGCTCATTAACCACTGAACTTGCCAGAACCAAAGTGACCAACCTATTTAATAGCACCTCCCTATAGCGAAATCCCCAATCCGCTGACTTGCTATGTAGGGTAGACGAAAAAACACCCCAACGTTTCAGCCAATAGCTGGGGATCAAAAAAATTCCTACCTGGCCCCTCGACCAAGGAGGCAACCAGCAAATGCCTACGTACCAATCAGGGTGGGAGGAAGGGCTGATCATGCAACGGTGACTGGGACAGGCAGGGAGAGCACGCTGCTGTCGCAGCCAGCTCTGTCCCCAAGCCTGAGCCCAGCAGGCTGTCAATCTTCCCCCTTCTCCAGCAAAAGGACAACAAATATGTCCCTCTGACCTTACAGTGAAGCTGCAGGCTGGTTGGAATGAAGAGTCAGACACAATGAATTGGATGAACTAAAGGCCACTTTATTGAATTTTATTCAAAATCGGCAAGGGCTAAACAGCACAAGTGGCCTGGTCAGGGCCAGGGGTCTCAACAGACACCTCCCCTGCCATTTAATGGGTGAGCGACCAAGCCCCTAGCCAGAGCTGTACATCACAGCTCCAACCAGGCCAGCTCAGCAAGCAGGCAAAACCTGGAAAGTCCCCCCCACAAGCCGGGCAACTCAAACCTTTTTTGCACACAGCTTACCTCGCAGTCACAATCCTGTTCCCTTCGCAGCGTCTGTCGGATTTCCCACCATCTGCACCAGAGTTACAGGAAGTGCTGCAGCTTTTGTGTAGCAAATGTAAACTGGGTTTTAGTGGTTTACGTTTGCTACGCAAAAGCTGCAGCACTTCCTGTAACTTCAGTGCAGATGGTGGGAAATCTGACCAGACGCTGCGGAGGGAAAAGGATTGTGACTGTGAGGTGAGCTGTGTGCGAAAATGGTCTCAATGAAAGGACCCTTCCAGGTAAGCCCCAAAGGATGGTCTGCATTCTCCAACCTTGGGCCAGCAAATTCTAACCCAAAGGTTGATTCTGACAGGGGGGATGCCTTTTGGCCTCCCCATGCCACATAAGCTCATTAACCACTGAACTTGCCACCACTAAGGCCAAGCCTCTGCTTATGCCTTAACACCCACAGGAGGCCCAAGACCACCCACAGCCTTTGCCAATGGTCTCTCAAAAAGAGACCATTACCAACGTTATCCAACATTATCCAACGTTGTTAAATAAAAAAACTTTTAGTGTTGGAAGGTCATGGAAAAAAATTCGGCTGGCATGCATACTTGTATTACGGGAAAAAGAAGATGGATGGTCTTTTCTCTCACCATTATATAAGAAGCAGTCTATTAAACGTATGGATAAAGTATAATAAATATGGTGATGAGAGGAGACCTTTGTGGATAGTGCCAGCTGAAGTGGTAAAGTTAACGGCTAAAACAGCCAAAGAAAAACAGCTATCGTACAACCAGTTGCTAAAAATACAAAGTGGGAAAATAGAACTGAAAACTGCAGAAGAGTTGAGTTACAAATATGATTGGTTTCAAATGCAACAAATAAAAAGTCTGGTGGAGAATGATATTAAAGCTGAAGGAATAAGGAAAGAGCAAACAGAAATGGAAAGAGTTCTGCTTGGAGATAATGAGAAATTAATTTCAAAAGTATACAAACTACTTTTACAATGGTCTACAGAAGATGAAGTAGTGAAATCGCAAATGATAAAATGGGCAATCAATGTAAACAAAGAAATAAAGATGGAATCTTGGGAATCTTGGGAATATCTATGGAAGAACTCTATGAAACTCGCAGCATGTCATAGTATTAAAGAAAACTGTTTTAAGATGATGTATAGATGGTATATGACTCCAAAAAAATTAGCAAAGATGAATAATAAGATGCCAGATAAGTGTTGGAAATGCAAAAAACATGAAGGTTCTTTCTACCATATGTGGTGGACTTGTGAAAAGGCTAAAATGTTTTGGCAGATGATTCAGCAAGAGATTTCTAAAATTTTGGGATATGAATTTAATAAAGAGGCAGAGACTTTTTTGCTGGGATTACAAATGGAAAAATTTCCAAAAGAAGATAGAACTTTAATATGGTACTTGCTCTCAGCTGCTAGGACATTATATGCGCAGCTGTGGAAGCAAGAAAAAAATACCAGAAAAATGGGATTGGATTACAAAAGTTATGTCATGGAGTGAAATGGACAAATTAACAAGAAAACTAAGAGACTATGATTTGGAACTTTTTAAGTTAGACTGGAAAAAATTCAGAAGATACGTAGAGAAAGAGTGGAAAATAAAAGGACATTGGGCAATCTTTGATGAGGATTAAGACGTTTAAAATAAGAATAAGAATATAACCAATGGAGGGGGGGTCTTTTTGTCTTTTCTTAATAGCTAAGGGTACCTTTAATACCTGTTTATTTTTTAAAAAATAACACTGGCGGGGGTCAAGTAACGGAGGGAGGGGAGGGGAAAGTAAGATATGGGGTAGAAAAATTTTTCTTTTATCTTAAGTTCTTTATAAGTTGTAGATATAGTTCTGCTACCATATGTTACTAATAAAATTGTTTACCATGAGAATAAAAAAGAGACCATTACCTTCCTCCGAAGATGAATGCCATCACCCCTATAGAGGTGGGCTGAACTAATATGAATGTGCGGATGAGGCAAATAGTAGCACATACCATCCTCCAAGACCCTCCTAATTCTTTTAATAGCCTTGCAATGGGCCCTGTCAATGCCCGTGGGATCCCAAACACCATGCCAAAAAAGGCGAGGGATCATGGCCGACCAAATTATAATGGTCTCAAGCCATCTCTCTTTAATAGCCCTAAGAACCTCCTCTGCCTGAAGGGCCAAATCTGTGCCCTTCATCAGCCCAAGATCATTACCCCCAAAATGTATAACTAAGACCTGGGGCGGAGGACCCACATTCCCTGGAATAACAATGGCATCATTCCAGGCCAATGAAGAGCCCAGCACCCATGCCATTCAATTGTAACCCATTGGCTGAATCCCAGCTGAGAGCCGACCAAAGTTCTCTGAGCCTGATGTGCAGCCCAAAACAACTGTGCCCACAGATGAGAACTCGACTCCTCTGGCCAGGAAGAACAGCACCTAAAAGAAAAAACAATCAACTATAAACTATAAATGCAAAACTCTGTGTTAAACCGCACGAAGTTAGGGATTGAGCAAGGGGCGAACATATGATTTATAGACTGCTGAGCGCCATCAGCTCAAATGCTGAATAGTAGATGCAGGGTACTCCAAGGTGGTGGCCGTAGAGGCCACTCTAATTCAAAAGGAGTGGGTACCAAGCCGCACCCCGGACAACCCAAGGTTAGCTAAAGCCTGAGAAGTCACAACCCAAAATTGATGCTTTGTCAATGGACTGCCATTAAGGTGACAAAACAAAAATCCCTCCCTAGGACCGCATACTGCCAAACAGGCAGCCAAAGCATAAACAGGACACAATTCTTGCTCAGAGCATGTGCCCATCTCCAACACTGTTTCCTTTTGACCCTGGTCAGTCTTAGAGCATCGCACAGCGATAACCACCTTACCCTCAGCCAATCTCAAGTTCCGCAGCAACAAAGCCCTACCAGAAACATCATTTCTGGAGCGCGCTACTAACTCACTGACCCTAAAAACACCAAAAAATGCCACCAGCGGCATGAAACAGCATGGATTCAAAATAGGATGCACACACTGTGCTCCAAACCCCCTGCAAGCCCTTAAGTATCAAAGGGGAAATAGGTTTCCTAGTATCAGGCCTGGCCTCTCTAGCCCAGCCCTCCAGCATCTTCCGCAGATGAAAGTCTACAGTTTCCTCCCTATACCCCAATGCTTACTAGCAAAAACCAGAACAGATAGGCATCTTCAAATAGATCGCATGGCCAGTCCCTTACCTTTTATTGTAACACAGTAGTGGAACAACTGCTCCACCGGGAGGGGCCAAACACTGTGATACCCTACCTCTGACCTAAAGTTCTAAAACTGCTGCATGGCACTTCCCGGTGCTGGGCGCTATGGCTAGGCCTATCACTTTGCAGGCCTTGGCTCTTCAATCAGCCACAGCTTCTGGGGCATTCGCACCTGCTCTTGATTGGCTTCTGGGGCCAGCTGACAAAATCTCTCCATCTGTTTATGAGAGCATCAGCCACCCCATTATTCACCCCAGGAACATGCTTGGCTAAAAACAGTATGTTAAGCCGCAAACAATGCAGAGTGAAGGCCCACACCAAATTCATAACCCGTTGAGATTTGGATGAAAAGGAATTAATGACATGTACCACTGCCATGTCATCACACCAAAAATGAATCGTGCGATTGGTCATATAATTCCACCACAACCAAACAGCAACAAGAATGGGAAAGAATTCAAGAAATGTAAGAACCCGCCTCTGTTCAAACCTGTTCAAACCCTCTGTTCAAATGTATGAATCTGGCCATACGTCCGCGCACCAATGTCTGCGAAAATAAACCCCAAAACCTAAAGACCCAGCAGCATCAGACATGACTTGAAGCTCTGCTTCAAGCTTCATGTCCTCCCTCCAAAATGAAATCCTGTTAAAGGACTCCAAAAACTCCTGCCATACCAATAGATCTGCCCTTATGCTGCTGGTAACCCGAGTTCTATGCTGTGGCAGGCATAGACCTGCCAAAGCATTGCAGAGCCTATGCAAGAAGGCATGTCCAAGAGCCATAACTTTGCAAGCAAAGTTGAGATGCCTGACCAACTGCTGAAGCTCAAGCAAAGTAACCTTTTGCTTAAGAAGGAAAGAATCAATCCTCTCCCTCAAATTTGCAACTTTTTCAATAGGTATTCTGGACAATTGTGCTATCGTGTCCAGCTCAATCCACAAAAAGGTAAGCTTTTGAGCTGGACCCTCTGTTTTCTCCTGTGCCAGTGGAACCCCTAGCTCCGCAGTCAGCTTAAGAAAGCCTGACATTTGCACAATGCCCCGTCCCCTCAGCACCCACAAAGAAGACTTCGTCCAATAATGAACCATTTCCTGTAAACCCACTTTCTCAAGAACAGTCCATTCAAGAAAAGTGCTGAAGCATTCAAAAGCTGCACATGAGACAGAGCACCCCATAGGCAGAGCTCTATCCATGTAAAAGTGCCCTTTGAAGGAAAATCCCAGAAGGTCAAAATCAGCCAAATGAATAGGAAGAAGACAAAAGGAAGACTTAATATTGCATTTTGCCATCTCTGCCCCCCTACTGCAGTGGCATACAACGCCAACGGCCTGATCAAAGTTGGTATACCTAACAGAGCATAAATGCTCTAGAATACCATCATTTTACTGATGCACCCCTGGGATAGGAGAGATCGTGAATCAAATGAAATTCACCAGGCGCCTTCTTTGGCACAAATCTCAGGGGAGAAACCCAAAGGTTAGGTACTGGAGAATTAGGAAATGGGCCCAAAATCCTGCCCTCAGCCAATTCTTTGGCAATCTTATCCCTAACTATATGCTCCATACCCCTAACAGAACCAATGTTCCCGGACCAAAATGTGACCCAAGGACCCTGAAAAGGAATTCTAAAACTGAACATAAAACCTTTAAACAGGTAAGCCCTATCCACCCGATGTGGGTATCTGGCGAGCCACTGCTCAAGAGGTCCCACTTTTATGGGACTGGGCCCCTTTTCCAGCTTGGGAATTACCAGCACCCTCGCTTTGCTTCTTTTGGCCCTTACGTGGTTGGGATCTGGGGCAGTTGCTAAAGGAGTTAGAGCCACCACACATGGGGCATTCATGCTTGTACTGGAAAGCCTTCCTATTGCACCCTCCTTGTGAGCCAAATTCCCAGCAGAACAAGCAGGGTTTAACCGCCTGCCCTGCAGAACTGTGGGAAGAGGATGGAGAAGCCGCAGATTACCTGGCAACCAAATGACCGCTATCAGAATGGTCGCCCAAATTTGGTCATGCAGGGGACATGACATGGAGTCACAGCTGCTGATGGATACGATCCAATTGAAGGGAGGGGTATAAAGCAGCCCGCATCCTGAATTTTTCATCATATTGCATCCAAGTGGGCCCTTTAAACATTGTACACCCCTTATAAATAATATTCATATACTGGATAAGCGAAGTCGCCCTCCAAGGCTGGGCACGTGGTATCACACCAGCATATATGAAAAACCCAGGCAGCCAATTGGCTCAAGTCCAATCCACTTTGCGTTTCTTCAATTTCTCCTTTTCTTTGTCATCCAAATCCTCATCTTTCTTCTCCAACTCACGGAACAGGAGGGAGAAGATATCCACATATTCCCCTTTTAGAATTTTATCCCTCATCGCTGGCAACAAATTGTCCCCTAAAGGCAGTGCTATGTCTCCAAAAGGTAGGGCAGTGAAAGGGACAGTCCCATAAGAGGCACTCAAAAGGGGAGGAAAGCCCCATCCCCCCATCATGGGACCTGACATGCCCTGCTGTCCAGCCATTAGCCATGGCCCATAGGGGTCAAACTGCTCAGATGGCCAAGACTATCCTTGCTGTGCACCCATGCCAGGGGAGGGGGAAACACCTGGCACCCCTATAGCAACACTGGGTGTAGCTGGCGCAGCCAGGCCCCAAGGGCCCCATGGCCAGGCTGGCCCCATGTATGACTGTGTATTGGTTCCAGCCTTACCCATAGCTCCAATCGGTACCAGCGCCGATTCCACTCTGGCATCCATAGATGATGACCCTGCGGCCCCTTCTGAGCCACTGGAACCCACGATTCCTCCACTGATGCTACCAGCTCACCTGCCCTCAAGGATAGACACCCTGGTTAAAATATCAGCTTGAAATGAAGCTTTAGAATTTTTTTTCCAAACCAGAACCCAAATCCTGTGAGGGAGGAATCCCAAAAGCCTGCTCAAGTGTCCTAAGCCTTTGCAAAATGGAAGCATTGACCACCTCATCACCCTCTTCATCTGAAGAGGATAAAGTGGCCTTTTAGGTGGAGCTTTAGGAGCCTTAGGCAAAGGGTTTTTTTCCCTTGGACTTGCCCATCCCTTTGTTCCCAGGCATTTTAAACAGCATCAGTTGAAAATAACTAGCAGTAAAGAAGTCACCCAAAATTATACTAAAATGGCTGCTGATCCTCAGCACCCAAAATGGCCGACTCCTCCCACAGAAAGAAAACTTACAGGGAAGCTCAATGCAGTTGAAATTAAATTGCCCCCCTCTCCACAGCACCTAAAATGGCCACCTTCTTTCCAAAAAGAATGACACAAAGGGGACTTTAAATGGATGCTGCCACCCTGCTATTAGCAGCTGAAAAAAATCCTTCTATTCAGGGAGGGCCTTTCACATCACCCACTACCCGATCCTAAATCAGTCCCTAGGAAAGGAACAAATTTGCATCCACCCCGCCTCAAAATTGCCACTAAAAGAGGAGGGGGGAAGGGGGGGGTTGAAACCAACCGTATAATAAAGCCACAGCAACAGCACGGTGATCAGACTCCTTCACAACTACCAGGGCCCAACCGGCAGCACCAAAAGCCCAGAAACATGCCTCAGTTGAAACCAAGCCTACCACCTTATCAGCGACCCGATCTTCATTGAGACACCTGAAGGCAAGGGAAACTGACACGAGGGAAGAGTAAGCACTCCATCCAGCATTATTAGCCACCCGATCTCCCCTGAACTTGCTAAAGGCTGTAAGAAAGGAGCGGAGGGAAACTGATGAGACCAGAGTCAGCAGCCAAAAAAGACGCTCCTCTCCAGTCAGATCAGCTGCCCGACCCCTGCCCAAATGCAACTGACATGATCGAAGCAGGAGCAAGCCAAAAGCACTCCTGCCCAGCCAGCTCCGCCTCCAAACCTGAGCCCAGTGGGCTGTCAATCTTCCCCCTTCTCCAACAAAAGGGAGGCAAATGTGTCCCTCCGACCTTACAGCAAAGCTACAGGTCGGTTGGGACAAATTATCATAAAAATTCTTACACAAGTTTCATACATCTTAATCTGTGTTCAATATATTGTCTCTGTGTTTGCTGTAATAAAGTGGTGCTTTAGAAGAGCAGCACTGCACTGGTTTTTAAGTGTGGCAGTTGTCCTTTTTTCATTATATGCCATAAGCCGTTCTGGTCAATATGAACCTTTCACATTTAATGGTAGATGGGATTTTTCTGGTTCTGCTTTAGCTGCTAAACATACTTCCATTCTTTAGATGAAAGTTTAATGAGCTCTCAAATATAGATATGCCAAAGAGGATCCCCCTACTTTATACTGGACCATCATATATACAATGCCAAACTGGTCCATAGAATACGGATAAATAGTTCTACAAAATGGAGCTGACAGATGGGGGATTTCTCACCAGATCTAAAGGAAATTCCAGGTTTGCAGAAAAATATAAAATCTTTAAAAGGGGTGGGGAGATTAACTAGGGATGGCATGAACTAGTTGACAAACTAAAGTTCATCACAAATTTTGGCCTTTGTGGGTTCATGAACCAAATTTTGTGAACTGAAAAACTGTGACAAACTACCATGAATTTTGGTGTGATTTGTGATGTTTTGTGACAATTCATGAAGAGCAGAAAGTTAAACCCTTGCTTCCTGCTTTTCAGGAGAAACAACTGAGCAGCTGGGAGCTCCCCACCACTCAGCTGTTTGGTTTAAATGGCCTTAAACCTTATCAGAAGGCTAATTGATCCTTTTTTCTCCACCCATGTCTTCAGAGGGTCACGTGCCTTTATTTTAAACCTTTTCCTTAACTTTCTCTCACTTAACGGACTTGAAGTTTTATTCCCCATTATAAAAACCTAACTCAAGTAACATAAAGCTTGGTATTAAATCACTCTTCCCTGAAGCAGAGTCCTCCCGGAAGTATAGAAATGCCCACATTCTCCACCAAAGTCTGTTAACAGATAAAGCATACAGGGGTCTGCCCCTGTATAGTAAAAGGGGATCTTTATTCAGATACTCTGGGAAGAACACCCCTCAATGACAAAGACACCAGACTTCAGGTTCTGAAATATATATTGGAAATTTATTTAAAACTTAGTTACTGCAGCATTTTGACAAGATAAGGATCACAAGATTACATGGTCTCATGAGTGTGTGTGGTTACATGACCCATGGTTGCTTAGCTTCTTAGTTACATGGTTATAGTCTTTCCTATGCTCAGGTTCCTTAGCCTATTACATTTAGTAAAAACAAAGCCATTGTAAAGATAGCAAAAAGCATTTCATCCTCACCTCTCCTATGACTTCGGGTGGTTGTCTATGCAGAAGTATGGAGGGGTCTTGCTTCCCAAGAGGCTTCTCTTAAACTCACTGTTAACTAGCTAACTAACTAAACCAACCCTCCTTGGTAAGCCCAATTATACCTTTTCCATAGTATCCACATTTCCCTCTCTGTCCAATCAGAATTCAGGAAGGCACCCCTTTCCTTCTATCCAATCAGAATCCAGAAAGCCAGATTCCATCATCTTTTGGCTAGAAAGCCCCCCAAACCCCCGTTATATAAGAGATCAACTATTGCTGCCAAATACTTCTGCTAATTTGGTATCAATGGGCCATTGAATCCTAAAGGGCAAAGGTAGCAAGACCTAAAAGGCAAAAATCCCCATCTGGGACCAACAATGAACAAAGACTTTCTCATGAAAGCCGGAGAACCCTATTTCACCCATTCTAATCAATACCCCAATACACAGAGTATTGCCATATGCAAATATATATGGTTATATAGAATGCATACACACACATAGCCTTTCCCTTTTATATATAAAAGGGAAAGGCTATGTGTGTGTGTATATGCATTCTATATAACCATAGTTCCCTAGCCTATTAAGAACGTCTAACAAATCCATTTAGTAAAAATCTCTCCTTTGTGTCCCATATTTGAATTCCTGACAGGCTGATTCCTCATTTGGCAATCTCTCTCTCTCACCCGCCCTCCCCTTCTTCCTCCATTTCACTACAGTATTGAAGCGATTGTTATAGAAACCCAGTCTATAGGAGACCATTTCCTATCAATCCCATCTCCTCCCAACAGGGTACAGACAAAATCCATAACATTATTCTATAGGATTCAGGCTGCTTTACAATATTTCTTCATGCTGGACACATTGGGGCTCCATATAAGGGCATTATCAAAGTCCTCTTCCAAAATGAGATTAATAGCCTTGTTTTCACAGATCCTCGGACACCGGATGTTCTGTGTCCCAAATTGTTTACAACATTCTTGTGCCATGAAGTCACATTGGCGTGACTCCACACATATCCGGCCAGCTGCTAATTAGCACCAAACGTACTTTCCAGATAAGTTCATCCATAGGCCAACCGTCCCTTTTATTGAAGAAATACTTCAGGACCCTTCAATAAGAACAGTCATATAGAAACGTCATATACATATATGTATAAGAAATCCAACACCTGTGTACCTGAATCTGATCCTGAGGTTACTGATGATGCTTCTGATGATTGGTATAGTTGGTTATCTGTAGTGACCACCAGTGAACCAGCAGGTCTACCTTCTGAAGACTTTACTGAACCAGAAGGGAAAACGGAGACCGCACCACAGGGAGCGACAGAACCTTCACTCATTTTAAGACGATCAGAAAGGAGCACAAAAGGGCAGCCACCACAGAAATATGGATACTGTGATACTTTGAGATCTATAGAGACTGTGAAACCTAAAGAGGAACCCAAGAGCTGGAAACTAGTGTGTGACCTACCTAATGAAGAAAAAGAGGAGTGGATTCAAGCAATGGAACAAGAGATACTATCCATTTATGAAAAAGGTGTATGGACTCTTACAAAGTTACCTGCAGGAAAAAAGCCTGTTGGATGCAAATGGGTCTACAAAATAAAGTACAAAGATGATGGAGCTATAGACTTGTACAAAGCAAGGCTAGTAGCCAAAGGCTATGCACAAGAATTTGGAACTCATTATTCAGAGACTTTTGCACCAGTTATCAATAGTGCTACATTTAAAACACTACTGAGTGTGGCATCATCTAGAAATGTGCTAGTAGAGCACCTAGACATTAAAACAGCGTTTCTTAATGGTGAACTATCAGAGGAAATCTATATGGAAACACCTGAAGGTTTTCAAATCCCTGGCAAAGAGAACTATGTTTTCAAACTCAACAAAGGACTGTATGGTTTGAAACAGGCTGCAAAAGGCTGGTATGACAAAATAACTGGACTACTACAGCAACAAGGATTTGAGCAAAGGAAAGCTGAACCCTGCATGTACACTAGACTCAAAGATGGAGAATATACATTCTAGTTTATGTTGATGATTTGGTAGTGAGCTGCAAGAACAAAGAGGACATTAAAGACATTGTTGAAAACCTGAACAAAGAGGTCGAAGTCAAAAGACTTGGAGATATTAAACACTATCTAGGAATACAGATTGAGAGACTCGAGGATGGAACCTTTCAACTGTGCCAAAGACGAAAGATTATGGACTTTATAGAATCTCTTGGCATGAGAGACTATAAAGAATCTAAGATACCTCTTGAAACTGCATACTTGAGAGCTCAAGGTGGTCAACCACTCAAAGACATTGGAGAGTGCAAAGAAGCTATAGGAAAAATCCTGTACCAGCGTAAAACTACCAGACCTGATATAACAGCTGCTGTCAGAATACTGAGCAGAAAAGTAAGTTCGCCTATCACCATGATTGGAATGCAGTAAAGAAACTTGCCAGATACTTAAAAGGGACTATGAACTTAAGACTGATCATTAAACCTTCTGAGAATCCCAGACTAGTTGGATACATGGATGCCAACTATGCTGACGAATCGTGCAATTACAGATAAACCAGCGGATACTTGTTCTTCTACGGAAATGGACTTGTAGAATGGACTAGCAGAAAACAGACTATAGTGGCACAATCTACAGCAGAAGCTGAGTGTGTGTCAGCTGCCAGTGCCTGCAGTGAACTTGAATGGATTTTTCATCTGCTGAAAGACTTCAAGATAAAAGAACCTGTACCTATTGTAATGTTTGAAGATAACCAAGTGTTTATTGCTATATGTAAAGGGGAAAGTAGAACAGCCAGAAGTAGATCTATTGGTATTAAATGTGAGCTAGTGAAAGAACTACACCAGAAGGGGCTGATTAAGATAGAACATTGTTGTACAGAAGCTATAGTAGCTGATAGACTTACAAAGCCATTACCTTGTGCTAGATTTTAATGTTTACATGCAATGATGAGTCTAGTTGATGTGAATGTTACAGTGAATAATAAGTAATGACTATTGAATGTATAATGACTTCCACATTAGGCATTGAGAAGGGGTGTTGGAAATATGTATCTGTTCTGTATGTCCTTTGCAATGTTCTAAAGTTTCAGTCATTATAGGGTTAACACTGTGCTTGATTTCTTATTGTCTGCATGACCTAGGAAGAAGATACTGACTGCTGTCCATCAAGGTCTAGAAGAGGGAAAACCTGTTTTGTCTGCTTGGTCAGTTAGTCAGGTGACTTCCTTTGTTCAGGCAGAGAGGTCAAGACGAAGGAGGAAGTAGGCACATGATCTTCTAGTGTAAGCATGTAGTTCTATAGTGTTTATTGTTTCATCTCCCAGTACCCTTTCCCTGTAGAAATAAATATGTTTTTGCTTTTTCATGCTAAATGCCTCTTAATGATTATTTGATTGAGTGATCCATCGCACTGTTTGAGATAAAGAAATAGAATTTCAAACAGAATTCCCTAACAGTAGTGAGTATTAAAATATTAAACATGCTCCACTCTTCAGTGTTGCTCTGCTCACCTTTGCAATGCTATTAATGTCGTAAGGTCTTCTTAACTGTTGTTGAAAGTGCAATATTTTCTATTAAATTGGTTTGATAAATTAATTTCATTGTGTAACCTTATGACATTAAGTTATAGTTAACTTATAGTCAAGTTGTTTTTGCATAGCTCTCTCATAATGACCTAAGTTATTTCTAGGTCAGCTGGAAGAAACATCATTTTAACTGATTTAGTTTCAGATGACCCAGAAATAACCTAAGTAAGGATTCCATATGTCTGGGGAAATGTATGTATGTGTAGTCCCCAGTCAAGTAGTGTTTATTGTATATGTATGAGTACAATGTAATATAGTGCAATGTTATGTAGAATTATTCCAGTCTACAGCTATTGATTTTGATAATATGGCACAATCTTCTAATAATGTAGTATGGAATGTTAAGAATCCTTTTAACAGAATGTTTAAAATAGTCTTCCAGTTTCACCGTTTCAGTTCAGAACTCCTCATTAGAATTCCATTATCTCCTTCAAGCCTATGCATCTTTATTTTATGTCATTTCACCATTCAATTCATGAAAATTTTAAGATTATTTTGTATGCAAAAATATGTATAGTTCATAAATGGCATATAAATAGTGGAAAAGAAACAAATGAAAATGAGCAAAACTACTACATTCACAATGCAATATATAATGACAAAACCAAAAACTGGCTTTGGTGTATATCACTATTTCATATGCTGTCTTGTAGACACTAATGCTAGTTTTAGCATTATTTGTATTTATTTTATTTATTTATATTTTACTAGAATATTTATAAAACATTACATTTTAAAAACAACAGAATAAGGCTCCAGATATCTAATCCCAGCAAAAGGTGTCTGCAATTTATACCCCATTAAAAGCCACAGCAATGGTACTCCCATCACATCACATCATCACTGCTGCTTCTGTGGTACAACATTCTAAAGCAGCTGCAGCTAATAGGATGTCTTCAAGGGAAGACCAACATAGAGTGCATTACAGTAATCCAGCCATGAGGTTACAAAAGCATAGATCAGTATGGCCAGATTGACTGAGTTGATGAAGCTGATGCATCTGATGGAATAAGGTGGATAGCCATGTTAGCAAAAGAAAAGAGCAATCTTGTTAGTCTTTAAGGTGCTACTTGACTCTTGTTCTTTTTTACATCTGAAAGAAGGAATGCTTTGCCCCTATGCCAACCTGCTTTTCAAAGATTTTATTTATTTATTTATTTATTTATTTATGATTTATATCCCGCCCTTCCCACAAAGTGGCTCAGGGCAGCTCACAACAGTTAGTCAAACATAAAATTAAACTAGCATTTAAATATATAAGCATTTAAAACATTTAAAATATTTAAAACCTTAAAGACATTAAACATTACAACAGTATGTATAACAGGAGTCTGGTAAAGCTACATTTAGTTTCTCATATCAGTTAGGTGTAAGCTAGCTGGAAGAGGGTTGTCTTACAGGCCCTGCAGAACTGAACAAGGTCCCGCAGGGCCCTCACCTCCTCCGGCAGCTGATTCCACCATGTAGGGGCCATAACAGAGAAGGCCCTGTCCCTAGTAGATTTTAGGCAGGCTTCTTTTGGCCCAGGGATAGCGAGAAGATTTTGGGTTCCCGATCTCAGTACTCTCTGGGGAACATGTGGGGAGAGATGGTCCTTCAGGTAGGCAGGTCCCAGGCCATATAGGGCTTTAAAGGTGATGACCAGCACCTTGTACCGAACTCGGTATATTACTGGAAGCCAGTGCAGAGTCCGAAGACCCGGCCGAATGTGCCCCCATCTTGGGAGGCCGTGGCATTAAGAGATTGGATTTATATCCCATCCTTCACTAACCAAAGGAGACTCAGAGCAACTTACAACTTGCCTCTTAATGCTATTATTTTTAAAATTTGTATCTGATTGATCTTGCAGTTGCTCTTTTTTCAGTAGGGTTCCATCCTCTGTATTTATGTTCAAAAACACCAACTCTACTTCTTTACGCTGATGACACTATTCTCATGCCACAAACTCAAGTTGGACTGAGAAGACTTTTAAGTCATTTTTCAAAATACTATAAATCCAAAGAACTTCAGATCAATCATTAAAAGTCAAAGGCATTTTCTACAGCCAAGAAAAGTATTCCTTTGGCCTGGAGAACTGATGGTGCCCAAATAGAACAAATTTCCAGTTTTTCATACCTGGGCATACGTTTTTATTCTAATCTTAACTGGCAATCTCATTTTAAATTTGTAACAAGTTAATAATAATAATAATAACAACAACAACAACAACAACTTTTTATTTCTATCCCACCCTCCCCGCCGAGGCAGGCTCAGGGCGGCTCACAACATAAAAATACATTATACATCGAGTTATACTTATAAAATCATGGTTAAAAGATTAAACCCTTTATGGCAGTGATATAAATTCTTTTTCTGCAGGGGAGGTAAATATATTCCAGGGGGTTGCATGTGTTAAATTTGAAAATTATTCCACAGCTCCTTTATGAAGCTTTGATATGGAGCCTCCAAGTTAGTGAGAAATTAGACCATTTTCTTTGTCATTTTTTGCAACATTTCACTAGAACTCCAAGATGTGTAGTTGGTGTAGCCTTAAGATCAAAACTGGGCCATGGCTCTAATGAAACCAAAGTATGTCTGAATGCATTTAAACACAGGCTAAAGGTCATTTTTTTTTCTCAAAGGAGAATAGTTTACTATACAAACTTGATCAAGAATAGTTCTATTCCTGCTAGATGCAAGAAACAGACAAGAAATTTAGTCTTGGCCTACCAAACGATAATATATTGAGACATGGAAAAAACAATCTTTACTATTAAGAAATATATAAAAGATTTAGATCACTTTAGTTCTGTTATATAAGCTTGGTGAATATTTCAGAGAGTTCTGAGAGAGAGCAGAGAAGCTCTGAGATAGAGCAGAGAATTACTGATATAAGGGTGAGCAGCTGGGGAAGTTGCTGAGAATTTCTGAGTCTGTGTGACTGCTGAAAATTCTGAGTTTGTGGTTGCTGGGGAACTCCTGTTTGTTTGGTTGAGTAGGCTGAAGGTGAAAGTGATTGTTGCTGATTGATTAGGAGTGGCTGTGTTCCCCACCCTCTTTGCATTGTTAAGCTGCACCTTGCCAGAGTCTGAGCACATTTCAGAGAGTTCTGAGAGAGATCAGAGAAGCTCTGACATAGAGCAGAGAATAACTGATATAAGGGTAAGCAGCTGGGGAAGTTGCTGAGAATTTCTGAGTCTGTGTGACTGCTGAAAATTCTGAGTTTGTGGTTGCTGGGGAACTGCTGTTTGTTTGGTTGAGTGGGCTGAAGGTGAGAGTGATTGTTGCTGATTGATTAGGAGTGGCTATGTTCCCCACCCTCTTTGCATTGTTAAGCTGTGCCTTGCCAGAGAGCTAAAGGGCTCTCGACCTGTGGCTCTTAGCCTGGGGGCTCTGTAAGGACTAGGAACCCAGATCCCTAATTTCCTTGTGCTCCCAATAAGGTAAGTTGATCTCCAGAAGGGGAGCCACATAAACAAACAGGATTTAAAAGGGGACTGTATATATATATTTTTAAAAAGCTATCATGAAGGTAGAATGCCAGCAGGGGGGTGGGGGCTTTCCAGTGTTTTGCATTGAGTGTCACATGTATGACTAGCCGCCCTGAGCCACTTGTGGGAAGGGCGGGATACAAATCAATTAATAAATAAATAAATAAAACTATATGCCCATAGGACAGAAGTCTTGGGTGTGTGCTCGATGCAAGGAGCTCCTGGTCCTCAGGGAATGAGTTCGTACCCTTGAGGCTGAGGTGACTAACCTGGAGAAGCAGAGACAGTCAGTTAGGCACTTGGGGAAGACTCTCAGGGACATATTAGATGAGCCCCACTCTGAACGTGGCAGCCCCGCTGCTGCCAGGGAGCATGAGGGTCGAGAGGGAACAGAGCACCGGGCTGAGGATAAGGGGAATGCGCCCTCAGAAGGGACCTCTTCTTCAGTTGGTGAGCAGGTATCCTTTCGCACCAAGGAACCGTCCCTGGGCAGATAGAGAGGGGAGGTCTTGGTGGTTGGTGATTCGATCCTTAGGCAAGTAGACAGCTGGGTGGCAAAACCGCATACTGACCATATGGTGACTTGCCTGCCTGGTGAGAAGGTAGCGGACATTACGCGTGTAGTAGATAGGCTGATAGACAATGCTAGGGAGGAGCCAGTGGTCGTGGTGCATGTTGGCACCAATGATGTGGGGAAATGCAGTCATGAGGCCCTGGAGGAAAAATTTAGGCTGCTAGGTGGGAGACTTAAGGCCAGGACCTCCAAGGTAGCCTTCTCAGAAGTGCTACCTGTTCCACGTGCAGGGCAGGAGAGAGAGGCACAAATTAGAAGTCTCAATATATGGATGAGATGATGGTGTAGGGAGGAAGGGTTTAAGTTTGTTAGACACTGGGATGCTTTCTGGAACAAGCGGGAGCCGTACAAAAGAGATGGTCTCCACTTGTCCCCTGATGGAACCAGGCTGCTGGCACTTAAAATCAAAAAGGTGGCAGAGCAGTTTTTAAACTAAATCTTGGGGGAAAGCCGACAGGAAATGTAGGGATTCAGGGATCTGCCTTACAGTGGCTGACCGCCTTTCTCCAAGATCGGGGACAAAGGGTGGTGATAGGGGAGGAAGCATCCCAGAGGCACTCTCTTAGTTGTGGGGTGCCGCAGGGAGCGGTCCTATCCCCGATGCTATTTAACATCTATATGCGCCCCCTTGCCCAGATTGTCAGGAGGTACGGACTGGGTTGCCATCAATATGCAGATGACACCCAGCTCTATCTATTGATGGGTGGCCAGTGTGACTGTACCCCGGAAAATCTAGACCTGGCGTTACAAGCCGTGGCTTCTTGGCTCAGGCTGAGTCGGCTGAAATTGAATCCGACGAAGATGGAGGTTCTCTACCTGGGTCGGGGCAGTCTGGGGAGAGAGATCCAGCTGCCGACTCTTGACGGGGCACCACTGACACCGGTCCCTAAGGTCAAGAGCTTAGGCATGCTTCTTGAGTCCTCCCTTACAATGGAGGCTCAGGTGGCAGCCACTGTTAGATCTGCCTTCTTCCATCTTCGGCAAGCGTGGCAGCTGGCTCCTTACCTGGAGCACAACGACTTAGCGACGGTAATCCATGCTACGGTCACCTCAAGAATAGATCACTGTAATGCTCTCTACATGGGGCTACCCTTGACGCTAACCCGGAGACTACAACTAGTGCAGAACGCTGCGGCACGGCTGTTAAATCGGGCTGCCGCGACGGGAGCACATTCAGCCAGTGCTGAGAGAGCTGCACTGGCTGCCTGTTGTGTTCTGAGTTCGCTTCAAGGTGTTGGTATTAACCTTTAAAGCCCTCTATGGTCAGGGACCTGCCTATCTACGGGACCGCCTTTCCCCATATATCCCCCAGAGAGCACTGCGATCAGGGACAAAAAATCTGTTGTCTGCCCCTGGCCCAAAAGAAGCCAGGCTATGTATAATGAGATCCAGGGCTTTTTTGATGGCAGCACCAGAACTTTGGAACACCCTCCCAGAAGCTATAAGGGCCCTGCGGGATTTGTCTGTGTTCCGCAGGGCCTGTAAGACCGAATTGTTCAAACAGGCTTTTGTGGTTTGATTGAAAAAAGGCTGCCACCGGACATCCTACAGAATGCTGGCGATCTTGGTCGAGAAGTCAATACTGCCTATACTGGACTGAAATAGCACTATAGAATGGTTTTAAAGTTTAATATATGTAAATTATGGTTTTATATGTTTTATTGAACTGATTGTTTTTATAATGTTGTGAGCCGCCCTGAGTTCGCTTGCGGAGAGGGCGGGATATAAATGGGAAGTAATAAAATAAATAAATAAATGAAATATCTCTGGTTCGGGAGGACTCATCTCAAAGAGATGAAGGGTTAGCTGTTACTTTTCTACCGGGTAATGGATCAAAGTTGTCCACTGAGATGGTGACAAAGAGTATGGATTGTCTGCCAAAGTCTCGAGGCGACAGGAGGAAGGTTGCGGGCCTAGCTTGCCTGGGAAATTATAGATGTTTGTATGCAAATGCTAGAAGTGTTCAAAGAAAAATTGGTGAGCTGGAATGTTTAGTGTTGGGAGAAAACATTGTAGGAATTTCAGAAATTTGGTGGAATGAGGAGAATCAGTGGGACACGGTGATTCCTGGATATAAGTTATATCAGAAGAATAGGGGGGGAAGGGTTGGAAGTGGGGTGCCTCTGTATGTCAGAGGGGTATACGGTCCAGTGAGACTGAGGTCAGAGAATTAGATTCCCTTCTAGAAATGCTTTGGGTTGAAATAGAGGGCCCCAAAGGAAATTTAACTATGGGAGTTTGTTATCGCCCAACAAATCAAAAGATAGAGGATGATTATAATATGATGGAAGGATTAAAGATAGTGGCTGAATGTAAAAAACTGTGTCATAATAGGTGATTTTAACTACCCGCAGATTGATTGGGTCAATATGTGTTCTGGTTGAGAGAGAGATTGAGTTTCTTGATGCTCTCAATGACTGTGCTATGGAGCAGATGGTCTCTGAACCTACCAAGGGTGGGGCGATCCTGGATTTGGTCCTAAGTAATGCCCAAGACTTGGTGAGAGATGTAAAAGTGATCGCACTGCTTGGGAGCAGTGACCATAGCTTTATTGATTTCACCATTTGCATAAATAGAGAGGTGCCCCAAGAGACCAGCACAACCGCATTTAACCTTAAAAGTGGTGAATTCTCTGAGATGAGGAGGCATGTGAAGAGGAAACTGAAAGGAAAGGTAAATACAGTCAAAAGCCTTGGGGAAGCTTGGAGGCTATTTAAAACTACAATCCTAGAAGCTCAGATAAAATATATACCACAAATTAGGAAAGGCTCAAACAGGTATAAGAAAAGGCCTGCATGGTTAACAAACAAATTAATGGAAGCTGTAAAAGGTAAGAAGGACTCCTTTAACCAGTGGTAAACTAGTCCAAGTGAGATTAATAAAAGGGAACACATGCTATGGCAAATCAAATGCAAGACCGTGATCAGGCAGCTAAAAAGGGACTATAAGGAGCGTATTGCAAAAAACATAAAGACCAACAATAAAAATTTCTTCAAATATATTAAAAGCAGGAAAACAGCCAGGGAGGCAGTGGGGCCCTTGGATGACCAAGGAGTAAAAGGATTACTGAAGGAGGATAGGGAAATGGCTGAGAAGCTGAATGCAATTTTTGCCTCCGTCTTCCCTGTGGAAGACGAGAAGTGTTTGCCCGCTCCAGAACCACTAATTTTGGAAGGGGTGTTGAAAGACCTGAGTCAGATTGAGGTGACAAGAGAGGAGGTCCTACAACTGATAGACGAATTAAAAACGAATAAGTCACCAGGTCCGGATGGCATACATCCAAGAGTTCTGAAAGAACTCAAAGTTGAACTTGTGGATCTTCTGACAAAAATATGTAATCTTTCATTGAAATCTGCCTCCTTTCCTGAGGACTGGAAGGTAGCAAATATCACCCCCCCATCTTTAAAAAGGATTCCAGAGGAGATCCGGGAAATTACCGGCCAGTCAGTCTGACTTCAATACCGGGAAAGTTGGTAGAAACCATTATCAAGGACAGAATAAATAGGCACATCGATGAACATGGGTTATTCTCTGTAAGGGAAGATCTTGCCTCACTAACCTGTTACAGTTCTTTGAGGGGGTGAACAAACATGTGGACAAACGAGACCCAATAGATGTTGTTTACCTTGACTTCCAGAAAGCTTTTGATAAAGTTCCTCATCAAAGGCTCCTTCGAAAGCTCGAGAGTCATGGAGTAAAAGGACAGGTCCTCTTGTGGATCAAAAACTGGCTAATTAATAGGAAGCAGAGAGTAAGTATAAATGGGCAGTCTTCGCAGTGGAGGACGTTAAGCAGTGGGGTGCCGCAGGGCTCAGTACTGGGTCCCATGCTCTTTAACTTGTTCATAAATGATTTGGAGCTGGGAGTGAGCAGTGAAGTGGCCAAGTTTGCAGATGACACTAAATTGTTCAGGGTGGTGAGAACCAGAGAGGATTGTGAGGCACTCCAAAGCGATATATTGAGGCTGGGTGAGTGGGCGTCAACGTGGCAGATGAGGTTCAGTGTGGCCAAGTGCAAAGTAATGCACATTGGGGCCAAGAATCCCAGCTACAAATACAAGTTGATGGGGTGTGAACTGGCAGAGACTGACCAAGAGAGAGATCTTGGGGTCGTGGTAGATAACTCACTGAAAATGTCAAGACAGTGTGCAATTGCAATAAAAAAGGCCAATGCCATGCTGGGAATTATTAGGAAGGGAATTGAAAATAAATCATCTAGTATCATAATGCCCCTGTATAAATTGATGGTGCGGTCTCATTTGGAATACTGCGTGCAATTCTGGTCACCACACCTCAAAAAGGATATTATAGCATTGGAAAAAGTCCAGAAAAGGGCAACTAGAATGATTAAAGGGTTGGAACACCTTCCCTATGAAGAAAGGTTAAAACGCTTGGGGCTCTTTAACGTGGAGAAACGTCGACTGCGGGGTGACATGATAGAAGTTTACAAGATAATGCATGGGATGGAGAAAGTAGAGAAAGAAGTCCTTTTCTCCCTTTCTCACAATACAAGAACTCGGGGGCATTCGATGAAATTGCTGAGCAGTCAGGTTAAAATAGATAAAAGGAAGTACTTCTTCACCCAAAGGGTGATTAACATGTGGAATTCACTGCCATAGGAGGTGGTGGTGGCTACAAGCATAGACAGCTTCAAGAGGAGGTTAGATAAAAATATGGAGCAGAGGTCCATCAGTAGCTATTAGCCTCAGTGTGTGTATATATATGTGTGTATATATATATAAAATTTTTTGGCCACTGTGTGACACAGAGTGTTGGACTGAATGAGCCATTGGCCTGATCCAACTTGGCTTCTCTTATGTTATGTTCTACCGAAGTGGGAGATATTGCATTCTGCCTTATTCAGACAGGCTTTGTCAATGCGACCTGGAAAAGATTGACTCCTTGTCATATATGATACTGGAATTCTTTTATTATAATTTCTGTCATGAATTATAGATTACCCCTATTTTAACAAAATTACCTTTTACCTTATCAAAAGATAACATAGTCTCTTATTTTAGGATTACATTGAATGTAGCCAAGTATTTCTCCACCATATTTTCCTTTTTCATTGCTCAAGATTGTTGTATTGAAGGAGCTTGAAAGGAAAAAAAGTAAAGAAAGCATAGAACCAGGTTCTCATTCACACTGGCTATGGATGCAGACACACATCTGATCCATTTGCCCCAAATTCGAATATTTCCTAGGGCCCTCTGAACTGGGGTTAGGCTCTTGTATATCTTCTTCCAACATGATTATTGCTACAGTATGGTTCACATGACCAGGGCCATTCTGACTTAAGTATGAAGCACTGCACAACATTGATTTAGAAGGAAGAAAATAGATAACACTGATGGTCTCTTACAAAATTATTCTTTGTCAAGGATAGAAAGAAGGAGAGAGTAACTTTATTGGGGCTGGAACAAAACATATGAGAAAGCTAGGGCTTGTAGTTTGGACTCGAGCCTTGAACTTTTAATTTTTCCTTTGTGGACAAAGTACAGGAGATTAAAGCAATACCTTTTATTGGACCAACAAAGAACTGCCAAGCTTTGAGACCTGAAAGGTTGCATCTTCAGGGTTCACTTTATTGATCTCTCCTACTGTTCCTTGTGGATCAGACTGGCTGCAAATATTTCTGTGTGTCATTGATGTTACCCTTCTTCCTTTGAGAGTTTAGATTTAGTGTTTTTATTTGTGATCCTTGATGAAGACAGTTTGAGAAAAGAATCCATAGTGTGTTGAAATAGTGCCTTTTCTTGGAAATCCTCAGATCATTTCAATGTATTGAGGTATTTTAAAATTAAAATTACAGTGAAAAACATAATGTTCAAACTTGATTTCCCCCCAGAATGTTTTAAAATAGAATTCATGTTCTTGAATGAACACTATTTTCTAGGGGCAGAATTTTGTGGTATTTCTGACTTTGGCAAATCACTATTTTACATTTGGGAATAGCTGGGCTTGCCATTTGTCAGGTATCTGATCCTGGTTCTTTAAAAGATAGATGTTTCCTCAGACTAATCCCCACTGAATAGGCCTGAATAAGATTCTAAATAGATTTGCTTAGGACATCACTACACAGACATGCATGTAAATAAATAAATAAATATATATAAATATATATATATATACACCACAAACTACCATTTCATGGAAGTTGCTGAAGTTTGCCTCAAAGGATGTTACAATATTACAAGGTTATGGGTTTTTTTAAAAAATATTCTGTTACCTTTTTTGCTTTGAAATTAGGACAAGCAGTTACACTGTAAATGGATGCAAGATAAAGCAGGCAGGGGAGAGCCCTCTGCAATGTGTAACAGTAATGACAACAGGCACTGTCAAGCACAAATCTTTAGTATTGGGATAGGAGTGTTGACAAGTATACATGAAGATAGTTTTAGGAGAGTACTCATGCTGGTCTGCAGTAAAAGAGCTAAATTCAAATCCAGTAGCATCTTAGAAAACAATGAAATTTTGGGGCTTTAAGCTTTTGAGAGTCAAAACTCCCTTTGTTAGACAGGTATCTGATGCAGGGAGCTTTGACTCTCAAAAGCTTATACCCTGAAGAATTTACTGGCCTCTAGGATGCCACTGGAACTAAATCAAACATGTATACAAAATATCCCAGTTTTGATCCATAAAATACTGGATTGAATGCTACTTTTGCATATCAGCATTACAATTACTTTAAAAAAAAGAAAGAAAAGAAACTCCTGAAACATAGTTACAGGACAAATTCATTTGTCACTCTTTTTTTTAAATCACTGTCCCAAAATGCATGCAAGAGTTTTTGAAGCACCAATCAAAATTTTGGAATGCTGAAACATTGCATTGATAAGCACTCTGTCTGCCTTAAATAGTTACCTGTAATGGCACCAAATCTTAAGATCACACAGTTAACTAATTAACCAGCTTCCTTTTAACTGATTAATCTCCCATTTAATTGATTACAGTGAACCTTAGAGGATCTTAGCTACCATTATAATACTGTGCTTCAATTTTTAATCAAATTGTTGCCTGCTTTTGACCCTCCTGCCTTGTTTATAAATACAAGGACACCTGCTGGTCCACAAAAAATAAAAGATGTAATGGATTCTGAGTACCATGACTGCAAAACCTTTAGACCAGGGTCTAAATATGTGGCCCAGGGAAGGCTCCTAACAGGCCCATGAGCAATTGGTTGTTATTTGCTTCCCTCTCGCTTGCTTCCTTCTGCATAACAGCTTGCTTTCCCAGGCTTGCTCAATTTCACAGGAGCTACAGAGCAAAGCCTCTATTTTCTCCATTGCTGAGGCTCCTCCCTTGGTGAGGAAGGGGGGGAGGCAGAGCTTGTTTTGCCAGACTCTCTCAATCACACAGCAGAGCTACTGAACCAAGCCTCTCTTTCTTCTATTGGCTGAGGCTCCTCCTTCATTTGGTTCCCTGGGGAAGGAAGGAAAGAACCAGAGCTTCCTTTGCCCCAGTTCCCTGGATCACACAAGAGATATACAAAGAAAGCACCTTTAAGACCAACAAGTGCTAATGTTTTAAGTTTGTTTGCTTGTTTGTTTTTAAAAGCCTTAATTGTGTTTGTCTGTGTCCTTTGTAAAGTTTATATATCTTCTACCTAATCTTAAATGGCCTGGCCTGACATGGTCTAGTCAGATCTGGGCCTCATAACAAATGAGTTTGACACCCCTGCTTTATACTGTAGAAGCTGCAGTTTTAGTTGTGCTAGCATAGTCATGTCCATCCCTCATAGGTGAGATGGACTACAGGCTTCAACTGGTTTCATAGTTGTTCCTTCTCCCCAGGAAACCCTGGTCGTTAGAACTCTGTGAGACTGGCTAGAATAGAAATTGTTCAGTACTTTTGCCAAACTACAGTTTCTATGATTCTTTGAGGGAAGTCATGTTAGAATAGACTCAATAGATGTGTATTGCTGCCTAGGGATGGGCACAAACCTAGGAAATGTGGTTCAGTTCATGGTTCATGACATGCCAGGTTCCTGAATCACAAACCATCATGAACTTTTAGGGTCCAAACAAACTGGCTTAGTTTGTGCATGCTAGAGACACCAAACTTGCAGGGGATCTGCAGCTGACTCTCCTCTACCTGCACTCCACGTTTGGTAAGGATTGCATTTACGGGGTCTGAGTCACAGCCCCCAAAGACGGTGCCATCAGGAAAGTGCTTTCTGGAGAAATGAAAGGGGGTCATTTTGACAGGTGCAGGTTCAGGAGTGTATAGAATAGATCCTGTGCAAGCTAGAGACATCAAAGCTTCAGAGTACTTCCCTTGGATACTTCTCTACATGATCTCCAATATATATTCTTTTGAAGTTCTTTTGAAGTTAGAAAAACATTTTATTTGACTAGAGACAGTCTGTCTAGAAATGTATCCACTCACCAACAAGGACAAACCTCAAACCAAACCACAAACGTATATGAACCAGAAAGCTGACTCACAAACTGAACCAGTTTGTATGGGTTCATGAGTCCTGGTTTCTTCTCCCTGACGCTTTTTTGCAGGGAGAATAAAGAAGGAATTGAAATAGTTCCAAACCATTTAAACTAGAGATGAGCACAGACTGGGAAAAGGTGGTTCAATTCCGATCGGAGTCTGTGGCAGCTCATGGACTAAACCCCAATATTGAACTCTTCTGGGAGGCTTGCCAATGAACCCTTAAAACGGATAAAAGGAAGTACTTTTTCACCCAAAGGGTGATTAACATGTGGAATTCACTGCCACAGGAGGTGGTGGCGTCCACAAGCATAGCCACCTTCAAGAAGGGGTTAGATAAAAATATGGAGCAGAGGTCCATCAGTGGCTATTAGCCACAGTGTGTGTGTGTGTGTATATATATATATATATATATTTGGCCGCTGTGTGACACAGAATGTTGGACTGGATGGGCCATTGGCCTGATCTAACATGGCTTCTCTTATGTTCTTATGTTCTTAACCAGACTGACTCATCTAGTTCATGGCCCTGCAAACAGCTGAGCAGCATGGAGCAGTATCCGCCATGGAAAGCAGTTTGCTCTATGCCTCTCAGCTGTTAAAAGGGGCTCTCATGCCCAATGAGACCTAAAGGCTGGCTGCCCAAGAAAGCCCCTTTAAACAGCTGAGTAGCATGGAGAAGTTTGCAATGTGAATCAATTTTCTCCCTGCCACTCATCTGTTTAAAGGTGCTTTCTTGGGCAGTAAGCCCTAGCAGCTGTTTGCCCAAAAAAACCTCTTTAAACAGATGAGCAGTATGGGGCAGTTTGCTCTTTGCCTCTCCACTGTTTAAATAGGCTTTCTTGGGCAGTAAGCCCCAGGGGCTGGCAGCCAGAGAAAGCCCCTTTAAACTGCTGAGGAGCATTGGAGCAGTTTAAACTTTAAAAGGTTTGCATAAGAAAGCCTGAAATAGCTGAATGGTGGGAAGACCTCACAGTCACTCAGCTGTTTTTGTGCTTTCTGCTTTAGTCACAAACTGACATGAATCCCACCTCAACCAGCATGTACTGCCTTAACAGTTTGGGGAAGTTCATGATAATAGACCTGTCACCAACTTTGGTTTGCTTACCATGAACAGGGCAAAAATTGTCATGAATTTTGCTTCATGGTTCAGTTCATGCCATCCCTACTGCCCATGTCCCTCCCAACCACAGCCAAATAGTGTCTGCCCAGGATGTCCATAGAAACCTGAACCTGAAGTGATGACAAAACTGGCTGAAGGTTGACCTGGAAATGGAAAGAAGCCAGGAATCTAGGGCCTGGAAGTGAGATAATCAGAATTAGAGATGCTGTGGATTTCAAGACAAACACATTGCATAGGTAAACATGCCTTTTTTGACAGCTGAGATCACCTGTAACTCAAATCACAGAGCTTGCCCCTCAACCTCTTAAAATAGTTATTGAACAGCTATGCAGCTGCATAGCAGCTGTGGTGGTATAATTTGTTTCCCTGCAATGATGAAGTTTCATTTCATGGCCTTGCAAGGGTTTTTGCATCTGTGTCATGAGCAGGGGTCGTTTTGTAGAAAAATAGGTGGTGGAGCTCATCCAGGGATTGTTATGCAGCTGCACCTACTATTCAATGGATAAGGTGGGAAGGAGGAGGTGGAACTCTCAGAAAGGTTCAGGAGCTGTGCTCCTGTGAGTTCCTGCTGAATCTGAGGCCTGGCCATGAGCAAGATCTATTTTACCAGGGGCCCTGAAAGGTTAGGCTCCTCAATCCCCAGGTCCCAGTGGGGGATCCCCCGGTTTTACAGGCTTCCCCCTGTCCCCACAGCCACCATGCAGCTCTAGATCTTGGGCAGGCTTAGAAACCTGTCCAAGATCTAGAGCTGTCCCTTTAAATGTGATGGCCAAAACTCCCTTAGTAAGTAAGTAAGTAAGTAAAATTTTATTTATATCCCGCCCTCCCCCGCCGAAGCGGGCTTAGAGTTCAATTATTCTTGTCACACCCCAATTATTCCTGGCTCCACCCCAAATTTTTCCTGGCTCCACCTCCAAAGTCCCCAGATATTTCTTGAATTGGACTTGGCAACCCTAGTTGGAGCAGGTTATTGAATTATGTGAGGGAGGACTATGCATCCTTTAAGGATGTGCAAAAATATTCATGCATGAAATAATAAAGATAACCCAGGCAAACGTGATCGCAAGAGACTTTTTTTTAAAAAAATGTTTATAATTATTGGCTCATGATTGATTTACTCACTGCTTTTTTAATACCATTGGTTTCCGAGGACACACAATAACAACAGGTCTGGCAAGGGGAGTAAAACTTTTCTTGAGCTCTGTGACAATGTGTATGAGTGAAACGCTGCCAATTTCATTGCACCGTGAAGTGCTTATTTATTTATTTATTTGATTTATATCCCGCCCTACCCCACCGAAGCGGGCTCAGGTCAGCTTACAACACAAGGATTCTAACATAAGATTCAAATTTTAAATATAATAAGAATATACATAATTAGAAAATTAAAACATTAAAACAGTGCATCAGTCCAACAGCATACAATCTATACACTTCCTTCAACATTTTGATAGTTTGGTGGTTTGATGCCGGTCAGTTATAGGCCAACTGGAAGAGGACTGTCTTACAGGCCCTGCGGAATTGTCCAATATTCTGCAGGGCCCTGACCTCTTCCTGTAACTGGTTCCACCAGCAAGGGGCTGTTATTGAGAAGGCCCTGCCCCTGGTTGACTTCAACCGGGCCTCCTTTGGCCCGGGGATTGCGAGCAGATTTTGGGAGCCAGATCGCAGTACTCCCTGGGAAACATATGGGAAGAGACGGTCCCTAAGGTAGGCAGGTTCTAGACCATATAGGGCTTTAAAGGTGATAACCAGCACCTTGTACCAGACTCGGTATATTATTGGCAGCCAGTGCAGTCCCCAAAGGCCTGGCTGAATGTGCTCCCGTCTAGGGAGCCCTAATAGCAGCCGGGCAGCGGCATTCTGCACTAGCTGCAACTTCCGGGTTTGGCACAGGGGCAGCCCCATGTAGAGGGCATTACAGTAATCCAACCTTGAGGTGACCGTTGCATGGATCACTGTTGCTAGATCGTTCCGCTCCAGGAAGGGAGCCAACTGCCTCGCCCGCCTAAGATGAAAAAAAGCGGACAGCAGTGGCTGCTACCTGGGCCTCCATAGATAAGGCAGGCTCAAGTAGTACCCCCAAGCTCTTGACCCTGTGCGCCATTGTCAGTGGCACACCGTCAAGGGCTGGAAGGGGAATTCCCCCCCCCCCAGACCACGACGACCCAAGCAAAGGACCTCTGTCTTCTCTGGATTGAGTTTCAGCCTACTCAGCCTGAGCCATCTAGCCACGGCTTGTAATGCCCGGTCCAGGTTTTCTGGGACAGAATCAGGCCGGCCGTCCATGAGTAGATGGAGCTGGGTGTCATCAGCATACTGGTGACAGCCCAGCCCATGCCTCCGGGCAATCTGGGCAAGGGGGCGCATGTAGATATTAAATAACATTGGGGAAAGAACTGCCCCCTGAGGCACCCCACAATCCAGCACTTGCCTCTGGGACAGCTCACCCCCAACTGCCACCCTTTGTCCCCGACCATCAAGGAACGAGGAAAGCCACTGTAAGGCCAACCCCTGAATCCCCACATCGGCGAGATGGCAAGTCAGCAGCCGGTGGTCAACCATATCGAATGCCACCGATAGGTCCAACAACACCAGCACCACCGAGCCGCCTCGATCCAGGTGCCTCTGGAGGTCATCCATCAGAGCGACCAGCACCGTCTCTGTCCCATGGCCCGGACGGAAACCGGACTGATGGGGGTCGAGAACAGAAGCATCCTCCAGAAAACTCTGCAACTGCAACGCCACTGCCCTCTCAATGAGTTTACCCAAAAAGGGTAAATTCGAAACCGGCCAATAGTGTGTCAATTCGGCCGGGTCTAAAGTTGGTTTCTTCAATAGAGGGCGGACCACGGCCTCTTTCAGAGGTGCTGGAAAATGCCCTTCCATCAGGGATCTGTTTATGATATCCCGTACAGGATATTTGAGCTCCCTCTGGCAAGCTTTGATAAGCCAGGAGAGGCAAGGGTCCAGATTGCAAGTTATAGGGCGAGCAGAAGCGAGAATCCTGTCAACTTCCTCCAGACTGAGAGCGCTGAAACCATCCAGGACACACTCTGAAGACAGGCACGGAGCCTCAGGTTCCCATACTGTCTCCAATATGGCGGGAAAGTCGTGGCGGAGCGATGCGACCTTATCTGCAAAAAGTTCGCAAAAGCCTCACAGCCAATCTCCAATTCTTTAGAATTTGGTCTGCCTTGTAGCAGAGTTGTAAGGGTCCGAATTGTATTGAACAGTTGAGCCGGGCGCGATGTTGCAGATGCAATCTTAGCCGCAAAGTATATTTTCTTTGCAGCCTTGACTGCCATCTCATAGGACTTCATCGCTTCTCTATAAGAAGTTCTAATCACTTCGTCTTGAGTATGCCGCCATTACCTCTCTAGCCATCTGAGTCCACGCTTTAATTGCCGTAACTCCTGGTTATACCAGGGTGCCGACTTTTGGCGGGGGTGCAGAGGACGTCTAGGTGCGATCTCATCAATGGCCCTGGAGAGCCTATCATTCCAAGACTCTACCAAGTCATCTAAGGGATCGCCAGAAAGCCAGGGATCCCGTAGAGCCATCAGGAACCGTTCTGGGTCCATCTGACTCCACGGGCGAGCTAAAATACACTCGCCGCCTAAACGGGCTTGGGGTGGGACATCCACACGAGCCTTGAGGGCATAGTGGTCTGACCATGGCACTGCTTCCGCAGTAACATCGTCCACTAAAACTCCAGCCACGAAGATCAAGTCTAACATGTGCCCCGCCTGGTGAGTGGGCGTTGTAACAATTTGGAGAGTCCAAGTGTCGCCATGGATGACACCAGGTCCGTTGCCTGACTGGAGGTCGCGTCATCGGCGTGGACATTGAAGTCACCGAGGATCAGAAGCCTCGGATGCTCCAATGCCCAGCCTGCTGCGGCCTCCAGTAGGGACAGTAAGGCGCTGGCTGGTGCGTTAGGTGGTCGGTACACCAGCCAGATCGCCAACCCCTCCCCAACGTCCCACACCAGACCGGCACATTCAATCCCCTCAATCTCCGGGGCTGGAGATTGAAAAGTAACACAACAAATTATCTCAAACCTTTTGTTAAATCAAACTGAATGGAATGTTTGAAAATTGACTCCCTTTTTGTGATCAGCAAACAGCTGATAAGCCAAATCAGTGCATATGCAAGCATCCCTAATCAGAATGTGATTTTAAAGGTAGTCATAGTTAGGGGAACAGGAGGCACAATGACTGGATTAGCCTGTGTCATGAGTGCCTCCTGAAATGAATTCGGGAGAACCATTGCTTTTTGTATCACTTCCTCCTGCCTTCTGCTTGTGCTTAGCAACTATCTCTCTGTAACTATTAAAGCATATTTCTGCCTAGTCTCAGCCAAGGTCAAGGGCTTGTCTACTGGTGATTATGTGTGCACCTGTGAGGGGACCTGGTTTGCTTGGCGCCTTTGTATTCTACTGTGTATTCTACTGTGTATTCTACTGGCGCCTTTGTATTCTACTTTGTATTCTACTGTGCAAGTAAAAGCTACTGGGGGAAGGTATAAAATTGAGGACATGTAGATCATCATCAGTTTTTGCAAGGGCCATCTTGACTTGTGAATGACAGTATATCAATAAAAGCCATTTACTCAAAATGACGAGTGTTGGTAACTGAACGATCTGGGGACTTGACAGCCTGGTGGGAAGAAAGGGAAGAACATGCAGGGGTTGAATCAATGACAGCTGCCCATTGCAGTGAGATTCCCTTCTGAGAGGGAATAGGTGTAAGGCAGCCATTCTCAATCGGATGAAGGATACAAGATGGCCATCAAGAGAGATAATGCAGCACTATTTTTGGACTGCAATTTAACTTCACAGCTGCAATTAAAACCAATATACCATTCTGTACTTACCTGGTCCTTTGAAGTACTTCCTGTATGTGTGGACAGATGAGCCCAAAAGACAGACACACCAACCATGGTCACATGGTAACTCCTAGCTACCCTGGTTTCTTTTTATTCTTGCCTCCTGTTGAAAAGCTCCCTTGGTGCATACTTTTGTTGTTTCTTTGATCCTTTAGGAATATTATCTGTGGGACATTGTTATGTCACCAATGAAATTCAGTAATACCAGAGGGAGAGAGAATGGTTTGCTCTTCTCTCTGGAAAAGTAATGCATTCTATGAGCCTTTTGAAAGAGGAAAAAAAAACCATTACAGTTGCCCTAACCCTAAAATGCTGGGGAGGGTGCATTTCAAATTATCTGTCTTTGTGTACATACTTTGTGTACATACTTCATGTACCTCCTCTTCTTACCAGAATGTACTGTACAATAAATGTTTTTACTTCAAAGGTGCTTTACAGATAACAGCTTTGTAATGCCCCAGTCTGGTGATGTTCTTCTGTTAGTATGGAGAAAACCATGATTTAATTGAGAATTATGATCTTTACTTCTCTTCAATAGAACCTGAAATAACTGGGCAAAGAGCTCACATGTTGCAGGACTGAGCCATAACTATGAGAAATATATGAAAAGGCTAATTTATCTTCTGCATGGCAGGACTACACCAATTTTAATTTTATTACATCTCACCCTTCTTCTAGGGAACTCAGGACAATTTCTATGATACCATCCCCTATTTTATCCAAACAATAGGTAAGTCAGGCTGAGAGGCCATCTAGTCAAGTTAATGCTCAGAAATGCAGAGACATCAACCTAACATATTAACAGAAAATGGTCATTTGCATGTATAACACTTGATACACAAGAGGGAAAAACACAGACTTTGACATGCTAAAGATATGTGCATATACATCCTAAGATGTCAAAAAGTGGTGAATCCTATGTGTTCATAACCGTCACCTTATAACAAATATACACCAAGTCATGAGAGGTAATGCAGTGATTTGGGAATTATTTATTATTTACACAGAATAACTAATATACAGTTTGGTACCACTTTATGTTAATGAAACATGAATTAAAATTGCATTATGCTGAAATTGCTGAAGCACATCTACATTAATAGCAAATGAATTCATTATGCCCAGCATAGTTACAATGAATACTAAATGAATTAATAATAATGAAGCATGTTAAGTGATATCTAATTGTTTTATTTCATTTTTATGTGTATTTTGTCCAGATTTAACCATTAGGTTAATAGGGAATGGCATTCAGCAAGTAATTTGGCAAAAGGGCATTTTCACACCACATCCAGGATGTACTTACCATCATTCTTCTGCTCTCCCATCCTGCTTCCTGTCCCTGGTATTTTGGAGCAACGTGGTGAAAGCTGAGCAATCATGATTTAACATTTGAACCCTGAAGTTTTTAAAAGCTTGTGAGTATTATTCATATTCTCACAGTTTATTTGATATATTTTACATACTGCTGTTTCTCTGTAGGGTTGTATGGCTGCACATTTTTTTCTACTGTGCATATTCTCATCCTGCCATTTTTCTAGCCACTTCCCATTTTTGTTTGTTTTATACCCTTTGTATGCCATGTATATGGTACGTGCCATTTTGATGTCATTTATACACAGTGAAGACTAAACCAGATATCAGCTTTGCCACCAGCGTTACTGCTGATTTTCATTAATATGGTTGGAAGAAAGAAAGACTGCCATTTTGTCTGAAGCATGGAGAGGGGGCAGTAAAAGCATCTTGAACTTTTGAATCAAACTATAGTTGTCACAAAATTACATAACATTGTTATTCCACAGAGGTGCCATCACAATAACCTATTCTTGATGAATGATGCCTAGCCATAGAGATTAAGATCATACAGAACTCTGCCATTACATTTGAATAAACCATCCGTCTGCCACATGTTGGCAAGCACAGCAGAACAGGGCTCATGTGCCACCAGGAGTCAGTTTTGGCACCTCGCTGGCAATTGTCATGTCAATATGTCCTTATAATACCCATTCTCTCAGTGTGCTACTTGTATTCTTGCAAAAACTAATGTTTGAATTTTGGAAAAGGAAACTACATCTGTACTGTTCTTGCAGAGTTTCTGCAACAAATAATGCCTTCTTCATGGTTTTACAACATAAGATCTCCAGCAGTATTATTTTTGCCAGGAAGTCTAGGTGGAATCCTCTGGATTATTAAAGGAAACAGAAACACTGTAAGCCTCTGCAGAATCTGGGCAAGAACCCAAGTCTGTCCACGCAGGGACAATAATGTCTGCTCAAATAACAGTTTTCCACTAGCTTCTGTAGTGAAAGTTGCTAACGGTATGGAAAGAAGTTTGGGCATACAAAAGGTGTATTTCCTGCATTAACCTATTTAATTATACTTGCCAAAAAGACCTTTGAATATATTTTCAAAGTAAGTAGTCATTTCAATTATTGTGCTTTGTGGCACACTCAAGGCACAATATTAGATCTGCACCATATGAACACCTAATAATTTAAGGGAAACAGCTTGCCAGGAAGAAACTAGTAAGGCATTAGGAATCACAAAGCACATAAAAGCAAACTAATAAATGGAGATTATGGTGGCTGAAAGCCAAATAGTTTCTCTACAACTCCCACTTCCCTGCACCAAGGCTATTTGCTTCGAGTGGGGAACTTGTCATTAGGTTCCTAAGCAATTTGGGCTAGGTTTAGTTGTTAGATTATTTAACCCTCATTGATGCTGTTGTTTTAAGCATAGATTCTGTGGACTTTCTTGTAATACAAATAAATAATTAGCTGTGATCCAATTTGAGGCTTCGCATGTTTTAAAATCGGTGATCCAGGGGGCCTTTTTATGTTTTAAATTTTTGTTTTGGTGAAAGGTGGACTGTGATATCACATTTGTGCTCCTTTACCCTTCAATTTTGCAAATGTTTTAAAATCAGCTCACATAGGGCAACATATTAGGTTTCTGTATAAAGCCACTTGCTATGTTAATCTGTTTACTTTGACAAAATGTTATGGAGGGTTTTTTTTCCAGACACAAGGCAACTGTAACTGAATCAAGCTAGTAATAGAACAAAGTGCAATAATATCATCTTATGTAGGTCAACTGTAACCTTGAGAGGCTGTGAACATTGTGAGGAGGAGGTGTTCTGTTCTTGCTGAATGCTACAGCATTTTTGTAGCTCTCTGTGTCTAAATTCTTTTCTATGACCTGAAGACCAATGCCATGATCATATGAACTTTATGGTAATAGGCTCAGCAGAGGTGGGAGAGTTTGATAGGGCACAAGAGATGATGGTTGGGATCCAAATAATCATGTACATGAGTGTAAAATTCTTCTAAATTTACCCAAAGGGGTCACTTTGGGCTTCAGTGGATCCCTCTGTGACTTTCAGTGGATCCCTCCGTGAAACAACATACTGCTCATATGGATGATCCCCAAAGCATCTGGAGTATATTTTTTCCAGGGGCATGATGCATTGCAGCAGATGTGTTGTTCTGCAGTAGTAAAGCTAGTTTCAAGTCCAGTAGCACCTGAGAGTCCCAGTTTGGTGTAGTGGTTAAGTGCGCAGGCTCTCATCTGGGAGAACTGGGTTTGATTTCTCACTCCTCCACATGCACCTGCTGATCTGACCTTGAATCAGTCACAAGTTCTCACAGAGCTGTTCCTCTCAAGAGCAGTTTCTGTCAGAGCTCTCTCAGCCCCACTTATCTCAAAGGGTGTCTGTTGTAGGAAGTGGAAGGGAAAGGAGATTGTAGGCCTCTCTTAGACTCCCTTAGGTAATGGAGGGTGGGGTATAAGTCCTCCTCCTCCAACAAGATTTTCAGGGTATAAGCTTTTGGGAATCAAAGCTCCCTTTGATGAAGCTATCTGACAAAGGGAGTATTGACCCTTGAAAGCTTATACCCTGAAAATCATGCTGGTCTTTAAGGTGTTACTGGACTCGAATCTAGCAGATAAACAGTGGCCCAGTGGCAGAGCATAAGCTTTGAATGGAGAAGGTCCCAGATTCAATCCCAATTTTAAGGTTAAGTATTAAGTGATGTAAAACATCTTTGCATGAGACCCTGGGGAGCTTCTGCCAGTCAGGGTAAAAAATGCTGACCTTGATAACTAATGCTCTGACTCAGCAGAAGGGGATCAGAAAAGCCCTGATACACACCAAGTGTATCTATATGCAGTCTCTTGAAAAGGAGTCACTTTGGCTCCCAGCAATAATCCTAAATTTATACATCATCATCATCATCATCATCATCATCATCATCATCATAGATTTTATTTGTATCCCGCCCTCCCCGCCTAGGCGGCTCAGGGCGGCTAACAGCATTTTATACATTTACATTAATAAATAAAAACTGTAAATTTAACAATTAAAATTAGACATATAAAAACCAGTTAGTAGATTAAAATACATAATTTAAGTTAATTTAAATTTATCTGGCAGTAGTAGTGGTTAGTTCTGTGACGCTGATTCTGCCAGTTTAAATGGTTCAATAGTAATGTAGATGGCAGATCCTTTATTCACAGCAGTTCAGCAGTCGGTGTCGATATACGCTTGTTTAAAAAGGACGGTCTTGCAGGCCCTGCGGAACTGGTCAAGGTTCTGCAGGGCCTGTACTTCCTCCGGAAGCTGATTCCACAGTGCAGGGGCCACAGCTGAAAAGGCCTGAGCTCTGGTGTTTTGGAGCTTGACCTCTCTCAGCCCAGGGATCGCCATTTTATTTTTTCCCACTGACCTCAGTGCCCTCTGGGGTTCATATGGGGAGAGACGGTCCCTTAGGTAGGCTGGTCCTCGGCCATGTAAGGCTTTAAAGGTAATGACCAACACTTTGTACTGGACTCGGTATGTAATTGGCAGCCAGTGCAGTCCGCGCAGCCCCGGCCATATGTGCTCCCATTTCGGGAGCCCCAACAGTAGCCTGGCTGACGCGTTCTGCACCAGCTGCAACTTCCGGGCCCGGCACAAAGGTAGCCCCAAGTAGAAGGCATTACAGTAGTCCAATCTTGAGGTGACCGTTGCATGGATCACTGTTGCGAGGTCGCGACGCTCCAGGAAGGGGGCCAACTGCCTTGCCCGCTTCAGATGGAAAAATGCTGACTTGGCAGTGGCTGCTATCTGGGTCTCCATTGATAATGAAGGCTCCAGTAAAACACCCAAACTCTTTACCTGGCATGCTGGTTTCAATGGTGCGCCATCGAAGGTTGGGAGAGCTATTCCCCCTCCTAGGGCGCCGCGACCCACACAAAGGACCTCTGTCTTCGCTGGGTTCAGCTTCAGCCTGCTCAATCTGAGCCACATCACTACAGCCTGTAAAGCCTGATCCAGGTTCCCCGGGGTGGAGCCGGGCCAGCCGTCCATTAGTAGATAGAGCTGGGTGTCATCTGCATATTGATGGCAACCCAGCCCAAACCTCCGGACAATCTGGGCAAGGGGGCGCATGTAAATGTTAAACGGCATTAGGGAGAGAACTGCTCCCTGAGGCACCCCACAATTTAGTGTGTGTCTCTGGGATCGCTCACCCCCAATAGCCACCCTTTGTCCCCGACCTGAGAGGAAGGAGGAAAGCCATTGCAAGGCCAACCCCCCAACCCCAATGTCGGCGAGGCGGCACTTTAGCAGCTGATGGTCGACTGTATCAAATGCCGCCGACAGGTCTAATAACATCAGTACTGCAGCGCCGCCCCGATCCGACATAAAACATATATGACTGGATCCAGCCATTTTTTTCACTCAGTCTCACCAATTTCCCTCTTTACTTCAGCCCCCCAATCCCATATGACATTTATACATGCAATCCATTCCCAGTATCTTCATAGTCAAGGGAACCTCTCCATCCTTTTACTAGCAGAAAAGTTGTCTAGATCCTACTCATAACATGCAGCAATTTTCAGAAACCTGAAATGCTTTCTGTTATAAGAAAGTAGGGGTGTGTATAGAACAAACAAGCCAAAAGTATACAGGAAAATTGCTGTTTCAGGTTTTAACTTAAGGTTCCCAGAATGGTATTAGGAATTCAGCCCCCTCCCAGCCAATCAGACAATCGGCTGATAAGGCTGGGGGCTGTCTTTTGCCTCCCCCCAATGCAGAGGAGTCAATGGTTCCTTCCCGGCCATCCAGGGTTCAGGGGGCAGGCACAGGCTTTAAGGAGTCGCCCCCACCCCCTGTGGCACAGTTCAATGCTGCTCTTGGCCCACCTGCCCACCCTCTTATCAGTGTAGGCACAGGCTGGTCGCCTAGGTGAAGGGGCCAGGTAGGAATTTTTCACACACACACACCATTAATTGGCTCAATTGGGGGTGTTTTTGCCTACCCTACATTGGTCATGTTGGGTGTTGGCAAGGTAGATAGTGGAGCTGTTAAATAGGTTGGTCACTAGTTCCTTAGCTGGGCACATGTTAAGCATGGGTGTTGGTGAGCACCAGCGGCACAGCACCTTTTGGTAATGGCATATCTGGATTGGCCATTAAGCTTTACAGCTTGGGCCCGAAGGGGGTGGTCTGGGGATCCCCTCACAATGGGAGTTATCCACATACCAGGCTGTATGGTTTGGGAAGGGTGGAGCTCCATTAAGGGGGGATCAGTTAGGCCTTGCTGGCCGGATAGGAGCCATCAGATTGACTCATACCTGGGGCTCGGTGCTCACCCAAACCAGGTAAAGGGGGTGGACGTGGCATTGTTCCCTGGCTTGACCTGACCCATCAGTTGGCCCTTGCTGTTTTCAGTTAAATTAATAAAGTGGTCCTTTAATTCCAAACCTGTCTTTGCCTCATCATTCCGACTTGCAGGGGGTGCAATCCAGGATTCTTAGTGAAATGAAACTACGGTCCCCCAAATCTGTGTCCTTTCAAGCTGAGGTGCTTACCAAATCAGCAGGAGCATGTACATGCACTTGCCATGTTGATTCTGCTTTGATTCTGATTTGTTTTCTTGGGCAGCAGCATTCTTTCAGTCAATCAGATCCTGGCAAGGAAGACTAACAGAATGCTTTCAGCCATCATGTTCGCCAACATGCTGCAATGAGGGAATTTAAGGAAGCTTTTGGCACTTACTGTTTTTTAGTTGCAGTGCACATGTGCAGAAATGTACTACTTTGGGGGCCCCTGGAAAAATGGAGCTGCTTTGCTGCATGTGCTTGAGATTTGGGGGTTCTGGAGATGGAAGATTGTGTTCCATGTGATTTTGGTGGTGTTATGTGTCATGACTGCTGTGCAAGAAAACTTCAACTTGGCTGTGCATTGAAAATAACAGTATATATGGTGTGCATGTACAAAAAGGAGCTACTTTAGGAGGGGCCTGGTAAAAACAAAGCTGCTCTGCTACATATGGCTGAGTTTTGAGGGCCCTAGAGAAGAAAGGGAACATAGCGCTCTGTGCAATTTGGGTAGCAGCAGGGGTGGGATTCTAGCAGGAGCTTTGCATATTAGGCCACACACCCCTGATATAGCCAATCCTCCAAGAGCTTACAAAAAAGAGCCTTGTAAGCTCTTGGAGGATTGGCTACATCAGGGTTGTGTGGCCTAATATGCAAAGGGGCTCCTGCTAGAATTCCACCCCTGGGTAGCATTATGTGCTATGACTGCTGTAGGGGAAATCTTTGAATTGGATGTGCACTGAAATGAACAGAGTCTGCTATGTGCAGAATATGGTCCCAGAAATCCTGAACATGAAAACACAGCATGGGTTTTTAAACACAAACTGGTAATGCCCTTCCTGAAATGAAGTAATCACAGAAAAATGTACCTACCTGAAGCTTGGATGTGAAACTGTAATGAAACTTTATTTGGCTCACACCCCAAAAGAAAGTCTTCAGATAAACACATGAACACATGGAGTTGCCTTATACTGAATCAAGCCACTGGTCCATCAAAGTCAGTATTGCCTATTCAGAATAGTAATAACTCTCCAGGATTTCAGATAGAGTTATTTCACATCACCTGTTGCCTGATCCTTTTAGCTGGAGGTGCTGTGGATTGAACATGGGGCATTTTACTTGACAAACAGATTCTCTACCACCAAGCCATGACTTGTCCCACCTCCCATGAGATGCTGACAAGAGCTAGTTAGAAAGTCAAAAAGCTGCATTTTCCACAATATAGAGAAGACACTACTACTCATGCTGCATATATATGTTTCAGAGACTAACAAACGGGTGTCTCTTTCTCCCTTGCAAACTGCAGGGTGTGTAGAGAAGTTGGTGAACTCTGTATTTAAAGAACAGTGGCTGAATGGCAAGTGTTTCTAGAATGCTTTTTTTGCCAGGTGGTAAGAGCTTGCCCGGTAGTTGGAGCGGCACCTGTCGCATCAACCATCACCAGTGGTCTGACCTAGCCTCAGATCGCAAAGCATGGAGGCACACCATCCACCAGGCTGTTTCTTCTTTTGAGAACGCACGCATAGCTGGTCTTGAGGACAAAAGGAGATTGAGGAAGAATCGCACTGCTACAGCACCAACCCTAAATCAGACTTTTCCCTGCAGCCACTGTGGCCGGACCTGCCTGTCCCGCATTGGTCTTGTCAGCCACCAGCGAGCCTGCAGCAGACGTGGACTATTGCACCCTTCTTAAATCTTCGTTCGCAAAGCCAAGCCGAGAGAGAGAGAGAAAGAGCTTGCCACTGATAGAACCTTCCTGGATATGTTCTATCATCTCAACCATTTCTTTAATTAATTCACTGATTTCTTTCAGATCCTTGCTAGATTCATTTGATTGTGTGGATAAAGTAGTTATGATGTTTTTAGGGAAGTGATACATTAAACATCACCCTAAAGAATCTAATTTTACATTACCCAGCTTCGACTGTTATTTGTGTAATGTCAGATCAGAAAGAAACTTTTGGGAAATCAGGTCATCCCATGACATAAAATTCTGCTACCCCATACTGGGAAATAAATGTCAAATAGGAAATGACTGGTGAGTGGAAGATGTTATAGTGTCTTTTCACAGGTTATGAATCATTATATTTAATCTCTAAATATAGTATTTTGAATCACTCATATACCTGAAAAGTCTGTAGTTTTTGAGCTCCAAGTCAGCATTTCTTCAGTCACCTAGAACAATGGCATCTCTCTTTTTTATTCTCTCTGCTGTTATTTAACTGATGGAAACTGAGAGCCATGATACTAAGAATACATGATTGCCTTCCTCAGATTCTGAGTGAAACTCATCAATATATCTGACTCTCAATGTGTGCTCCCAACTGTGATTACTTAAATCCAGAGATTAGGGCAATGAATAGACAAGATAAATATCTCAAGTTTGCTGAAAAAATTGAAATCTCAAAAAATTAAAATGAGGCATTAAAAAACCCCAAATGATCAGAGTAACACATGTCACTTTAAAAAACACATGCTGTCTGTGTCCATTGATAAGCAACTACAACAGTATTGCTAGCCTTCAAACCTTGGTATCTGTCAGGAAAAATAAAACTGAGCAAGGGAAAGGACCCTTTCCTGGGCTCATTGGCATCAGGCTTAGCAGTAGCCACCAAATGACTTGCATTACTCACCCAGGCTACTGTTAACAGCAGCCACCCCATGAAAGCCAGTGAAGTGTTTAGAATTACAAACTATGATCTAGGAGTCCCATGTTTGAATCTCTGCTTTGCCATGGAAGCTCACTGAGTGACCTATCTCACAGGAGCAGTACTGGGGTAACCCTGAAGACAGAGGGACAGATAAAGGTAGGTTGGTTGGTGAATGAGAAGGAAAGGAGGAAATAAAAAAAGATAAGATGCTGTGGCAGCTTTGGGGAAAGAGAAAATAGGAGGGCAGCAGAAAATGAGATCTCCCTATGAGTCCCTCTGGGTTCCCAGCAGGGATATGCATTGCCTTGGAAGAAGAAGAAGATATTGGATTTATATTCCGCCCTCCACTCCGAAGAGTCTCAGAGCAGCTCACAATCTCCTTTACCTTCCTCCCCCACAGTCACCCTGTGAGGTGGGTGGGGTTGGAGGGGGGTCTCACAGCAGCTGCCCTTTCAAGGACAACCTCTGCCAGAGCTATGACTGACCCAAGGCCATGCTAGCAGGTGCAAGTGGAGGAGTGGGGAATCAAACCCGGTTCTCCCAGATAAGAGTCCACACACTTAATCACTACACCAAACTGGCCATGTAAGTTAAGGTTTCCCTTGAGCAGCCTTGACTTCTCAGAAGCTTTTTAAAAAATTCAAGTGTCCTGTTCTGGTTTCCAAAATTTTCTTTCTAACAGTGCAGTGTTACAGAATTCCCCACAGGTATTTCTTCTGTAGGGCTGTGGTTCAGTATGCAACTCCTTTGCATGCCCCATCTCTGCTGTTTAGCACTAGTGTGTTCATTGCACTGGTTCTGTGCTGCAGTCCCTACAGAAAGCCCCATCCCAAGTCTGAGAGATTCTCTAATTTGAACTAAGGTTCTGTGCATTGCACTACCATTGCCACAGTAGCACTTGTTCTGCTGGGCAACTGTGTTACTGGCAAGCTAGAACCCTCGGCACAGTTGACTTGACTGCAGAGATTCCCTAAGAGAATCTGACTGCTGCCTGGGGTAGGCTTTTCCATCATAGATGGTGTCCCTAGAGTTGAACCTTCTAGTCCAATACTTTTGAACGTTTGGGGTTCTGTGGGGGAGAGGCACCAGAAGCAAGCCTGCAAATTTGGTGCCTCTCACTCAGCTCTCCCCCGCCCCTCAATCACTTTTCCCACTGTAATTATAGTGGAGAAAGTGATTGTTCCCCCCCCCCCAAACATAGGCAAAATGGCCCTCATTGGTTGCCCCTAGAATTGGACACCTTGGAGGATCTGTGGGGTAGAGGCTTCTTCAGCTGCTCTGCAGATCTGGAGCCCCTAGAGAGCCAGTCTGGTGTAGTGGTTAAATGTGCAGACTCTTATCTGGGAGAACCGGGTTTGATTCCCCACTTCTTCACTAGCATCTGCTGGAATGGCCTTGGGTCAGCCATAGCTCTGGCAGAGGTTGTCCTTGAAAGAGCAGCTGCTGTGAGAGCCCCACCTCACAGGGTGTCTGTTGTGGAGGAGGAAGATAAAGCCGATTGTGAGCCGCTCTGAGACTCTGAGATTCGAAGTGGAGGGTGGGATATAAATCCAATATTTTCTATCTCAAACCACCTCCTTCCCAGCCACAATTCATTATATCCTTTTTTGCCATTGAATTCAATGGGTATAATGGGGCCATATATTCAAGAATAGCCGAATATCTTCCAAATCAGATTTGGCCAACTAATCTGCTGTTAGGAGATATTCAGCTAAATATTCTCAATTTTTTTTTTTTGCACACTCCTAGTTTGCAGCTTATACAAATGTAATCAATGTATCTCAAGAGAGGGAGAAGCATTTGGTGAGGAAATTTTATTTATTTATTTATTTATATCCCGCCCTCCCCGCTGGAGCAAGCTCCAGTGTGGTATTGCAAAGATCAGAAGGGGTACATAGAGAGAAGAGGTACAAAGATCAGAAGGGGGTACATAGTGCTGAAAACTGTTTCAAATGTGTTCAGAAGAATGGACAGACATCAGGGGGAAAAAAGAAACCAAGAATTAAACTTTGATCTGAGACACACATGCACACTCTGTCTCTAATATTGCCTGTGGAATTCTGAATTGATGTAAGCAACCCATATTTTGTGTGTGGAATACATCAAACATAATTTTTCCTTATTACTTTAAAATGTTCATCAGGTTCCTTGTGATAAGCAGTAAACATGTTTGTGTGTTTGTGTGTATATATATACACACACACATACATGATTCCTCATAAATATAAAGTCACAGAATTATCTACATGTGCATAGCGATCCATGAATTATCACTAGTGCTGTTAATTAGTATTCATTAAATTTAGAGAAATAAAAATTGGAGTGAAGTTAGTTGAAATTCAGAGACTGCAGGGAAGATCTACTTTGATGCATCCATCTCTGTCTCATATTCCCTTTAATTTATTTTGATGTAAATATTCAGTTTTCATTTGGTTGAGGGCACTAAATGAAAGGGTTTTTTCCCTGTTTTAATTGTTATCACATTTTGCAGAAGAAAGGGGAGTTCATCTGATATCCCTTCACTTCTTAGTTACTCCAGTCACCTTTTTAATGATGGAGACAGCTTGAGGGATGAGCATGAACCAGCTCATAAACTAAAATTTGTCACAGATTTTGGCCAGTTTGTGGTTTTTGGAGTGATGTTTGTGGAAGGGCAACTGGCAAGAACTTTTATGCTGTTTGTGATGGTTAGTGGTGGTTTGTGAATGGATAAATTTCCAGACAGATTGTTGCCAGTCAATTAAACTGTTACAAAACTTCAAAGCAACAAGAGCTGGATTTCTCCAACAGGGACCCTGCAAAGCTTAAAAAGCACTGCTAGCTGCCAATAACAGAGTTCCCATTCTGCTCTATGGGATGAGAATGCTATATATACCCTCAGCTCAGCTCTACATCCTACCCTCTATGGACTGTTGGCAGTTAGACAGAGAACGATTCCCTACTAGCGTTGACCTGGTCTCACACCTCTCTTCTCTGCAGCGGTTCTGTCCAATTTTGCACAAGCTGCCTTGGAGCTGTGACTCAACCCGCCTCTTTCCTACAGGAAGCAAGATCCTCTGAAAACTGGTTTCTACTTGCCACAGGAAAGAGGTGAAGTAAGTCACAGCTCTGAGGCAGCTTGTGCAAAATCAGATGGAAGTCCTGCGACAAAGAGGAGTGTGAGACTGGGACAAGGCTAGTGGGGAATCGGTAAGAGAGGCAGAGAATTTGTTGAAAGCAGAGCAAATTCTGATGAGTTACTGGGGCTCTCCACAGAGGCAACAGAGTTATTAGCACTGCCCAGTCACTAGCAATTGCTAACATTCTTTGAAGAGGAAGACTCTGACAGCAGTGATCAGGGCCAGTGCATGGGAATAGGCCAAGTAGGTCACCGCCTCGGGCGCCTCTTGGCCTAGGGATGCCATGAGGCGCCCCCTCTCCCTGCGGCCACCTGCTGCCATTTGCTTCCCCACTGCCGTTTGCCTCCCTGCCCTCTGCTGTTTCCCACCCCGCCTGCTGCCATTTGCCTTCACCCCTGTCCGCCGCCATTTGCCTCCCCGCCCACCACCATTTCCTGCCCCGCCTGCCACCATTTGCCACCACCACCACCATTTGCCTCCTCAGCCGCCACCTTTTCCCACCCCGGCTGCTTATGTTTGCCTCCGCCACCATTTGCCTCCCCACCCGCTGATGTCACTGCCACATGCCTCCTCCAGACTTTGCTGAGCCAGCAGCTGGCACGGGGGGGGGGGCAAGGACGATGGTGGCAGCAGGCAAGGGATGGTGGAGGGCAAGAGGAAGTAAACAGTGGTGGCCAGTGGGCGAGTGACTGACTGACGGGCAGGCAGGTGGCTGCAGGGAGGGGAGGGACAGCATTATAACTTCACTGGGGGCACATGTGCTACATGCGCAAAAAAAAACTAAAGGGGGGGCAGAGGTCGGGGGCTGCCTAGGGGCAGATGCACCCCTAGCCCCAGGCCTGGCAGTGATTCAGAGTGTGGGAGAGAAGCATCCTCCTCTTCCACATCAGAATTCCCTTTTGCTGCTTCCACCTCCAGTACACCCCTCTATGTCCCCTCCCAGCCAAGCACCACTGTAATTACAGTGGGGAAAGTGACTGATTGCTTTTTTCCCATCCTAGGGGAAAGGGCCCTCTTTGGTTGCCCCTAGAATTGGACACCCTGGTCCAAACTTTTTGAAACTTAAGGGTTCTGTGGGGGAGAAGCTCCTGCAGCTGCCCTGCAAATTTGGAGCCTCTACCTCAAACCCAGTACTCCCATTTCCAGTACACCCCTCTGTGGCCCTCCCAGCTAAGCACCAAAAAGCAGTTGTCCCTCTCAACTTCTCCAGTCCCAGGGCCTCATTTCCAGCCCAAACTCTGGAAAAAATTCTGCACATTCACAGTGACCTTGTGTGGCAGACTGCCAGGTGTGCAATATCCATATCTGGAAGGGCAAAACCTCTCAACACTTATCCTCCTCCATCCTCCACAGGAACCTGCAAAGGGTGCACCTTGCTACCAGAGGAAAGTATAGTGGCTAGTGGGAGGGAGGTCCACCCTCTCAGCAGGTAAAAGTAGAGGAGGAGCAGGAAGCCCTTCCAAGAAATTCTCCCTGCATTCGGAGTGCCATGGGTGGGACATCAGCTCACTCTCCAAGGAGTCATACCCTCAGGGATGCCAACAGTGCCATCCAGAAGGGCTACATGGAGAGCCCAGGAAGCAGTTGCTCACCTCATCAGCAAGGTAATTGTGGATAGCCAAGCCTTCTCCCTCATGAAGGTCATAGCCTTTCTCCAGCTGCTGCAACACCTGGCTGCCTGATACTCCATCTTCTCGTGGAAGATCGTGAGTCTTGCCCACCATGCATCACACTACAAGGGTGATGATCAAGGCTGCATTCTCCAGAGTGCAAGGCAGAACTGAAGCAGACAGCAGCACAGTTACTTTTCCCTCATTGCCCACTAATGGCAACCAGAGGACCTCTTTGTATGCACTGTCAGGACATGGCCCAGGCCCTAGGAGAGGACAGTCCTTCCACCAGGCTACACAGTGATTCTGCTTCATTGGCAGGGGTGGATGCAGACCACATAGTGCAAAACACCACTGCTGTGATACAGAGTAGCCTGAGGGAGTGGGTCATTTTCCTTGACTAGAAGGTCATGGATGCTGGTTCCAACATGCTGGCAAAGGTGGAGCATGTTTACCTCGAGCATCAGCTGCCTGGCACACACTTCAGCTGGTGAGCACTGTCAAGGCCACCAAGGACACTGTCCTCCTCAAGGTATGGTCCTTGCTAGAGACCTGCTGGTTTCCGGCTGCCCACTTCTTGGGCAGCATTAAGCCTACCCATCTACTATGACAGAGGTGGGAGAGGGGGGTGAGCCTGAACATCTGTACTTACCCACCCACTGGAACTCCACCTGTGCCATGATTGTGTGCTTGGTGGAGCAGAAGAGCATAGTGCAGGATGTCATCTCCTCCCTGACTGTCCTACATGAGGAAGAGGAGCTCAGCATCAGCTCCAACAGCTTGGTTGTACCTCACTGAGGCTGTCTGCTGGGTGAGGATAGGTTCTCTCACCCATCACCTACCTCATGAAACAACATCTACCTCATAACACAACACCAACCTCTTGGAACAACAGCCACCTCAGCAAACATCTACTTTAACAAACATCTGTCTGTTTAATAAAGCCCTCATCTGACTACCCTTTTGATTGTGTTTGTACAATTCACAACAGGTGATCTCTTATCTTTACAATGTGTTCTGCTAATGGTGAATAACCAGAAATTTCACCTAGGGATGGGCTATGACCAGAGGTTCTATATGTTTGGGCCTGAGGGGGCCTGGGAGCATTGATTCCCCACTTCTCCACTTGCAGCTGGTAGAATGGCCTTGAGTCAGCCATAGCTCCTACAGGAGTTGTCCTTGAAAGGGCAGCTTCTGTGAGAGCTCTCTCAGCCCCACCCACCTCACAGGTGTCTGTTGTGGGGAATGAGATAAAGCAGATTGTAAACTGCTCTGAGACTCTTTCAGAGAGAAGGGTGGGGTATAAATCTACAATTATCTTCTTCTTCTTTGTGGAAATGACTCACTGGGTTCCAATGCTTATAAGGAGGGCCTATCAAGCTGTTACATGATTATTTTGGGGAACTCCTGTGAAACTCTGGGGATGTCTGCCTTTCTGTCATTCAGAACCTGCCTTTGGAAACTTGGGAGTGGTCTGGCCAGCTCAACATGTGATTCCATTTCTGCAGAGTAGAAGAATACACTGTGGTTGCTGAGTGTGCTCTGAACCTGAGTGTGTCAGCCCTTGGAATGGAAGCTGAGAGAATTGTGGTCACACTTCCGTTGCTTGTCTAGTGTGGCTGGGCTGCCTGCCAAGCTGTCATCAAGTTACTTTGAGGAGCCCCTGCTGGCACTCTTGTCATATCTGCCTTTCTGTCAATTGAAATCTACCTATGGAGAATTGGGGGTGGCCCAGTCAGCTTGACAGTTTTTTACATCCACCTCCAACTTGGAGATTGTAAGGAGTGGGCATCAGGGTGAGGTTTCCTTTGTGTTTGGTGTGTGTAGCTTGCAGGACTATCAGTTAGTACTACCATTTGTCAAAATTTGGGATTGGAAGCTCTCCAAGTAGAAAAGGAAGGATCCTGCAAGGAATCATACATAATGTTCTGCTTCTTTCAAACTTGAGTCAAGCTAGTTGGTGACTGTCCTTTTATGTCAGTTTTTATAATTGACATCTTTTTTTGCTAAACATATATGCTTTTTAGAAATGGCTCAGAGAGGGGTAATATTTGACTGAAAAAAAACAAATCTTTATTTCAGACTTAATGTTTTAATGAGAGTGAGAAACAAGACGTGGAAATAAATGAGGGATCAGGAAAAGACCACCAGATAGTTCAGTCCAGCTAACCAATTCCAGATGGACAGTCCTTCAAGTCTGTTGCAAAAAAACAAAACAAAACCCAAAAAACAAAAGGTTAAAAAAAGATGCTGTTACTCATGATGTTTGTCACCTTGTAGTTTCTCCGTGGGTGGAGAGGTAGTATAGAAATGTTTTAAATAAATATGAAAATCTCCTTTAAAAGCTGACTTAAAAACAAACAAACACAGCCCTCATCAAAGAGATGTACTCAATTCCCAGGGATTTCAGTGGGTGAGACATGCAGCCTAATTTTATGCTTCCTTACTGAAAAGTAAATTCCACTGTATGGATGGGGCTTATACATACCTATGTATGGGACTAGAATTTTGAGCTTAAATCAACAGAACTTAGAAATGCTTAAAGTTCGCTGGGATGTGCCCAATAACTTTTCATGCCTGCATACACTTAAACCCTGTTAGGAAATATGAGCTCACTATGGCATCACATTAAAATGGAAATTATAAAGTGATGAATTGGATAAATTCCCCTTTCTGTTCCCTCTTCAACTGCCCAGGAAGGCTTCAAGGACAGCTGTGGATTCTCTGGCTGGTGAGCAGTTGGACGTTGTGGCAGCAAGGGAACTAGCAGCCTCATGAGCTTCTTGCAGGCAGGTAAGTCAAGGTGGCAGCAAGGGATACAACAGCCTAATGGACCCCTTACTAGTGAGTGTGCCAAGGGGGTGCCAGTGGCAAGGTATTTAGCAGCTTGAAAAACCCCTTACAGGCAGGTAAGTCAAGATTATGGCCCCATTTTCTGGTGACCAAAAGAGGTGCCAGTATGTTATGCAGTGTGTATGTTAGTATTCAAGGTGCCACAAGACTCATGGTTCTTTTGCTGTAACATGGCTATCCTATTGCAATTACTGTCCATCTAGCTAACTTAAGCATTTTGGGTGGCTAAGAAAACTGTAAGTTCTGTTTATACACTACCTGGTGATAAATTTTACTTCAGAAATTTCTTCTAGAGTCTCCCTTAGAAATCCCTTTGTTGAAGAATGGTGACTTCTGGGTCAGCCACAGAGTACCTTGCTGGACTGAAACATTTCCCATTGGTTTCTGACCATTACAGTTTGAATCCTTTCATTCTTTTGCATAGACTGGCCTGTTTCTCCTATGTAAAAATCAGATGGGCATTGTTTACTGATGATTTCCAATTCAATCCAGTGTAGTTATTCTATCTTTTCAAAACAGCTTATTTAGACAGGCATAGACTCTGCATGTCCTGACTTAGATGGCCCAGGCTAGCCTGATCTTGTCAGATCTTAGAAGCTAAGCAAGGTTGGTCTTGGTTGGTATTGATGGGAGACAACCAAGGAAGTCCAAGGTTCCTACACAACACAGGCAGTGGCAAACCACCTCTGTTCCTCTTTTGCTTTGAAAATCCCCTGTGGAGTTGCTGTAAGTTCATCACCACCAAACTCTGCAAATGGTTGTGCTGTTTACATAGAGGTTGTTGTGCTGTTTTCATAGGGGATGAACACCTGAATGAGCCCTGTGGCCAAACTGCAGCTCAGGAGCCACATGTGGCTGTTTCACACATATTGTGTGGCTCTTGAACCACCTACTGCCCTGTCAGCCAGCTTGGAGTAGGCATTTCTCTCTTTAAATTACTTCTCCAAGTGAAGCCAGCCTTCCTTCCTTCCTTCCTTCCTTCCTTCCTTCCTTCCTTCCTTCCTTCCTTCCTTCCTTCCTTCCTTCCTTCGTAGCTTTCAAACATCTGATGTTCATGTCTTGTGGCTCTCAAACATCTGACATATATTCTGTGTGGCTGTTACATCAAGCAAATTTGGCCATCCCTAGTATTATGGTTGATATTATCAGGTCCCAAAATAGTGTTGCCTAAGTGGATACAGGGACAGAATTGTATGTTTCATAGACCTTGGGCTAATGTGTGAGAGAAATATCATCGTCCAGGATGATAAAGAAGAAGATATTGGATTTATACACTGCCCTTCACTCGGAGTCTCAGAGTGACCTTTCCCTTCCTCTCCCAACAGCAGACACCCTGTAAAGTACGTGGGGCTGAGAGAGCTCTTTCAAGAACTGCTCTTGAGACAACAACTCTTTCAAGAATTGTGACTGACCCAAGGTCACTGTTGGTAGTTGGAGTGATGTTAGCTAAGAATTGTGACAAATAGTATTCTGACACTTTCTCTTTGCAGTCTGTCCTATAATACTCTGCCCCTGGTACCAATCTAGCCTTGCCAATCTGTTTCTTCGCTTTGTTGGGTGGGTACTTTTAAGATTTCTTGATGCAAGTTCCTTAGATGTGATTCTTTACCCAAGGAACTGAAACAAATGTATTTGTACTGTGCAAATGATGGATTGTATGGTGCATTTTGGATGGTAGGTAGAGCCTTGACAATATATGTCATAATCAGAAAACATCCAATACAATATAAATCAGTCCTTAAGTCTTCATCACATAGTTGTTGGCAAGAATGTGAACATGCTGTGGTGGGAAGTGTCAACCATGCGGGTTCAATGACGAGTCGAAGTTGATACAAAGACTACATTTATTGATAGACTGATACTATAGTGTAACAGGTACTTGAGAGTAATGCTTCTAATACATTGAAACAATACTTTTAAGGCTTACTTCAAAAGGATTCCAAGGGAGGGGGTTGCGAGGTAGCATTCACACATAAAGTATCATAAATGTCTACTTTCCCATAGTATTATCAGGACTTCGTCCTTGCTTCTCCAGATGTCTTGTACTCCCTTACAAGAATGTATGGGAAGGTGCTAATTACTTAATTTCTTTCTCACTATTTCTAGTTACAGGCTATAAAGCAAGAGGGGGGGGAGGGAAAGAATAACAAGCTAACAGAGTCAGGTCCACCATGACGCTTCACAGACCAGGTTTCAGACAGGACCATTAAACAATCAATTACCAATGGAATTTTACCATGCTTGACAGAAAAATCTAGGCATGGGCTGATGGTAGAGAAGTTTTTAAATCGGATGCAATTGGTCATGGGCTTACTTTCTACGGGTCTAAATAATAAATATGTAATCAGTGTATCTCATGCAGGATAGAAGCATTTGGTGAAAGGCACCAAGGAAATGTAAAGAAGCAGTGTAGTATTGCAATGATCAGGAGGGGTACATACCACTGAGCTACAGCCCCCTCCCCTGTACTGTTTTAACATGCAGAAAGTAACCCACCAAACAGGCTTAAGCTGCTCATAAACAGCCAAATCACCTGATGAAAAGTCAATTTCCTGCTTGTGGCTGGTGAGTGAGTGAATGTGATCATCCCTAATGCATAGTTCCTTCTATAGTTTTGAAAGGATGGCAGCTGTTTGTCAGAGCACTATTTTTTGGTGTTGTGGAAATATTCCTTGAGTCATATATATATATATATATATATATATATATATATATATATATATATATATATATATATATATATATATATATATATATATATATATATATATATATATATATATATATATATATATATATATATATATATATGACTCAATATATAATAATATATATATAATCTGTAACATTAGTATGCCTTTGATGGACATAAAAAAAAGAAAAGTAGGCAGCCGGCGTTGAGATCGCCTTCTCTGCCCAAAACAAAAGGCTCCGGTCCGCTCCTCTTAGAGAAGCGTCTCAAATCTCCATGATCTAACCCCAGAAGTCCGAGGGCCATCACATTTAAAGGGACAGCACACCTTTTTAAATGTCTTTCTTCCATAGGAAATAATGAAGGATAGGGGCACCTTCTTTTGGGGCTCATAGAATTGGACCCCTGGTCCAATTCTTTTGAAACCTGGGGGTACTTTGGGGAGATGCACTAGATACTATACTGAAAATTTGGTGCCTCTACCTCAAAAAACAGCTCCCCAAGAGCCCCCGAAACCTTCAGAGCAATTCCCCATTATACCCTATGAGAATTGATCTCCACATAGGGAATAATGAAGTGCTCAGCAGACATTTCCCTCTCCCCCCCCCCCATTTTCTGGTGACTTGGAAGCAAGGGATTGGCCTCTCTATTCACGAGTTGCAGCCAACTTCTTCCAAGTAACACAGACACCCCATCCCAAGAGGAAGCCTTTCCAATCAGAGACTGGAGCCTCCGGAGGGGGGGAAAAATCACATGGTGGCTTTGGGGGTGGGGCTTTCCCCTGGCGGCCAGCTAACTGGGGGCAGGAAGGAGTCTGGGAAAGCGGAAGAACTCCCGCTGGGACCTGAAGATTGGCAAACCTAGCTGAGGCAGAATAGGGATGAAGAAGAGCCCTCTTTTTCTACCTTAAGGAGTCTCAAAACAGCTTACAACCACCTTCCCTTCCAGTTTGGTGTAGTGGTTAAGTATGCGGACTTTTATCTGGGAGAACCGGGTTTGATTCCCCACTCCTCCACTTGCACCTGCTGGCATGGCCTTGGGTCAGCCATAGCTCTGGCAGAGGTTGTCCTTGAAAGGGCAGCTGCTGTGAGAGCCCTCTCCAGCCCCGCCCACCCCACAGGGTGTCTGTTGTGGGGGAGGAAGGTAAAGGAGATTGTGAGCCGCTCTGAGACTCTTTGGAGTGGAGGGCGGGATATAAATCCAATATCTTCTTCTTCTTCTTCTTCCTCTTCCCACAACAGGTCCAGGCAAATAGGTGCGAATAAACCTCAGCTTGAGACCCTGGAGAGCTGCTGCCAGTCTGAGAAGACAATACTGACTTTGATGGACCCAGGGTCTGATTCAGTATAAGGCAGCTTCATATGTTCATATGTTCAACAGGCACCCTGTGAAATAGGTGGAGCTGAGTTCTGAGAGAACTGTGATTGGCCCAAGGTCACTCAGCAGGCTTCATTTGGAGGAGTGGGGAATCAAATCCAGTTTTCCAGATTAGAGGCCACCACTCTTAACCAGTACACCAGACTTGCTCTCCTGTTGCTGCTCTAAAACATATTACCTTAGAGATTAATATGAGTGAATTAGTAATAGTTCTGTGCATTATTCTTATAGCCATGAATTTACTAGGTGGCTTTGGATGTGTATATATTTGAGCAGACTTATTTCCATGCCTTTTATTTTCATCCTTTTAAGTTTGTTTGGCATTATTTTCTATAGAATATCTTGTTCTTGAATCATATGATCTAAAAACTTAAAACCTGAGAGATGACAAGGACTAGTGGAGATACCCAGGATATTCTGCTTAGCTGTGGAGACAAAGGGTGGCCAAAGGCAATCTACTTCATCTTCAGTGTACTGAAACAATGACACTGTGTGCTGGAAGTGAAGGTAGCCAAGGCCTAACTTGTAAGTGTTTTGTGTATTAGAAGAGCTGATTCACGACTTCTGGGATCGGAAAATGGCGAGCTGAGCTGCTTTCCTTAATGGGGGCAGGCTGGCACTTCTGTTAGGGGTAGTAAAAGGCAAACTAATGCCTTCTGCCTACTTTTCTCAGCTAGAGAATTGTCCAAGATATGCACATATACTTTGAGGAGACTTAACTTGGCTGAAAGGGAGTCCCGGAGGGGGCTCCTTTGAGGCTTTGAGGGATCTCCAGAGAGAAGTTGCATATTCATCATCTACAGAAGTTTCCAGTGTCATTTATTTGACTTAAGCTCGACAGGATCCGAGTCTTTTACAACTTTAAACATCTAATCTACAAAAGACTGGTGTCAATTTGGATAAACTACAAAAAAAAAAAAGGTATTGATCGCTATCTTTTCACTCCGGGACTAACTAAAGCTAAACAAAGTCAAATTAAAAGGTGGGAGTTGAATATAATGGAAGCTTGAAAGGAGGAGAAGAAAAGGGGCTAAATTTGAACTTTGTAAATTTTAAAGACAGTGCTAAAAGGAGAAAGGAATTTATTGTTTTGTCTATCTGTGGTTGAGGAAGTAGCCCCATCGTCATAGATCTGCAGTACTCACAGTCAACACAGGAAATACATCAGACATCGCGAGATTTCTCTACCAGCGAAACGAAACTTGGTGGCAGGAAGTACCAGAGGAAGAAGAAGGAAGTAAAATAAGTAAACAGCCTACTCTAGGATTATAATATCAGAGAGAAACATCGGCGGCCATTGTTGGGAGGACAAAGTTTTAACATTTTTAACGTGACTGGGATATTAAAATTGGTGGAGTTAATTGAGTTGGTAATTTTAAAATAAGGACTATTGGACAGTGGTAAAGAAGATCTGAATTGGATAAAGGGAAAAGAAGGAAAATTTTTTAAAGTGAAGCAAAAGTCGCGTCTGCCATTTTGGGGAAAATAAAAACTTTAAACATTAATATCTGAGCCTGGGAGGCTCAGAGGATGGCGAAATTGGGTTCATTGGAAAGGGCAAGCTTCACTTTATTAAACCTGATGGTCCAAATTTAATTTGGTGAGATAAAAATTTCCGATCTTTTTTACATGTCAGACCCGAAGCAAATTTGTACTAGGTCTGCTTCAATGGAGAAAATGCAAGCCCAATTAGATGCAATGGAAGCCAGAATAATGAAGGGTGTGAAAGAAATGATAACTGCCTCTAAAAAAGAAATAAGAAAGGATATTGAGGACTCAAAAAAAGAATTTAAAAAAGAGATAAAGAATCTCAGAAATGAGACTGTAGTAATAACAAAAAAAGTACAGGAGGTGGAAGAGAAAGTGAAAACACATTATTCCACCTTATTAAAATTACAAGAAAAGGTGATAATACATGACTGCAAGTTGATGGAAACATAGATTCGTCTGAGAGGTGTACCAGAAGATGAAGAATCTGACTTGAAAGAATACATACTAAAAATAATTACAGAATTTTTGGAGGAAGATCCTGAAGGGAATAGAAATATGTATGATTATATTTATAGAGTGAATTCACTCTATGCAAAAAAGAACAATCTGCCAAGAGATGTGGTCGTAAGATTTATGACAAAAGAAATGGTGGGAAAAATCATGAACAAAAATTTTGAAAAGACATTGATAGTGGGAGGTAGTAGGATAAGAATTATGAAAGAGTTGCCAAGACAAGTGTTGACTGACAGGAATGCATATAAAACACTGACTGAAAAACTACGTGACAATGGAATGAGATATAGATGGATAATACCTGAAGGTTTGAGCTTTGAACTTCAAGAAATGTAAACGGACTAAATTCACCACAAAAAAGAAGGGCAACATTTCATTGGATAAAAAAACGAAATTGTAATATAGTTTGTTTACAAGAAGTGCATATTAGACAAAAGGACTATAAATTTTTATGGAATAAGCAGTTGGGACTAGAATTTTATACATTGGCTGAACAGAAGAAGAGAGGAGTAATTTTTTATATTAAAAAAGAATTAGACCTGAAATTGGTTTTTAAAGATAAAGATGGAAGGTACAAAGCAGTGGAAATTTTATCGAATGCTAAAAAAACTTTGTTGTTGGGACTTTATGCTCCAAATGGTGCAAAGGACATGTTGTGGGGTACCAAAGATTTGGGACTTATAACAAAGAAGATAGAGATTTTACCCAAAATGGAGCTGATCATAACCCAATATTGTGGATTACAAAATTGTCTAAAATATTGAGAAGATGGGGAATAAATGAAGATTTACTACAAAATAAAGAAACAGTGACATCTCTAGAAAACGAGACTAAAGCTTTCTTCCAAATAAATGACAGAGAAGATATTGAATTCCAGACGGTGTGGGATGCCTATAAGGCTGTAATGATAGGAATATTAATAACATTGAATAATAAAGATAAGAGAGCAAAAGATAAGCAGATCTTGGACATTCAAAAGGAAATTAAGAAAAAGGCCAGGGAAAAAGAAAATTATAAAGGAGATTACAATATTGCAAACACAAATGAGACATTTGTTAAATAAGGAAATGGAATGGAATTTGAAAAAATTACAACAGAAATCTTTTGAGGGAGCAAACAAGCGTGGGAAGTACTTGGCTTGGCAACTGAAGAAAAAAAGAGAAAGTAAAATTATTAATAAAATTGTGGCTGATAGGAAAGAGATGGTGGACCAAAAAGGAATAAAGAGAATTTTTTTAAGTATTATGCTAATTTATATAAGGGTGTTAAGTAAAGAAAGAAAGGATTGAAATGTATTTGCAAAAGATCAAAATAGCACCCTTAACTGAATATATGGAAAAAAATTTGAATGCTCCAATTGAAAAAAATAGAAATTGAAGCAGCGATTAATATAATGAAATCTGGAAAGGCACCTGGACCAGATAGTTACATGGCAAAAAAATTTAAAGTGTTTAAAGAAGAATTAGTACCAAAACTTCAAAAATTGATGAATGTGATAAGATCAAACGGGAAAATACCTAATACATGGAAAGAAGCTGTAATTTCGTTGATTCCAAAGGAAGATAGAGATGTCGCAAATGTGAAGAATTATAGACCAATTTCATTATTAAATAATGATTATAAGATATACACAAGAATCCTGGCAGAACGACTTAAACAATATTTAATAAATTTTATAAAGGAAGATCAGGCAGGCTTTCTTCCCAAAAAGCAAATAAGAGACAATATTAGAACTATTGTAAATATTGTAGAATAATAATAATAATAATAATAATAATAATAATAATAATAATAATAATAAAAAAAATTTATTTGTATCCCGCCCTCCCCACCTAGGCAGGCTCAGGGCGGCTAACAGCATTTCATAAAACATACAATAATAAATAAAACCTTTAAATTTAACAATATAAAACTTTAAGTTTAACAACATTAAAAACCAGTCAATACAATTAAAATAGCTTGGTCTGACAGTGCCGATGGTGTATGACGCTAGTTCTGTCCTATATGGTCGAGGACCTGTCTACCTTAGGGACCGTCTCTCCCCATATGAACCCCAGAGAGCACTGAGGTCAGGCGGAAAAAACTTGTTGACTACTCCCGGACCGAGAGAGGTGAAGCTGCAATGCACCCGTAACCGGGCCTTCTCCTCTGTAGCCCCGAGCCTATGGAACTAACTTCCAGAGGAAATGCGGGCCCTGTGGGATCTTTAACAATTCCGCAGGGCCTGCAAGACCTTCCTCTTTCGACTGGCTTTCGCTGACGAAGAAAGAAATTGCTAATGATAACCGCCATCATAAAAGAACAAATAGCATTAGCACTTTTACTAATTTAATTAATTAATTTTTAAACTTAATCAGAATTTTACTGTTTAAATGTAATTTGTTTTCTTTGCCTTTCTTTGTATAGTTGAAATTTAAATGATGCTGTTAGCCGCCCTGAGCCTGCTCCGGCGGGGAGGGCGGGATACAAATAAAATTATCTATCTATCTATCTATCTATCTATCTATCTATCTATCTATCTATCTATCTATCTATCTGTCAGTTTATACATTCTATACAGTTTACATAGCGGTATAAGTCTTTAATAATTAAAATAAGATCCTTAATTAACAGCCTTCTTCAGCAGTCCGAATATGCAAGTTTAAAGAGGGTAGCCTTGCAGGCCCTGCGGAACTGGTCAAGGTTCCGCAGGGCCCGCACCTCCTCAGGGAGCTGGTTCCATAGGGCAGGGGCCGCGGTTGAAAAGGCCCGTGCTCTGGTGTTCTGTAATTTGATCTCTTTCAGCCCAGGGATAGTCATTAGATTTTTCCCGGTTGACCTCAGTGCTCTCTGGGGTTCATATGGGGAAAGACGGTCCCTCAGGTAGGCGGGTCCTCGGCCATATAAGGCTTTAAAGGTGATGACCAACACTTTGTACTGGACCCGGTATATAATCGGCAGCCAGTGCAGTCCACGTAGCCCCGGCCGTATATGTTCCCACTTCGGGAGTCCCAACAACAGCCTGGCCGCCGCGTTCTGCACTAGCTGCAGCTTCCGGGTCCAGCACAAAGGTAGCCCCAAGTAGAGGGCATTACAGTAGTCTAATCTTGAGGTGACCGTTGCATGGATCACTGTTGCGAGGTCCCGGCGCTCAAGGAAAGGGGACAACTGCCTTGCCCACCTCAGATGGAAGAATGCTGACTTGGCAGTGGCTGCTATCTGGGCCTCCATTGATAATGAGGGCTCCAGTAAAACACCCAGGCTCTTTACCTGGCGCGCTGCTTTCAATGGCGCACCGTCGAAGGCCGGGAGAGCTATTTCCCCTCCCAGAGCGCCGCGACCCACACAAAGGACCTCTGTCTTCGCTGGATTCAACTTCAGCCCACTCAGCCTAAGCCACGTCGCAACAGCCTGTAAAGCCTGGTCGAGATTCCCTAGGGCGGAGCCGGGCCGGCCGTCCATTAGTAGATAGAGCTGGGTGTCATCTGCATATTGATGGCAACCCAGCCCAAACCTCCGGGCAATCTGGGCAAGGGGGCGCATATAGATGTTGAACAACATCGGGGAGAGAACTGCTCCCTGAGGCACCCCACAATCCAGTGTGCGCCTCCGGGATCGCTCACCCCCAATAGCCACCCTCTGTCCCCGACCCAGGAGAAAGGAGGAAAGTCATTGCAAGGCTGACCCCCCAACCCCAATGTCGGCAAGGCGGCGTGTCAGTAGCTGATGGTCGACTGTATCAAATGCCGCCGACAGGTCTAACAACATCAGCACCGCAACGCCGCCTCGATCCAGTTGCCGCTGGAGGTCATCCACTAAGGCGACCAACACCGTCTCCGTCCCATGGCCCAACCGGAAGCCAGACTGGCACGGGTCTAGGACGGAAGCGTCATCCAGAAACCTCTGTAGCTGCAACGCCACGGCCCTCTCAATAATTTTACCTAAAAATGGTAAATTAGACACCGGACAATAGTTTGCCAATTCAGCCGGGTCTGCTGTAGGTTTTTTCAAGAGAGGGCGGACCAAGGCCTCTTTCAGAGGTGTTGGATGAAAGACATCCAGAGAAGGAAGTTGCATTATTTTTTGTGGATGCAGAGAAAGTGTTTGATAATCTGAATTGGGACTTTATGTTTGCAGTAATGGAAAAAATAAAGTTGGGGAAAAACTTTATAAGAATGATAAGGGCAATATATACTGAACAACGTGCAAGGTTATGTATAAATGCAGATCTCACAGAAGAAATGAAAATTAGCAAAGGCACAAGACAAGGTTGTCCGCTTTCGCTATTGTTGTTTATAATGACTCTTGAAATCTTATTGATGCAAATACAAGATGATGAAGAAATAGACGGAATGAGAATTAAAGGTTTTACTTATAAATATAGAGCATTTGCAGATGATATAATGTTTATAAATGAAAATCCTATACAAGTAACACCTTTGTTAGCTAAAATACAAAATTTTGGAGAACTGGTGGGACTTTATGTTAATAAGGAAAAATCAAAACTTTTATGTAAATATATGCAAGTAAATAAACAAAAAAAACTGCAGAGGCTAACGCGATGTGAGGTTACTTCTAAAGTAAAATATTTGGGTGTGGATAGAACAATGAAGAACATTGATTTGTTTAAAAATAATTATGAAAAGTTATGGCGTAAAATGAATGAAGATATGATAAAATAGAACAAGCTTAATTTGTCATTGCTTGGGAGAATAGCTGCAATTAAGATGAACATTTTGCCAAGAATACTGTGTTTATTCCGAAGTATCCCAATTGTGAAAAACAGTAAACAATTTAATAAATGGCAAAGAAAGATTTCAGAATTTGTATGGGCTGGAAAGAAACTAAGGATTAAAATGAAAGTTTTAACAGACACTAAAGAAAGAGAAGGATTCCAATTACCAGATTTAAGACTATATCATGAAGCAGTTTGTTTGGTGTGGATAAAAGATTGGGTGACGTTATTGAATAAAAAACTTTTAATGTTAGAAGGTCATGGAAATAAATTCAGCTGGCTCGCTTATCTGTACTATGGGAAGAAAAAGATGGATGGTTTTTTTCTCTCACCATTACATAAGAAGTAATTTGCTAAATATCTGGCTGAAGTATAAGAAATATGGCAATGAGAGAAAACCACTATGGATAGTGCCTGCAGAAGTAAAAAATATAACAACTGAGCTAGGAGAGGGAAAATGGATGTCATACATTCAACTATTAAAAATACAAAGCGGTAAAATAGAGTTGAAAACTGCTGAGGAGCTGAATTATAAGTATGATTGGTTTCAAATGCAACAAATAAAGAGTTTGGTGGAAAGTGATATTAAAACTGAAGGAATAAGATGAGAACAAACGGAAATGGAAAAAGTTCTGCTTGGAGACAATGAAAAATTAATTTCGAAAATTTATAAGTTACTTTTAAAATGGTCTACGGAAGATAAAGTAGTGAAATCTCAAATGATTAAGTGGGCAATTAATGTAAATAAAGAAATACAGATGGATCCATGGGAATATTTGTGGAAGAACTCTATGAAACTCTCAACATGTCAGAGTATCAAAGAAAACTGTTTTAAGATGATGTATAGATGGTATATGACTCCTAAAAAGTTGGCAAAGATGAATTACAAGATGCCGGGCAGAAGTTGGAAATGTAAAAAACATGAAGGTTCTTTTTACCATATGTGGTGGACTTGTGAAAGAGCAAAAATGTATTGGCAGATTTCTAAGATCTTGGGATACGAATTTAACAAAGTTGCAGAGACTTTTCTGTTGGGATTACAAATGGAAAAATTTCCAAAAGAAGATAGGTCTTTAATCTGGTACTTGCTCTCAGTTGCTAGGACACTGTATGCGCAGTTGTGGAAGCAAGAAAATATACCAGAGAAATGGGATTGGATTGTAAAAATTATGACATGGAGTGAAATGGACAAGTTAGCAAGAACCCTAAGAGACTATGATCTAGAAGTATTCAATACAGAGTGGAAGAAGTTTAGAAGATATGTAGAAAAAGAGTGGAAAATAAAAGGGCATTGGACAATTTTTGATAATGACTAAGTGTAAGAGGGAGGAGGATATGAATTTGGATTCTTATTAATTAAGGGTACCTTTAATAGTAATGTTTTAAGTATAGTACACCGGCAGGGGTCAAGTAACAGGGGGAGGGGTAGGTAGAAAGTAATATATGGGATAGAGGAAAAAGTAGTTATTAAGGATGTAAGAAATTGAATATACTACCATATGTTACTAATAAAAATTGTTTGAACTAAAGAGCTGATTCACTTCATGGGGTTTCTTCAAGGGCAAATAAACTTTTTTTTTTTTTTTGTAAAACACTCATATCATGAGTACTAGTAACTGTATTATTAATTTAACAATCACTCTGACCACTAACACTGGATTGGACACAGCCAGCTTTTTCATTCAGTCTAACCCAGTACACTTAATACAACCCACATGCCACATGCCTTTTGAACACACAGGTCCCATGATCTCCAGCAAAACCTTCCTTGGTGGTCAAAGGGAATGCCTCTCCCTTTTTTACTAGCTAGATCCTACTCATCACACTTTTCTCTTACCACTTATATATGAAAAGTGAGTACACTGGAATGACTCCAGATTCTTATGTGGCAGTTGTCTGTTGTTCATACTTAATTGATGAGGATTTTTTTTACAAATGCAGGTGCCATATATATATATATAATTTTGACTTGCATAAGAAATTCCATTGTATTTCAGTGAAAGATTTTGTTGCTTTGCATGTTCAGCTAAATAATCTCTCTCTCTCTCTCTCTCTCTCTCTCACTCACACACACACACAAATAAATCTCTCTTTAGTTCCTTATTTCTTTTCCCCATGGTCAGGTTGGCTGCATCTCCAAACACTTGTAAGTACTGTATGTTCTGTCATATCCTGAAGTCATGCATTAGCACCTTTTCATTCAGCAAAGGGTGAGAACAGATATCTTTTGGCAGCTGACAGCAGGGAGCAGGCAGAGAGGAGGGAAAAGAAGCTATAGGACTAGGACACTATGGTGGCCTGGTGGCTAGCATGGCTAATGTACCAGCTGTGAATAACCTCTTTTCCCCCCCTTATCCCATCCACCCAACAGATGTCTTTCTGTGATTGTCATGTCCTCAAGCTATCCTGGCAAATGATTTGTGCATTATAAGTGAGTCACCAAGGTGGCAATTGAACCTCTTCACAGCTCAAAATTGTTGATGTGTGCACCGAGAGTGAAGTGTGTGTGTGTGTGCGCCTGTGTGTGTGGGTAGGTGGGTGAGGAAGGGAGGGAGGGAGACAACGAGAATGGAAGAGGAAAACAGGGAGGGAGAAAGAGAGAAATGTCAAGGCTACCTCGTTTTTCCTGGAGAATCAAATGGGTGGGCAAATTAACGGCTGGCTATATTTTGTCTTTTGGCTCTCCTTGAATGAGGAGCAGCTTCTTCCTTCTTTGCTGGCGCAGATGTAAATATCACTTTGAAAAATTAAAAAATAAAGAATGCAGTGATCTGAATTATATGTATCCTTTTCTATTGTAGGAAGAGCATTAATAAATATACAGAAAGCCTGCAAAGTTTGCCAGTATAAATAATGTAGCATTTCAAAGTGTGTCAGTAAATGTAATTGAATTTTTCAATGTAAAAATATAGTTTAGTTATAAATTGGAGTCATGCTTGACATTAGTTGGGCATTAAGAGATATTAATTAGATACTACTTACTTCTTTCTATATTTTCTCCTACTAAATGAATGATTAGGGGTTGGAAAATTTGCAACAATGTAATTTAGAGGGGTTTTTTTTAAATCTCCTTGAGAACAGTCAATTTTTAGTGTCTGTGTGTGTGTGTGTGTGTGCGGGCGGGGGGGGGGATAAATGCCTTTAAAAATCCTTGTCAGCGAACTGTTTAAAACATGCTCTTTCCAATAGGAACACAATATGGAGAAGTTAATCTATTCTAATACTTTGTAATGATAATCAGCTACATTGAACAAGTAGCCTAGGGGAAAAAGCTAGTTGTAGCCTCCTTTAAGCAGGAAGAACAGTAAGCAGTTGTACATTTTTACTGGAGGAGGATGACAACATTTCTTGTGACTTTGAACTTACTTTGGCCATCACTGTTCTGGCAAGCATTCTGCATCTCCATCAGACAGCAATATTTTTTCGCATGACACGGTCTGCATAATGTCTTAAAATTTACTTATGTGATCTTTGCATGTTGGCACCCTGCTCATATGTCAATATATTAGTTGGAGCATTTTGACTTATGCTGAAGAGGCTGCCTATGGCTCTCATTCAGGGCTATCATGACCTCCATATGTCTAGCAATCATAGGCTATATTTTCTCCTTGTTGCTGATCATCCAGGAGTGCTTCATCTTGTTAATCAGGCTGTTTTGTTTCATCAGCTAAGCACAGCACTTCCCTTCTGTATGATTTACTTGAATGGGATTTTATTCATCCTTCTTTGTTTAGCCATCAGGTAATAGTCTATCTGTCCAGAGCTTCTCCTCTCCATGTTTTCATCACGTTGAATAGTTTTTTTCTAGTGATTTTTTTTTTACTTTGGATTTGGATCTCCTACCCATAAAAACTGCAGATGAAAACCAGAGCCAGTGGAGAGGATTAGAGAGGGGCTGCAAGTCAGCAATCTTTTTAAGGTGTACAAAAGGGTTTGCACTTAAGTACTGCATTTCCTGTGGAGGTACCATCTTATAGAAGAACCTTTACTCAATGTGTGGTTATTCCTTCAAAGGCGCTAGATGGGAAATATAGGAGGATTCCATATGAAGACAGATGTTGCCCTTACTCCATGGGAGAAGTGGAATCAATGATCCATATGTTCTTTCAAGATCCATTCCACCAAGTATATAGGTATAAGTTTATTTCTTCATTTTTAGACAGAACAATAGCAGATGTAGACAAGGCCTGCCTGGAGAAATGTTTAATTGATGGAAAATCCACTTATCTCAAGACAAATAGCTACATTTTGTTACCATTTGGAAAAATTCCACAATAAGAAACATGATTCCGTATGATTTGTATGACCTGTCTGAATTGTATGATTTATATCATTTTTAAGATATTTGATATTTTAGGCTTATTTTAGACTTTTTGGATTCTTATAAGGTTTAAAGGTTTTTATGATCAAATACACTTCTTGGAATATTTTTGGTGATTTTATTGATATTTTAGACTTATTTTAGACTATCTGGATTCTTATAAGGTTTGAATGTTTTCATGAATTGGAATATTTTTGGTGGTTTTAATAAGGATGTATTATGGTTAATGGGCTGTGGAGTATAAATAATGGTCTTTGACTGTAAATAAATATTCATTCATTCAAGAGCCCCTAAATTACAGAAAGCAAGGCTACTGTTAGAAAAAGAAACCATGAAACCCCTGCCTCATTCATGTAAGCTTTTTGACAGTCTTTAGGGTCAGGATTAGGAACTGTTGGCTGTGGGTTCAAATTCCCAGCTCATTCATGCATTCATAAAATCTTTCTTTCCCTCCTCTCTTCCTGAATTTTTCCAAATACGAGGCAATGACAAATCTGTACCTGAGAACCAAACTACACTTTCTTTATCAATGTACACTGGAAACCCTTCAAGGGAAAAGTGACAGAAGAGGAGATTGCAGTAGAGATATGATGATAGGTTAACAATACCATTTTATACAACCCATAAAGATACATGAAAAGAAGTCTGTTTGTTTGTCTGTGTGTCTCCCTCTCTCTCTAATATATAGATATATATTTAGTTCATTCATCTAGCATTTTGGTGAATTTGAAATAGGGCAAGATTATTGATATCTGGAGACTTACTGATACCTTGGAACATTGCTTTACTCTACATGCAGAGATACCATATACTTGGGTGAGAATTTTTCTGGCTTAGCAAATAAATGCCAATGATACTGTTTTGACATTTTGGAAAAGTTTTTAAATGTTAAGATCAGTGAACCAGGAAACATTTTTATCTGCAATTTTAAGGAGGAAAATTGCCTCACAGATGAACAGCCAAATCCTATCTATAATTAGGTGAACCAAAACCTGCTGCCAGTGGTGCACTAAGATCTCACCTGTGACCAGGCTGCAAGCATCCACTCTACTCCAAGATCTGGACCAATCAGATGCTGCTGTTCCTCTCCCTCCCTCTCACATAGGAAGCAATTGGACACTAGAATCAGATAATGTGACAATGAGCGCATTAGCTAAATCATCTTCGACTTGTGCTTCAGTATTAGACATAAACATCTTAGAGCAATCACTTTAAATCATGTCTCAATCAATTGTAACTCAGATTTCTGACACAAAGAAATATGTTGATTTTGAGGAAGAGAGGAGGTTTACTTTACCCCTATCCTAGTGCTGATGCTATGCTATGTAATCCAGAGGAACAAATCCTGAGTCCAGTAGCACCTTTAAGACCAACAAAGGTTTATTCAAAGTATGAGTTTTCATTGTCATGCAAACTTGCTTTATCTGAGGAAGTATGTGTGCACACAAAAGCTCATACCTTGAATAAACCTTTGTTAGGGTTTTTGTTGTTATTGGCAACAAATCATGGACCTTGTTAAGTCCAAAGGTATTGTTACACCCAGGGCTTTTTTTGTAGCAAGAACTCCTTTGCATATAAGGCCACACACCCCTGATGTAGCCAATCCTCCAAGAACTTACAGTAGGCCCTGCACTAAGCCCTGTAAACTCTTGAAGGATTGGCTACACAAGTGGGATGTGGCCTAATATGCAAAGGAGTTCCTGCTACAAAAAAAAGCCCTGGTTACACCTAGTAAGGCAAAGCTGTTGCCGGCTCAACACCTAAGCAAGCATTTGTACAATCAGGAGTCACCATCATAGATAGATAGATAATTTTATTTATATCCCGCCCTCCCCGCCGGAGCAGGCTCAGGGCGGCTAACAACATCATTCAGTTATACAAAAAACAAAGTTACATTTAACATTAAAATTCTGATAAGTTTAAAATTAATTAATTAATTAAGTGATAAAAGTGCTAATGCTATTTGTTCTTTTATAATTTGTTCTTCATAATTGCTGAAGCCAATAGGATGCAGCTAATGCCTATCCAAGACTAAAGCCAACTGTTGGTTGAACTGAAGTTTATCAGCTTTTTGTTTTAAACTTAATGGTCAAAGCCCAAGGATGGAATGTTAGGGTCAGACTGGGTCCCACATTAGCTTAACCAATTATTGGAGGGCTATATTTAATTCAGGGTCTTGTTAGTTCTTGGATCTGAAGAAAATTATATGTGAACAGGCAGAAGGTATTGTGTGTGCTCATCAGGGATGCCTTCTAGTCTTTATATCAAGCTTGGACAGTCCAGCAGCTTATCATTGCTAGGAGTAATGTTGCACACTCTATTCTTTTCTGAGCCTGCAGTACGTTGTGATTTGAGAGCACATGTTCCATATAATTTATTCATTTACTTAGGTTAGGCTGAGAGAAAGTGACTGGCCACCCATAGAGCTTCTATGGTAGAGTAGGGATTTGAACCTCAACCCCCACCACGTATTGTTGTTCTTTGATGAATCGCCCTATCCTGGGCAGCGCCAGGCTCAGGGCAATGTACAACAGTAAAATCAGTTACATTTATATATCATTATAATCAATTACATTAAAAATTACAAACCCATAGTAGTCTCGTTCTCAAAGCACTATTTATTTTATTTATTTACGGAATTTATATCCCACCATTCTGCCTTTACAAAGGCCACCAAGGTAGCTAACAATTTGAAACATATACTTTTTATTTATTTACCTGATTTATATTCTACCCTCCTTATAATTTAATTTTTTTTATTATTATTATTTATATCCTGCTGTATCCCACAAGTGGGCTCAGGGCAGCTCACAACAACAGTTTCAATACATGGTACAAATTAAAATTACAGCATAAAACTGATAATATAAAATTGAAGGCAATACAATTGAAGGCAATACAATATCTCAGACACAGCGGCAAAACCCAGATGATAGCATATAGGCTGAAGACTATCAAACAACTCAATCACCATGAAGATGAAATAAAGGGGAAACAAAAAGTATCTAAGAATGCCCTCTGGGTCAATTGAAAGCCTGGCGGAAGAGTTCTGTCTTGTAGGCCCTGCAAAACCTCAATAGGTCCTGCAGGGCCCAGATCTCCAGTTGGAGCTCATTCCACCAGGTAGGGACCCAGACCAAAAAGCAGGCTCAGGGCTGATTAAAATGTATAAAATCACACAGTAAGGTAAAACATAAGTATATTAAACAGTTAAGATAGGATTTAAAACAGACAGCCGTTGGCTAGGAAAACACAAAGTCAGAGAGCAGTGCTGCTGAGCACAAACTTCTGAGAATTGGTCCATGCAGAGAAAGGCTGTGGTAGAGAGGCCAAGTTATGTCACCTCAACCAAAGGCCCAGCAGAACAGCTCTGTTTTGCAGGCCCTGCGGAACAGTAAAAGGTTCAGCAAGGCCCTGATCTCAAGGGGGAGCATGTTCCACCAGGCTGGGGCCAGAGCAGAAAATATATGTTGAAATTACATTTTTAAACCATTAAAATCAATCCCTCCTCCAAAACATATATGATTAAAACAAATGAAAAAGAGAATTAAAATACATACAAAACAGAGTTAAAAACATGCAAAACTTAAAAACATAGGATAAGAAGGAGGGATTACTGAGGGAATGCCAAACAAAACAAAAATCTTTATCCATGGGCAGAAGATGGTAATAGAAAGGGACAGCTGAATCTCCCTGGGGAGAGAGTTCCAGAGCTTTGGTACCATGACTGAGAAGGCCGTCAGAAGGTTACCATCCATCTAATCTCAGAAGGTGGGGGCATACAAAGTAGGACATCCAAAAATTACCATACTGGTTGGGATGGTGGTCCTTCAGGTATATTGGACCCAAACCACATAGGCCTTTGAAGGTTAACACCAGTACCTTGAATTGTGCCCAGAAATAGATTGGGAGCCTGTGTAGATGGGTCAAGAGTTAGGCTGGAGTGATATGGTCCTTACAACTCACTCGAGTCAACATCCTGGCAGCAACATTTTGTACCAGTTGAAGTTTCTGAACACTTCTCAAGGGCAGATCCACATGCATCCAATTCCAGTAGTCTAATGTAGATGAAGCAGGGCATGCAACATAGTGGCCAGATCTTTTCTTCCCAGGAAGGGCTGCAACTGGCAAACCAGTTGAAGATAGTAAAAGGCATTCCTGGCCATAGTTGTCACCTATTTATCCAGCAGTAAGCTTGGGTCCAAGAGCACCCCAAGACTGCAAACCTGTTCCTTCAAGGGGAGTGCAGCCTCATCAAGGGCTGCACTCCCACATGCAGCAAATTCCAGTAATCTAATGTAGATGAAGCAGGGCACGCAACACAGTGGCCAGATCTTTTCTTCCCAGGAAAGTCTGCAGCTGGCAAACCAGTTGAAGTCAGTAAAAGGCACTCCTGGCCATAGTTGTCACCTGTTTATCCAGCAGTAAGCTTGGGTCCAAGAGCACCCCAAGACTGCAAACCTGTTCCTTCAAGGGGAGTACAGACCCATCCAAAAAGGGCAATACCTGGAAATCCCAGGTCAGACCTTCTGTCCAACAGTAGCAGAGGTGGCAGTGGTAGAGGCTTCAGAGCAGTGGCTGAACCACCTCAGTTTTTTGCAGGGTGGGGGCTCCCAGCTTGGGACTGAGCCTACTGCCCCATAAACCCTGTGGCTTAGAACACCTCTGACACCATGCTGGCTCTCATCAGCCCAGATGCTGAGATTCCTGACACAGCTCAAGACAAGCTCAAGGATGGACTATTATGGTCCTGAGTAGCCTATGGCAGTCTCAGTATGTTTGTACTTCAGATTTCAATACTGGTTTTCCTGCAGAAATGCAGTTTTGTTGGTCACATCAGAAAAATAATGGTGAATCAGCAACCCTAATGGAGCTAACTGATTCCAGTCAGAGGATGCAACCCAAACAGGAACCGGATTTGTTGGAATTCAGGGATTTTGCTAAGATTATAACCATTTTCCCACACAGCTTACCTTGGAGTGACGTCCCTCTTCACCACGCAGTGTCTGCTCGGATTTCCCACCGTCTGCTCCACAGAAGCAGGAAGTGCCAGGGCTTCTGCGTTGCAAATGTAAATCGCTAAAACCCAGTTTATGTTAGCGACGCAAAAGCCATGGCTCTTCCTGCTTCTGCAGAGCAGATGGTGGGAAATCCGAGCAGACGCTGCGCGGTGAAGAGGGACGTCACTCCGAGATAAGCTGTGTGGGAAAACAGTTCATAAATCTCTGAACAATTCCTATCAACAAGGAATGTTACACCATTCTGAAGGTATAGTAATGTACCTTGACACTTCAGAGAGGTCTGAGAGAGAGCAGAGCAACTCTGAGGTAAGCTGAGACAGCTGGGGAAGTTTCCAAGAATATCTGAGTTTGGTGACTGCTGAAAATTCTGAGTTGTGGTTGCTGGGGAACTGCTGTGTGTTTGGTTGAGTGGGCTGGAGGTGAAGGAGATTGGTGCTGATTGATTAGGAGTGGCTGTGTTCCCCACCCTCTTTGCATTGTTAAGCTGCACCTTGCCAGAGAGCTAAAGGGCTCTTGGTCTGTGGCTCTTCTCCAGAAGGGGAGCCACATAAACAAACAGGATTTAAAAGGGGACTGTATATATATATATATATATTTAAAAAGCTACCATGATGGTAGAATGCCAGCAGGGGGGTGGGGGCTTTCCAGTGTTTTGCACTGAGTGCCACATGTATGACTATCTGCCCACAGGACAGAAGCCTTGGGTGTGTGCTCGATGTAAGGAGCTCCTGGTCCTCAGGGAATGAGTTCGTACCCTTGAGGCTGAGGTGACTGACCTAAAGAAGCAGAGGCAGTCAGGCACTCAGGGAAGACTCTCGGGGGCATACTAGATGAGCCCTGCTCCGAACGTGGCAGCCCTGTTGCTGCCAGGGAGCATGAGGATCGAGAGGAAACAGGGCACCGTGCTGCAGATAAGGGGAATGCACCCTCAGAAGGGACCTCTTCTTCAGTTGGTGAGCGGGAATCCTTTGGCACCAAGGAACCATCCCTGGGCGGGGAGAGAGGAGGGGTCTTGGTAGTTGGTGATTTGATCCTTAGGGAAGTAGACAGCTGGGTGGCAAAACTGCGTACTGACCGTATGGTGACTTGCCTGCCTTTTGCGAAGGTAGCGGACATTACGCATGTAGTAGATAGGCTGATAGACAATGCTAGGGAGGAGCCAGTGCTCGTGGTGCATGTTGGCACCAACGATGTGGGGAAATGCAGTCGTGAGGTCCTGGAGGAAAAATTTAGGCTGCTAGGCGGGAGACTTAAGGCCAGGACCTCCAAGGTAGCCTTATCAGAAGTGCTAGCTGTTCCACGTGCAGGTCTGGAGAGACAGGCACAAATTAGAAGTCTCAATGTGTGGATGAGGCGATAGTGTAAGGAGGAAGGGTTTAAGTTTGTTAGGCACTGGGATACTTCCTGGAACAAGTGGGAGCTGTACAAAAGAGACGGTCTCCACTTGTCCCCAGATGGATCCAGGATGCTGGCGCTTAAAATCAAAAAGGTGGCAGAGCAGTTTTTAAACTAAATCTTGGGGGAAAGCCGACAGGAGATGAAATGTATCTGGTTCAGGAGGACTCATCTCAAAGAGATGAAAGGTTAGCTGTTACTTTTCTACCGGGTAATGGATCAGAGTTGTCCACTGAGATGGTGACAAACGATATGGACTATCTGCCAAAGTTTTGAGGTGGCAGGAGAAAGGTTGCGGGCCTAGCTTCCCTGGGAAATTATAGATGTTTGTATGCAAATGCTAGAAGTGTTCAAAGAAAAATTGGTGGGTTGGAATGTTTAGTGTTGAGAGAAAACATAGACATTGTGGGAATTTCAGAAACTTGGTGGGATGAGTAGAATCAGTGGGACACGGTGATTCCAGGATATAAGTTATATCGGAAGGATAGGGAGGGAAGGGTTGGAGGTGGAGTGGCTCTGTATGTCAGAGAGGGTATACGGACCAGCAAGACTGAAGTAAGAGAATTAGATTCCCTTCTAGAAATGCTTTCGGTTGAAATAGAGGGCCCAAAAGGAAATTTAACTATGGGAGTTTGTTATTGCCTACCAAATCAAAAGATAGAGGATGATTATAATATGATGGAAGGATTAAAGATAGCGGCTAAACATAAAAACTGTGTCGTAATAGGTGATTTTAACTACCCGCTGATTGATTGGGTCAATATGTGTTCTGGTCGAGAGAAAGAGATTGAGTTACTTGATGCTCTCAATGACTGTGCTATGGAGCAGATGGTCTCAGAACCTACCAGGGGTGGGGCGATCCTGGATTTGGTCCTAAGTAATGCCCAAGACTTGGTGAGAGATGTAAAAGTGATCACACCGCTTGGGAGCAGTGACCATAACATTATTGATTTCACTCTTTGTATAAATAGAGAGGTGCCCCAAAAGACTGGCACAACCACATTTAACTTTAAAAGGGGTAAATTCTCTGAGATGAGGAGGCATGTGAAGAGGAAACTGAAAGGAAAGGTAAATACAGTCAAAAGCCTTGGGGAAGCTTGGAGGCTATTTAAAACTACAATCCTAGAAGCTCAGATAAATATATACCACAAGTTAGGAAAGGCACAAACAGGTATAAGAAAAAGCCTGCATGGTTAACAAACAAATTAATGGAAGCTGTAAAAGGTAAGAAGGACTCCTTTAACCAGTGGAAAGCTAGTCCAAGTGAGATTAATAAAAGAGAACACAGGCTGAGGCAAATCAAATACAAGACTGTGATCAGGCAGGCAAAAAGGGACTATGAGGAGCATATTGCAAAAAATATAAATACCAACAATAAAAATTTCTTCAAATGTATTAGAAGAAGGAAACCAGCCAGGGAGGCAGTGGGGCTCTTGGATGACCAAGGAGTAAAAGGATTACTGAAGGAGGATAGGGAAATGGCTGAGAAGCTGAATGCATTTTTTGCCTCCGTCTTCACTGTGGAAGATGAGAAGTGTTTGCCCGCTCCAGAACCACAAATTTTGGAAGGGGTGTTGAAAGACTTGAGTCAGATTGAGGTGACAAGAGAGGAGGTCCTACAACTGATAGATGAATTAAAAACTAATAAGACACCAGGTTCGGATGGCATACATCTAAGCGTTCTGAAAGAACTCAAAGTTGAACTTGTGGATCTTCTGAGAAAAATATGTAATCTTTCATTGAAATCTGCCTCCGTTCCTGAGGACTGGAAGGTAGCAAATGTCACCCCCATCTTCAAAAAGGATTCCAGAGGAGATCCAGGAAATTACAGGCCAGTCAGTCTGACTTCAATACCGGGAAAGTTGGTAGAAACCATTATCAAGGACAGAATTAGTAGGCACATTGATGAACACGTGCTATTGAGGAAGATTCAGCATGGGTTCTGTAAGGGAAGATCTTGCCTTACTAACCTGTTGCATTTCTTTGAGGGGGTGAACAAACATGTAGACAAAGGAGACCTAATAGATGTTGTTTACCTTGACTTCTGGAAAGCTTTTGATAAAGTTCCTCATCAAAGGCTCCTTAGAAAGCTTGAGTGTCATGAAGTAAAAGGACAGGTCCTCTTGTGGATCAAAAACTGGCTAATAAATAGGAAGTAGAGAGTGAGTATAAATGGGCAGTCTTCACAGTGGAAGACGGTAAGTAGTGGGGTGCCACAGGGCTCAGTACTGGGTCCCATGCTCTTTAACTTGTTCATAAATGATTTGGAGTTGGGAGTGAGCAGTGAAGTGTCCACGTTTGCAAATGACACTAAATTGTTCAGGGTGGTGAGAACCAGAGAGGATTGTGAGGCACTCCAAAGGGTTCTGTTGAGGCTGGGTGAGTGGGCGTCAATGTGGCACATGAGGTTCAATGTGGCCAAGTGCAAAATGCACATTGGGGCCAAGAATCCCAGCTACAAATGCAAGTTGATGGGGTGTGAACTGGCAGAGGCTAACCAAGAGAGAGATCTTGGGGTCATGGTAGATAACTCACTGAAAATGTCAAGACAGTGTGCGATTGCAATAAAAAAGGCCAATGCCATGCTGGGAATTATTAGGAAGGGAACTGAAAACAAATCAGCCAGTATCATAATGCCCCTGTATAAATCGATGGTGCGGTCTCATTTGGAATACGTTGTGCAATTCTGGTCACCGCCCCTCAAAAGGATATTATAGCATTTGAAAAAGTCCAGAAAAGGGCAACTAGAATGATTAAAGGGTTAGAACACTTTCCCTATGAAGAAAGGTTAAAACGCTTGGGGCTCTTTAGCTTGGAGAAACGTTAACTGCAGGGTGACATGATAGAGGTTTACAAGATAATGCATCGGATGGAGAAAGAAGAGAAAGAAGTACTTTTCTCCCTTTCTCACAATACAAGAATTTTTGGGCATTTGATGAAATTGCTGAGCAGTCAGGTTAAAACAGATAAAAGGAAGTACTTCTTCACCCAAAGGGTGATTAACATGTGGAATTCACTGCTACAGGAGGTGATGGTGGCTACAAGCATAGACAGCGTCAAGAGGGGGTTAGATAAAAATATGGAGCAGAGGTCCATCAGTGGCTATTAGCCACAGTGTGTATATGTGTGTGTGTGTATAAATTTTTTTGGCCACTGTGTGACACAGTGTGTTTGACTGGATGGGCCATTGGCCTGATCCAACATGGCTTCTCTTATGTTCTTATGCCATTAAATATGAGAAAGCCTTCTCCAGGAAATAAATGCTGACTAACAATGTACTGTGTTCTTTTTTGAGGTTTTTTAAATCCCCATGAAGTATGATCAGTGGTAAAATGTAAATAAAAAACCCTAAATTGCTTTCTCTGTCTTGTACTTTCAGCAGTTAAAGTGAATGAAATCTCCTTTGAGGAAACATCTGACTAAGCAAAATAATGGTTATGCATTCGTGAAAATGTTTCATGAACTCCCCAGTTAAAATGCTGTTATTTTAGAGCCCATTACTATGTGTGTTAAATTAATTTAAAGCCACATAGCTGAAAGTCACCCCCCCTTTCCTGTGTTAATACAGTCAAAAATAATTGACCTTAGCTCACATGAGAGGGCAAAGAGCTTGCACAGTCAGGAATGTTGGCAGTGTAGTCAAATGCAAGAACCCACAAATGGAATGTGTAGTTCATAAATCTTGTCTCTTTACTCATTTGTCTGGTGTTCGTTCAAAGTCAGGGAACTTGTCAAAAATCAAACACATTTCCCCCCTTTAAACAGTGCATATTGTAAATATTCCAGCTGGCATTCATTTTCTGTTTCTTTCTGTTCTCAAACATACATATTTACTATGCCTACAATTTTTGGTTTTATATTTTATAGGCTGAAGGGAAATGTATCACTTGTCTGCAGAGTAAGATATTTCAAATAATGGTATGTAATCCTCTGCTACAAGATGCTGAGAGCAATTCAATTACTTTTTTTTAAAAAAAATCAGGATGTATAGAGCTTAAGCATTCACCTGAGTCTAACAGTGGATGCCAATCTAATTTGTCCTTTAGGTGAACTTTAGAAATTGTTCAGACCAAGTAGATGAGTGGCTCTGTGTCCTGAGTCACATTTATGCTTCATTGATGTTCAAATGTAAAATTAGTGTACAGAATTCTATATATAGCAATAATTAATGACATGCTATAATAATTAACTACTGATTTAGTGCTCCACCCATGCTCTTATGTATTACTGTATTACTGAGATCATTGGTATACAGTATCCTTGCATGCACTATTCCCAGAATGCACTTAAAAGGAATCCCATGAAATAAGTGCTAACAATATAGAGAAAGAGCTCATGTAGCTGACTAGGTCCTGTGAGAGTTTTAACCTCCCTCCCCAAGGGCATTCTCTTACCAAGAAGCCATTATAAATACATAGACAGTACTTAGCTAGAGAATAGACTGTGTTAAGAATGAAATAAGCTGAGAAGGTATGCTAGTAAACTGAATGTTCGGAATCTAAAATGTCTCGTCCTACATCTGTAAATTGGAAGCCCATCCAAAATAGTCTCACTCATGAATACCTGCAGTTGAAATAACTGAATTTGTGATTATGTGGCAATTTGGATTACAAACCAGAGTAATGTGAGAAAAGTTACAATAATATCATATGACCAGTAAGCAGCTAAGACACAAAAAGAACCCAGATGCTTCTCTCAAAGGATAGTTAGTTATAAGTGGTCCTTCAGATAGTCTGATCCCAGGCTATTTAGAGGGTTGCTCTGGAGGAGGGAAGAACCATATGCACCACCATGATATCTTTGGAAGAGAGATGGGATACAAACGAGATATGACTTATCTTTTAAAAACCTTCATAGATACTGAATATTTTGTTTTTCAGCACAACTTGGTGTTAGCACTATGATAGCAGGGTCCCCCCCCCCCAGGTTGTTAGTCAAAATGCCTTTTCAAGTTAATTTGGGGAATTTTAGCCAATTAGGCAAGATGGCAAAAATTAGTGTGGGGTCAATAACCTATGTATATCAGAGTTAGTATTTCCCAGAAGTCCAGAAGTCCAATGATGAGATTTTGGATATAAAGTAAATTAGTTTTATTCAAGGAAATCCAAGCATATAAGGGGGAAAGCATACATTCAACACAAAGTTCAGAACTAAGAAAAATAGTTGGAAAGATAGGGAAGTTTGGAGTATTGTTGGTGGGTAATATGTTACCTGTGCAGGCAAGAAGTAGAGATATGGCAGTGAAAAAGAGGAGGGGGAAATCCACGAGATGACCAGCATCGTACGGACAAGGACCCAAACTGATCAGGAGTTGGGGTGGCTCTTCCAGCAAGGTCAAGAAAGAGTCACACCTGAATTGCAGATGGGTCTGCCTTAAATAGCCAATTTTGTAACCTGGGGCAGGGTCTTGTGAAGGGATTACCTGCCTGGTCAATGGTTCCCACAAAATGTGACAATAGAACACAGAGAGCAATTAATGTTTCTCTGAGTAGAAACATACACTAAATAAAGAAAACCAGAATAGACAATTTAGGGTCTGATGTTTTGCTGTAGTGACATCTCTTGAGGAATAATGGGAAATAAAAGGGATTGAGAGCGGAGGAGATGAGTAGCAGGATCTGGCCGATGATAGTTGGAAGGTGAAGAGATTAATTCAACAGTGGTCTATTGTCCGAGGTGTTGTTAGAATGGGTGGCAGGAAGACTCCTTTGTCCACCAGTACTTATTATGATTACCTCACATCAGTTTCTTTGTCACTGGCTGGGCAACACCATCTGCATAACCAAAGCTTGATGCAAAGACTCTGGAATGTAGCACATGGTGAAGACACATCCTCTTCATAGTTGCTATAGGAAAACAGTATGCCGTTTTGAAATCTTCAGGAACATGGCTTCACCCAAGTCTGCCTACAGTGCAGTAGCCCATGTGAAGATGTGCCTTATGTCTTGCTTGGCACAGCACTAGGCAGTCCAGGAGGGCCAAGTGTCCAGAAGCTAGTCTGGCATAGGTGCCAGCCCACGTACAGCCCATTAGAGCCCAAAATCAAGTGTGGGGGTTGCTGAAAATCATGGCTTTTTGGTAACAAGGTGGTCCATGAAGAACATCACTAACTCTCCTCACTAACCCCATTGATGAAACTAAGGTTGCCAACCTACAGGGAGGACCTGAAGACCTCCCAGAAGTACAACTGATCACCAGCTAACATAAATCAATTCCTCTGAAGAAAAGCAGTGCTTTGGAGGGTGGACTCTATGGCAAAATATCCTGCTGAGGACCCTTCCCTACCCAAAACTCTGCCTCCCCAGGCTCCACCCCCCAAATCTTCAGGTATTTCCCAACATGGAGTTGTCAACCCTAAACAGCAGTGAAGTGCAAAAACTGCTGTGCTTGACCCTGAAGCCACTTGCATTATTCAGTGTTTCATATTCAGTGGACATTTGCAAGTGCTGAGTAGGCTGTCTGCAAAAAGCATGAACCCTCCCTGTCAGTTCACCTCTCTCCAAATTAGAAACACACCTTTTAAAACCCTCTGCAAGGACATATATATTGAAGCAGAGAAATGCCTTCAATGGGCCTGTATCTGGGGTCTCTCTTTCCTAGAAATTATTTCCACCTATCTTCCATTAGTGTGAGTTCTTGCTAGTTGATGGGAACTGTAGTCCCCCCCCCCCACCACCAAAAAAAAAAAAAAACTGAATTGGAAGGCAGATAAAATATACATTTCCTCAGGGCTTTTTTTGTAGCAGGAACTCCTTAGCATATTAGGCCACGCACCCCTGATGTAGCCAATCGTCCAAGAACTTGCAGGGTTCTTAGTACAGGGTTTACTGTAAGCTCCAGGAGGATTGGCTACATCATGGGTGTGTGGCCTAATATGCAAAGGAGTTCCTGCTACAAAAAAGCCCTGCATTTCCTATCCAGCAATCCAGTGAGCCCTGAGCTTGTGCCAACAGTGGCTGGAGCTGGTCTTCTGTGTGATAATGAATGCTACCAACTGCACAGAGGCCAATATACTCAAAATGCTGTTCATTTTAAATTGCAAACAAATAATCAATGTAAGTAAATGGAGCACTTGACATAGAGAAAAAAATAGGCATCGCAAACATAATTGTTGAAAATATTTGTGAGGATCACAACATCATTAGCACTGAGTACCCAGACCAGATACTGTGATCTACTGGGAGTTGCATAGGAGATCCTAGGTAGGTTAGTTTACTTTTGTGCTGTGGTTGTTTTGTGCAACAAAAACAATAAATAAATATAAAACAATGCTCTGGTTTCTTTATAAAGAATGGCACAAAGAATTGAGCTAGCCACCAACTTGAAGCATGTTACCTGGATCATACTTCTCAGACAGTTCCAAAAATGTCAATTCTTTCCCAGCTCATTGAATTCTGCAAGGAACATCTCCCCTCTTTGACCACCCCCATTTCCAATGAGATTACTGACAAGTACAAAAAAGGTGTTCCCTAATGAAGTCTAGCATATGCTCTAAGGTCATGTAGGAGGAAGAGTGCCTCAATCTTTGAAGTCATTTGCAATTAGAGAGAGAAGTAATTGAATTGGATTCCTGCGCCATCTCCTTCTTCCATTTCTATCTCTCATACATGGACATTACCTATGACCCCATATTAAATATTAATAAAATGCAGATTTTAAATATTAAAGCTTTACATTCATGCTAATGAGTACTGTCAATCAATTGAGGGCTAAACATGTAGCTAATTTCAGAGTTCAGATCAGATGTTTAAAGTTATCTTATTGAAGGGGGCTGTAAATCGGGGAGTAAGAAAAAAAAAAGATCTTTGCTTTCTGAAGCTCACAGTAGCTAATGCCAGTGCCATTAGAATGGTTTTTGTTGTTGTTTTTACACCAAAGCTGTTTCTTGAAGTAGTGTTTGTTCTACAGTGTTCTATGCAAAATACTTGTGTTATTGTAACAGTGGTAGCCTCTTGGTAAAAGACTGCAGGTGAGGGAGGAAAGTTTCAGTTTTGTTAAATTGAATTAATAATATGAAGACTGGCTTCTCCCTTATCTAACAGATTAATTGCATGATAATACAGTAGAATATGAGATACATGCATTTTATTTTCACTTTTCTATGTGGCAGTCCAAACAGCAGATTCAGAAATATTAAAATTATTTATCAGTCTTCATATTTTAGTCATGCATGGAAATGTCTTTATCCTTAAGGCAAGCATGTGCTTATTTGTATACCTGCTTGTAAGTTATGTAAGTGGAACTCTAAATCCATAGGGAGTAATGTTCACATTCTTTTTCTATCTTCATTTGCTAGACAGTAAGACAGCAATTCAGCCTGCCCAAACTCACTAGCTAGTAGAGCCTTCAGAGGCTGGATATTATATTCTTTATACCCCTAAAGGATATGGCAACAGTTATATTCACGGTACTCAAATTGAGACTATTTATTTTTATAATATCTATGCCAAAGTGTTGTACTGACTGAAGTTCTGCACTAGGCCTAAGAAAAACCCAGGTCCAAATCCTCACTTTACCATGCCATTAGTTGCCTTTGAGCTAGTCACTCTCTCTCTGTCTAAGCTACTTCACAGGATTGTTGTGAGGATAAATTGGAGGGAAGGAGAAGACCATGTAAACTGAACTATTTGGCAGAAATGACAAATAAATAAAACTAGCCTTTCTACCATAATGCAAGGTGGCTTTCAATGTAGACATACATTAACCAGTGATATGCCACAGTTGGAATGATAACTGCAGCAAAAACAGAACTAAAAGGTAGTATCGCAGAAAGAGGGGGAAAATGCTGGTGGCCAGCTGTTGACCAATGTGGATAATTTTGAACTATGGCACACATTCATCATCATTCTGTAAGAGTATGTATTTGCAGTGGGGTGCTTTGCACTGAGTGATTTGGAAATTGTTCTGGCTGTGTGAAAATACCAAATCTCAATGTCTTTACAGAGAAAAATATGGCCTATAAATAAGTAGAAATATATTTAAGGCTGAATTCTCCTCTTATAATTTATGTTTCAGTTGCCCTGCGTATATGCATAAATGAAGAAGTTTATGTAGAAAATGAAAAAAAAAAATTAAGTCGGAACGGCACAGTAAGGGAGACACATGGCTTCCCATGCAAAACAATACTACTTTGTTTCTTCTTTCCTTTCTATCCCCCAAGTATAGTGAAAGTGTAAATATAATATAGTAAAAGAGAGGTGTAGGGATGCTAACTATATCTTGGTAAATTCCTGGGGATTTGAGGCAGTGCCTGGGGAAGGTGGACTTCAGAAATCAAGAGGAGTGAAGAGGGGTGTGGTACCACAGTGGTTGCTCTCCAAACACCATTTTCTCCAAGGAAGGTGATCTTTGTAATCTGGAGATCAGTTGTCATTCCAGGAGAACTCCAGGCTCCACTTAGAGACCAGTAACCCTAGAACATGCTTCCTTGAGAGATGGTAGGCTCTCCTTCCTTGGAGGTTTTTAAGCAGTGGCTAGATGGTCATCTGACAGCAATGCTCATTCTGTGAATTAGGCAGATCATGAGAGGGAGGACATGAAGGGTTGCATCAGTGCTTAGTTCTCATGGTCCTTTCTTACATGCCCAGGGAAATGCTGATTGCCACTTTGGGGTCAGGACGCAATTTTTCTCCAGGCCAGTTAGGCCAGGGATCCTGGAGGTTTTTGTCATCTTCTGGGCATGGAGCAGGGATCACTGGGGATGTATGTGTGTGTAGGGGGGAATGTATTTGTGAATTTCTGCATTGTGCAGGGGGTTGGACTAGATGACGCTAGAGGTACCTCAGATGACTAGATGACCCTTGAGGTACCTCAGGAGAGCTTTAAACTGGTGCCACAAGGAGAAGGTTATGATCAACATGGAGATCATAATGCAGAAGAACAACTACCAGGGACCCATCTGGGGAAGACAGATAAAACAAAGTCAAGGGTATGAGGCTACAAGTACCTATACACTATTGCCTGAAGTATGGGTAATAAGAAGGGTGAGCTTGAGCTTCTCTTGCAAACAGAGGGTTATGATATAGTAGGGATTACTGAGACTTGGTGGGATGATTCTAATGACTGGAATGTGATAGTGGATGGGTATAAGTTGTTCAAGAAAAACCATAAGGGCAGAAGAGGAGGTGAAGTGGTGTTGTATGTGAGGAGGGGGCTTGATTGTCAAGAAGTTCTGGAGAATGTAGTTGATAGTCCAGTGGAAAGTATATGGGTAAAAATAAGAGGACAGACAATGGATATTGTGGTTGGAATCTGCTACAGACCACCTGTCCAGGGAGAGGATTTGGATGCTGCCCTCTTTGAACAGATTAATAGTGTAGCCAGACACCAGAACCTTATAATTATGGATGACTTCAACTTTCCCAATGTATGTCGGGAGACAAGCTCAGCAAGGCGACAAGAATCACATAACTTTCTTACCTGCCTGGCTGATAACTTCCTTTCTCAATTGGTGGAAGAAGCCACTAGGGGTTCGGCCATACTAGACTTAATATTAACCAACAAGGAAGAGTTGGTAGATGGGGTGAAGGTGGTGGGGACTTTAGGAGGAAGTGACCATGTGTTCCTAGAATTCCCCTTGCTATGGGGGGTGGGGGGGTTGGGCAAGGAGATTCGTAGCCAAACTTCTAGGTTAGATTTTTCGTAGGACTAACTTTGATGAGCACCGAGGCTTGATGAGGGTTGTACCATGGGAGAGAGCTCTGGAAGGGAAAGGAGCAAGTGAAGGGTGGGCTCTTCTCAAACATGAACTTTTGCAAGCTCAAGCCCTCACTATTCCAGCAAGACAGAAACATGGTAAGGGATCCAAGAAACTGATGCAGATGAACAGAAAGCTCCAGAATAAGCTAAAGGAGAAAAAGGAAATGTTCAGAAAATGGAGAGGACTGACCTTTAAAGATTATATGAGGGTTACTAGGTACTGCAGATCAGCCTTCAGAGAGGCCAAAGCTCAGTATGAGCTGGGTCTGGCTAGGAGGTCTTGCTAGAACAAGAAAAAATTTATTCAGATATGTGAGAAGCAAATGCAAAGTAAAGGAGGCAATTGGACCGCTCTTGGGAGTAAAAGGAGAAACTCTGACACAGGACATGTAAAAAGCAGACAGGCTTAATGACTTTTTTGCCTCAGTTTTCTCCCTGAAGAAGAATTCGAGCCCATCTAGAATTGGTGGAAGACTTAATAGAACTCCTGAGAGGCTCATTGACATGAGTAGGGAAATTGTGGAGAGGCACCTGGCTGCTCTGGATGAATACAAATCCCCTGGGCTGAGTGGTGTGCACTCGGGAGTGCTCAAAAAACTTTCTAAAGAACTAGCAGAGCCTATGTCCATCATCTTCAAGACCTCCTGGAAAACAGGGGATCTTCTGCAAGATTGGAAGAGAGCAAACGTTATCCCAATCTTTAAAAAAGGGAAGAAGGATGAACTGGGAAACTACAGGCCAGTTGCTGGAAAGATATTTGAGCAGATTTTAAAGGGGTCAATCTGTGAGCATCTGAAGGATAACTTGGTGATTCAAGGAAGTCAGCATGGATTTGTCTCCAACAGGTCTTGTCAGATCAACCTGGTTTCCTTCATTAATCAAGTAACAAGCTTACTGGATTGTGGGAATGCTGTTGATGCGGTTTACCTGGATTTCAGTAAGGCTTTTTTTGTGTTTAAACAATTTATTGGTAGCATATGGTTACAAAACTTAACTATTTCTTAATTTTTTTTCCCCCGCATTAACCCATATGACATTTCCATCCCCCCTTCCTCCAATGTTGACTTCCCCGAGGTTATAAATTCAAAATCAATATTAAAGGCACTTCTAACTGCTCAAAGTTCAATATATATATTCTTACTACTAAAAAATTGTCCAATGTTTCTTTACTTTCCAAGTTTTCTCCATATATCCTTTAAATTTTCTCTACTCCCTTTTGAATATCTCTAAATCATAGTCTCTTAGTGTTCTAGTTAGTTTGTCCATTTCGCACCACGATAAAACTTTCATGGTCCAGTCCCATTTCTCCGGTACTTTTTCTTGCTTCCAAAGCTGCGCGTATAATGTCCTAGCAGCGGATAGCAGGTACCAAATTAGAGTCCTGTCTTCTTTTGGAAATTTTTCTAATTGTAATCCAAGTAAAAACGTCTCTGCAGTTTTCTTAAAGTCATAGCCCAAAATTTTGGAGATTTCTTGTTGTATCATCTTCCAGAATTCTTTCGCTTTTTCACATGTCCACCACATATGGAAGAAAGAACCTTCATGTTTTTTACATTTCCAACATCTATCCGACATTTTCTTACTTATCTTAGCCAGTTTTTTCGGAGTCATATACCACCTATACATCATCTTAAAACAGTTCTCTTTAATACTTTGACAAGTTGATATCTTCATTGAGTTCTTCCAGAGGTGCTCCCATGCATCCATTTGTATTTCTCTGTTCACATTGATTGCCCATTTGACCATTTGAGACTTTACTACTTCTTCTTCTGTAGACCATTTCAATAATAACTTATATACTTTTGATATCAATTTTTCATTGTCACCTAGCAAGACCCTTTCCAGTTCTGTTTGTTCTCGTCTAATTCCCTCTGATTTTATGTCATTTTCCATCAAGCTTTTAATTTGTTGCATTTGAAACCAATCATAATTGTTATTTAGCTCTTCTGATTTTGTCTCCTTGAATCTTAAGCAGTTGATTATATGACATTATATGACATTATATGACATTTCTCTTTTTTCTTTGGAATCAGCTGTTATTTTTATTACTTCTGCTGGCACTATCCATAGCGGTTTTCTCTCGTCCCCGTATTTCTTGTATTTTATCCAAGTATTTAGTAAAGTATTTCTGACATAGTGGTGAGAGAAAAAAACATCCATTTTATTCTTCCCATAGTACATGTACGCGTGCCAGCCGAATTTATTTCCGTGCGCTTCTAACCATAAAGGTTTTTTGTCTAACAGCATTATCCAATCTTTTATCCATGTCAAACAAACTGCATTGTGATACAATCTTAGATCGGGAAGTTGGAAACCTCCTCTCTCTTTGGCATCTGTTAAGATCTTCATCTTTATCCTTGGTTTCTTTCTGGCCCAAATGAAATCAAAAATTTTCCTTTGCCATTTGTTAAATTGTTTTGCATCTTTTACAATCGGGATGGTTTGAAACAGATACATTATCCTTGGCAAAATATTCATTTTAATTGCAGCTATCCTGCCCAGTAAGGACAAGTTAAGCTTGTTCCATTTCATCAAATCTTTGTCCATCTTACACCACAGTTTTTCATAATTGTTTTTAAATAAATCAATGTTCTTCATTGTTATCTCTATTCCAAGGTACTTAACTTTGGTTGTGACTTCACAGCCCGTCACCTTTTGTAGTTCTTTTATTTTATTTGGTTGCATGTTTTTACAAAGGAATTTCGATTTCTCCTTATTTATGTATAATCCTGCTAGTTCTCCGTACTTTTATCTTAGCTAACAGCAATGGTGACACTTGAATCAGATTCTCCATTATGAACACTATATCATCTGCAAACGCTTTGTATTTATAAGAGAATCTTCTGATTTTTAGACCTTCTATTTTTTCATCTTTTTGAATTTGTTGTAACAGAATTTCCAGGGTCATTATAAACAACAATGGTGATAACGGGCATCCTTGCCTTGTTCCTTTACTCACTTTCAATTCTTTGGTGAGGTCTGCATTTATACACAGTTTTGCATGCTGATCTGTATATATTGCTCTTGTCATTTTTATAAATTGTTCCCCTAGATTAATTTTTTCCATTACCGCAAACATAAAGTCCCAATTTAAGTTGTCAAAGGCTTTCTCTGCGTCGACAAAAAATAAGGCCGCTTCTTTTTCTGGGTGCTTCTCATAATATTCCACGACATTAACAACAGCTCTTACATTGTCCCTTATTTGTCTTTTAGGAAGAAATCCCGCTTGGTCTTTGTTTATAAAGTTGGTCAAGTATTGTTTCAATCGCTCTGCTAAAATTCTTGTATAGATCTTATAGTCATTATTCAACAATGAGATTGGTCTATAATTTTTTACATTTGTGCTATCTTTATCTTCCTTAGGAATCAAAGAAATTACAGCTTCCCTCCAGGTCTTTGGAATTTTCCCTTCTTCTCTTATCGTATTTAACAACTTCAACAGTTTGGGTGTTAATTCGTCCTTAAGAGATTTGTAAAATTTTGATGTAAATCCATCTGGCCCTGGAGCTTTACCCTCTTGCATTGCTTTTATTGCTGCTTCTACTTCAATTTTCTCTATTGGATCATTTAATGTCTTTTTCATATATTCCGTCAAAGGTGCCACCTGGATGTTTCGTAGATACTCTTCCACTTTTTCTTTACTTATGTTCACACCTTTGAATAAGTTTGCATAGTATTTAAAGAATTCTCTTTTAATTCCTTCTTGATCCACTATTGTTTTCCCATTTGCCATGATTTTATTTATAGTCTTATTTTCTTGCTTTTTTTTTAGTTGCCAGGCCAAATATTTACCAGGTTTGTTCGCACTTTCAAACGATTTCTGTTTCAAATTTTTTAAATTCCATTCTAATTCTTTATTCAGCAAATGTTTAACTTGGGATTGTAATATCGTAATTTCTTTTATTAATTTTTTCTTCCCTGGTCTTCTTTTCAAGTCCTTTTCTTTTTTATTTATTTCATTTTGCAGTGCTGACAGCCTTTCTTCTTTTGCTCTTTTGTCTTAATTATTCAATGTAATTAATATACCCCTCATTACTGCTTTATAAGTGTCCCATACTGTTTGAAATTCCATATCCTCCGTTTCATTTATTTGGAAGAATGCTGCAGTCTCCTTTTCTAAGAATGACACAATGTCTTTATTTTGTAGTAAATCCTCATTAATTCTCCATCTTCTTGATTTCCTTTGCAATTTTGTAGACCAGCATATTGGATTATGGTCCGCCCAAACCTTTGGAAGAATCTCAATTTTTTTTGTTATGAGGCCCAAGCTTTGGGAACCCCATAACATGTCAATTCTGGAAAAAGAATTATGCCTTGCTGAGAAAAATGTATAGTCTCTTACATCAGGGTTGAACTTTCTCCAAATGTCTTCTAAATTTTCCTGTTTAATCAACTCAAAGAAAGAATTGGGTAGCTTCCCTTCTTTATCATTCTTCTTTGAACTTGATCTGTCAAGATTATTTTGTATTGTCCCATTGAAATCGCCCATCATCAATACCTGATCATATGTCTTTTCATCCATTTGTCGATTTATGTCTTTAAAAAATTTGTCTTTCGCTCCATTGGGTGCATAAAGTCCTAGTAGTAAAGTTTTTTTCACCTCTATCGTCACCTCAACAGCAATATATCTTTCTTCTTTATCTTTAAAGATTAATTTTGGCTCAAGTTGTTCTTTGATGTAAAAGACCACCCCTCTTTTCTTTTGCTCTGCTAGTGAAAAAAATTCCAACCCCAAATTTCTATTCCACAAAAATTTACTGTCTTTGCGTTGTATATGAACTTCCTGTAAACAAATTATATTACATTTTGCTTTTTAATCCAATGAAATGTTCTCCTTCTTTTCTGTGGTGAGTTTAGTCCGTTTATATTCCAAGATAGTAATTTGTACTCCATTATGATGTTGGTTCTTTATTTTCTTCAAAAAAGCTATGCATCTCTTGTTCACTTCTTATTGTAATCCTCTTGCCATTTTGTTCAAATCCAAGACCCTCCGGTATTATCCATCTATATCTTGTGCCCTCTGCACGTAGCTGGTCAGTTAGCCTCTTGTATTTTTTCCTATCACTGATCACTTGTCTTGGCAGCTCTTTCATTATTTTAACTCTGCTCCCTTCTATTGCCCAGGCTTTTTGGTATCCTTTGCTCAAAATCTTCTCTGCCACCTCTTTTGATCTTAGTCTTATGACAATGTCTCTTGGCAGGCCTTTATTTTTCGCATAAACTGAGTTGACTCTATAGGCACCCTCCAACATACTCTTAAATTTGTCAGGGTCTTCTTCTATGTACTCAGTGATTATATTCACCATATAGCCTTTTAAATCTGCCTCTTCCTTTTCAGGTACCCCTCTCAGACGAACTTGTGATTCCATCAACTTACAATCGTGTATTATGACCTTTTCTTGAAGTTTTAGCAAGGCAGAGGCCTGTGTATCCACTTTCATCTCTACCTCCTTCACTTTATTTTGAGTCTCTTCCTTAAAACCCTCTATCTCTTTCCTAAGATCTCCAACTTCTTTTTTAAAATCTTTTTTCATTGCCAAATGCAATTTGTCCATTGCTTTTAACATTTTTGCCTCCAGAGCATCAAATTGGGACTGCATCTTATCAAATGATTGGGCTCTTGCATGTGTTATTCTTTCTACTGACATATAAAAAATCACCAAACCTTAAAAAAATCCCCACATAAAGTTTAGCATCCAGTCCAATAGCTTAGAGCAAGTTCTTTCAGATGAGACTAATTTCGTTTTCCTCCCTTCTTCCTGAGCAAAGATATTGAATTTTAACAATTTTGACAGTTTTTCTCCCTTTTAAAATGGCAATCGTTATTTCTCTATGGTACAGTTCCAGTCCAGAGAGGTCTTTCTTAGTCTTTCTTGGTCTTGGACTCAATTCCTTCCTGGTTCAAAGGTCGGATGTCACAGCTTTTGTAATCCTTATAGGCTCTGAATTATTGTCCAGCCCCTTTTAGTTTCACTTCCTGTTACAGCTTGGTCTAATCTCGTGTTTAAGTCTTGCAGTTTTTTGAGCTACATGAAGAAACCGTAACCACAAAAACCCAAAACAATGTCTTTTCTTCAAATATCTTTGAAGGCAATTATTTTTGCAGCATTCAATTTTCACAGGCTGAATTCTTCTCCTACTATGCCCCCACTCAGCTCAGTTCATTCAAAGTTCCACAGTTTATGGGCATATATACATGGCAAATCTCTTTTCTTTCTTCTGCGTCACCAGCCACAGACTGCCTTCACTCTTATCTTATAGTTCTTTTGCTGTTATTCACTTCTAAAGCCCCAGAGCTCAGCTTAACAAGGTAAAAGTTTTTTTTCCATTCAGTTATGCTTTGCCTTCATCTGTTTATAATCCACTCAGTGTTTAAACTATATTCAAAGTCTTTCAGAGTGAAGATAAAAATGATGAATGTACCTTGTAGATGTTCTCAACTCCCCCGGCTCATGTTTTCTTGCAATTAAAGTCAGTCCGTCTAGAGTGTTTGGATTCCGACAGACTTGAGTCAAATTAATGACTTTAGAATCACTGCAGATAATGGTTGACAAGTCCTGTACGGCCGGACATCAAGAACTGAAGGAGACAGCTTCCTGACCCCTCCAGTTCGATATCAACAGCTAAAGGGAAAAATAAAACGTCGTCTTGGATTAACCCTTGCCTAGGGTTAATGGGCATAGACCTTTTCAGGGGTCTATTATACCCTGAACAGTGACAATAAAATCCCCCTCTGTTAGGGAGCTCCAGCCTGTCTTCCAGCCAAACAGGAAGTCCGATTTCAGTAAGGTTTTTTGATAAGGTTCCCCATGACATTCTGATGGGCAAACTGGAAGACTATGGACTGGACTATAGGACAGTTCGGTGCAGGCCCGTGCTATGAGGGGCCTGTGGGGGCACAGCCCCCTGACTGCTAGGCAGGGCCCCCTGACTTGGGACCCCTAACCAGCCTCCAGTGCCTCGGCTGCATCCTTCTCCATTCTGTTGTCATCATACACCATTGCTTCTGCTTGCTTAGGGGACGTGATCCTACACAGTTGCTTCTGTCTGCTTAGGGGCTGGAAGAATTCTCTAAGCCCTCAGCAAGCAGAAACAACGGGGCACTTTCGGAGCCCAGGACTGAAACTTAAGCTCCCTGTTGCTTCTGCTTGCTTAGGGGCTGGAAGAATTCTCTGACCCCTCAGCAAGCAGAAACAACAGGGCACTTTTGAAGCCCAGGACTGAAAGTTAAGCTCCCTGTTGCTTCTGCTTGCTTAGGAGCTGGAAGAAATCTCTGACCCTTCAGCAAGCAGAAACAACAGAGCACTTTCGGAGCCCAGGCCTGAAAGTTAAGCTCCACCTTGCTTCTGCTTACTTAGGGGCTGGAAGAAATAATCATTTCAGCAAGCAAAAACAATGGAGCACTTTCAGTGCCCATGACTGAAAGTTAAGCTCCCTGTTGCTTCTGCTTGCTTTGGGGCTGGAAGAAATCTCCAACCCCTCAGCAAGCAGAAACAATGGGGCACTTTCAGTGTGCAGGACTGAAAGTTAAGCTCCACGTTGGGCTGATATTGGGCTAGGGGGGCGCCTTCAAAAAGAGGCCATTCTGGCCCTCAAGTGGGGCGGCAGGGGTAGGGGGTGGATGGCTCCATTGCAGACAGGGCAGGGTAAGGTAGGCTGCTGCACACAAGTGCACCAGCCTACCTTACCCTGCAGTCCGGGGCTGGGGATCAGTGGAGAGGTGATGTTCACCTGCAGGGGTTTTCTGGCCTGGTCTCACTGGCCACCTGAGCGAGGGTGGGAGCTGCGCTTGGGCAGCCTCGGCTCGCCCTCTGACAGGAAGAAATCCGAATTGGAGATCCTGTAGCCCCAGAAGTCAGTTGCAACTTGGTGGCGTCTTCCACCCCCCCTTGTCCCGCCGGGCTTGCCTAGCTGGATCCTGCTACAGGTAAGGACAGGAGACCATGCGGCATGTATCTAAACCTCTGAGTGGCTCCCCACCAGAGCTGCTGGAAGAGGGGTGGAAAGGGATCACCTTGGGGCAGCTGTGGGGAGGGGGGAGGCTGAATGGCAGTGAGCTGGCAGCTTTCCTCCTCAGTGGTGGTAGGAGAAAAGGCCATGGAGGTTGGGGCCACTATGTGTCCCCTGAAAAAAATCAGGGCCCACAATTCTTCAAATCCTGGCTACGGGGCTGGTTCGGTGGATAGGAAAATGGTTAGAGAACCATGCCCAAAGAGTGGTTGTCAATGGAGTTTTATCAGATTGGAGAGAAGAGTCCACTGGGATGCTGCAGGGCTCAGATTTGGACCCGGTTCTTTCCAACGTTTTTATCAATGATCTGGATGAAGGGGTGGAAGGGCTGTTTATAAAATTTGCTGATGATACCAAATTTGGAGGAGTAGCAAACATCAAGGAGGATAGAGTTAAAATTCAATAAGATCTAAATAATCTGGAGAAGTGGGAGGCTGTGAACAGGATGCAATTCAACAAAAATAAGTGTAAAGTCTTACATCTGGACCACAAAAATGTGAAGTACAAATACTGGATGGGGGGTGCACTTTTGGGAAGTAGTGTGTGCAAAAGGAATCTTGGGGTACTAGTTGACTGTAAACTAAATATGAGTAATCAGTGTGATGCCATGGCAAAAAAGCCAAATTCAATCAAAATCATAGGAGGTCATAGCTCCACTGTATACTGTCTTGGTCAGGCTACACCTGAAATACTGTGTGCAGTTCTGGAGGCCTCACTTCAAAAAAGATGTGGACAAAATTGAGCGGGTGCAGAAGAGAGCAACAAGGATGATCAAGGGCCTGGAGAAGAACCCCAAAGGCGTAAAGTACATGGGGGCTGAGGGACTGCAGCCCCCCTGGGATTTTCCCACCCCACGGGGCCATCAACACATAACTTGGGGCTTCAAAGGCATGAATGGAGTGATAAAGGCTGTATGTGACTTTTCCTCTAAGCTTCAAAGTCAGTGAATTACTTTATGAATGACTTAATGACTTTACAACCCAAACGTAGCTCCTTAGAAATGCTAATTGAGCTTCCCTCACATCTGAGGTCCTTCAATACAAAAAGAAGTCACAGTCTTCATATCCCAAATTAGCCAGATCTCATCAGAGTTTGGAAACTACATAGGAATGGCCATGGTTAGTGCTTGGAGGAAATGTTAGTGCTTGGCTGCTGTGCAGAGGAAGACAATGGCAAACCACTTCTGCTTGTCTCTTGCCTTGAAAGTCTCATGAGGTGGAAAAGATGACAAACCAATCAGCCTTAGATAGGGCAGCAATTGTCAAAATAACAGTGACACTCCTTCCCCCTCCACTTTAAATGCACCAACAGTCAGACTGCAGGCTCTATTTGGTGGTGGATTCAAAATATTTGCTTTGTTCCAATTTACATTTGGGGAGAAAGTGAGATTGAGTGTGGCCATGAAGATCAGAGGCCTTTAAGAACAAAATTTGAGGCCAGTGGCACCTTTAAGAACCTGGTTCCTCCCTATGATGTCACTGGATCAAATGTCTCTGGCTGGGCCCCCATCAAGGGAAATTGAAAAGTGTATGCCCCTGAAGAACCCTATGAGAAAAGGCTGAGGGACTTGGGAATGTTCAGTATGGAGAAGAGGAGACTGAGGGGGGACATGATTACTCTTTTTAAATATTTGAAAAGCTGTCATTTAGAGGAGGTCAAGGAGCTGTTCCACTTGGCAACCAAGGATAGGACCTAAAGCAATGTGCTCAAATTACAAGCAGAAAGATACCAGCTGGATATTAGGGAATTTTTTTTTTAACAGAGTAGTTCAGAGGTGGAACAGCTGTCTAGGAAGGTGGTGAGCTCCCCTTCATTGGCAGACTTCAAAATGTGGCTGGATGATTATTTGTCAGAGATGCTTTAGGCTGATCCGGTATGGAGCAGGGGGTTGGACTAGATGGTCTGTATGGCCCCTTCCAATTCTATGATTCTATACCTTCCAACTTTATGATTCTATGATGTTATATCACCCCACTGCCAGATTCCCTATCCCTGCTTCTTTTCACTCAATAGTTGTTTGTTTTGGAGGCCAAGGCCGAGGTATGTATTCAGCTACCTTTGCCCCCCAATCAATAGGGGGAAGTTTGTGTTCAGTTCTGGAAAAGAGCCCAGCATTTCCCTTCCTTGTTATCCTCCAGCAGGCCCAAAGGCTCATACCTTTGCTGCCTCCTGCTTCTAGGGATTTTGCCCAGAGGTTCAGGTGGGGTCTGGTGACCTCCCAGATTTACAACTCATGTCCAGATTACAGAGATCAGTTACCTCAGAGAAATGGCCTTTTGGGAGAGTGGCCTCTATAGCATATACCCCACAGAGGTCCTATACATATTAGGCCACAAACCCCTGATATAAACTCCAGAAGGATTGGCTACATATGGGTGTATGTGGCAGAAAAGTTGGCACTTGGGTTTATTGCAAGCTCTGGTACCAGTGTCCATGATGAAATGAGATGTTGTATTGTTGTGGGTGAGGAATTTTTTGAGATTGGTTCGGCCCCTCCCCAGCCAAGCTGGCTTGCCGGCGCTTAGGCTGGGGGCCGTCTTTGCCTCCCTGGAAGGAGGGAGGGGCGACATCACCCGACATACGGGTGCTTATCTTGGGCGCAGAGCCGGGGCTATATAAGCCCCGGCCCCCGCCCTCTCGGCACAAAGTTCCTTTTGGCTCTCTGCCCGCCCACCCTCCCCTTTTGGCAGTACAGGCGTATGCCGGTCGCCTTATCAGGGGCCAGGTAGGAATTTTTTCACTTCCACACAATTGGCGCATGCGGGGGTGTTTTTTGCCTACCTTGTACTGCCTATTAGGTTAGGATTTGTTAGTGGTATTTGTTATGGTCGCAGGCTGGAGGAGGTTTGGCCACAGGGTTTTCCAGGGGAGCACCTATGGCCTAGCACCGTTGGTGCGGTGGTCTGTATGAACCGTAGATGGGCTACACGGCTCAGTGCGGGGAATGCAGATCACAGGGAGCCTCACCTGGGTGGATCTTTCCATGGGGATTGATGCCAGCCCAGATGGTGATGGCTGGAGGCCTGGCCGCTCAGCTACAACCCGAATACGGCGGGCTTGTGCTGGGGGCAGGGTGGCTCGCCCCTTGGACAAGGCGGGGTCCGGGGTTGACCCCAGGGCTTGTCTGGTTCAGGTTTTCACCCCCTACCAGTTACAGTTGTTAATTGTTTAATAAAGCGGCCCGGTTTAAAACCCAACACTTGTGTCTGCCTCTTCATTCCGACTGGGGGGGCAAAGGGGGCTGTCTGTGCGCATGAAAATGTTTGCCCCCTGGTACTTTTGAAAAGAGCTGTCATTGTCCAATAGAGGTTGTAAGTTGCTGATGATACATTGAACTGTTTTCGGTTGAGAGTTGTGTGTGACCACTAGTGTTATTCTGTTACTGTCTTTTTGGGGTCCGTCTTGTAACAGGTTTTCTCTGGGTATAATTCTGGCTTTGTTAATCTGTTTCCGGACTTCATCAGGTGGGTACTTTAGTTCCAAAAAGGTTTGTTGTCGATCCCTCAGGTGAGACTCTATGTCAGTAGGATTGAAGCAAATGCAGCTGTAGGGTAGAGCTTGGCTGTATACAATGAATGTTTTAGATGGAAACTGTTTTAGATGGAAACTGGAGGCATGCAGGTATGTTTGTTGGTCAGTAGTTTCCAGTATAAAGTAGTGTCTCTGTGTCCATTGTATATTTTTACAGTGGTGTCAGAAAATGACTTTCTTGCATAGACTGCTTCATTATCAGGTTGATGGTAGGGTGATCTGTTCTAAAACTTTTTCCCAGTATAGACATCAAGCTCATTAGTTGGATCTTTTCTCCCTACTTGAAAATGTGGACATTTGCCTGTTCTCCAAGACTTCTCAAAAATAATGGCCAGAGGCTCAGAAATTACATCTGTGAGTTCTTTTAGTACCTTTGGATGAAGTTCATCTGGCCCCACTTAATTTCACTTAGGGAAATAAGACTTTTTGTACTCACCCTATGCCGATCTTTGGCTGCAACTCCCTTTCCTCATCATGTGTTCTGTTTTTGAATTTTCCTCACTAGAGAAGACTGAGGGAAAGTAGGAACTGAGCCGTTCTGCCCTTTCTTCATCACTTTCCTGATCCTGCAATCAGCCTACCATGACCTTGCTGTTTTTCTTACTTTGAACATAAGAAAAGAACCCTGTTTTGTTGCTTGTCCCAATCTTTGTCCCACTGCCCTTTCCTTTGACTCCTGCTTCTTCACTCCCTCAGGCATTCCAGTTATGGTCCTTGTTTCCCTGGGTCCTAAACTGTGTTTCAGCTTGCATGGTAAGGCTTTGTCTTTGTGTGCTAACATTTGTTGTTGATTTTTTGCTTCTAAGGATTTTACTATGCCTGATTTTAGATAGCACTGTTTTCCTTCACATCAAGGAAAGCAGTGCTATTTGAATGGTATTTGAGACAGACCTTATTCAAGAACAGGACAAAATGAACAAACACATCTTGTATGATGAGATAAATTACTTAGATCATACCCCAAATAAAAATTCTCTTTTACAACAACAGGTAGTATTCCTGTTCAGATAGTATTCTTGTTCTGTGTGGCATATGCACAGTGAACACACATATGAGGTGTCTCAAATCCTACTCGCATGTGTGTTTGCTGTGGTTTTCAGATTTCCCAATGGTGTTCACATACTTAAGAGAGTACATTTTGTAATCACATAGGGACTGAAATAGTCTAGCAAATGTGCAGTTTGAGAGTGGGGATTGCCATAATCCTGCATTTATTCACTGTATAATCTTAAATGGTGTGAAAAGCATTCCTGTTCAGTTCCATTACAGATGCCACTTAAGTGTTGTCAGATGCACAGTCCAAGGCCCATTGAAGAGATTAGATTCTTCTTCAAGTGAACCAAGAGACTCCAACAGCATCCAACAGAATAGCCACAAGAACTCTGAAATTTGTCACATGTATTCACATTTATTTATTTATTAAATTTGACTTTTAAGCTCAAGGTGGATTATAACAATGATAAATTTATATCTATATACATATATATATGATCAGTAAATATATTTAAAACAGCCTAAGTCAGTATGATGGAGATAATTCCATTGGGTTGTAGAGGAGGGGGGAGGGAAAAGGAAGAGGAGTGCCAGACTAAATGGTGGACCATCACTGTCCTCATCCAAACATATTTCTAGGTTGGGTTTTCTTGAATTCAAAGCAAATGGGAAGTTTTTCCTTAGGGAAAAAAAGTTCTGAGACAACTTTAATAGTAATAAAAAAATAAGATCATCAATATTTCATAGTGGGTTTCACATATTTCTAATTTTAATGGAGTTACCACTACCCCCCCCCACCTTTCTCAGTATTCTAGTCTTTAGTAGCAGTATGGTAAGTATAATAAAATATAGATCACTGTCAGTGCAATCCTACAAATACCTTCCTGGGAATAAACCTCAGTGAATAGACCTGAGTAAGATTCTGAGTAGAGCTGCTTCAATCAAAGCTATACCGTTTAAACCACACTGACTTCAGTGGATTTAGGAGGGTATAACTCTGTTTATGATTGCACTGTAAATATATTGACTTTAATTTTGAAGTCCATATAAATAAAATGTTGCCTCTATCTGAATTTTTCATTGGAGAACTCTTGCTTGAGCAAATATGTGTATTACCTAATAAAGAATGTATATGGTCAATTTACAATCTCTGTTTTACACACACACAGAGAGAGAGAGAGAGAGAGAGAGAGAGACTAGCATGTAAATTCTTTTCCAGCTAATCAGGAGATGCAATTAACCACCAAGTTCCTTAAATGATCTTCTGTCACAAACCTTCATGTTTTCCATCACAGTACATATGGCCCAATTGTTTACTGATTAAAAAGGAGAGAAAGAATGAAATTTGGGGGGGGTGGGAATCCCTGCTCAGATGTTAAATCAAGATGTTTTCTTCACTTTCAAATGGTGGGCTGCCTGCCAGTACTTACAATGAGATATGTAGAAGTTCTTTTTTTAAAAAGATAGAAAGGCATATCTTGGGTTTGGACATTACACTGTGATTGCCCATCAACATCAGGATCCATGGAAAGGAAACAGTTCTTGGGCATAGGTTCAGCCCTCTGTGGAAAGAATACTCTTGGGAAAAATTGGTCCTTGACATAAATACATACCCTGACACAAAGACTAAGCCACCTGCCAGTGGTAACATTTGCCCTACAGTGCTTTCTAGCAGGCAGAAGCCACAAAGTCAAACCAGGAGAGATGTTAAGTGCATTATGGCTTAATGTGACAGTAGATCCAAGGCCTCAGCTGTCTGTGTTGTTGACAATTTGAAGTCTCTCTTTTGAACTTCATAAAAATGTCATTGGTTCATAAAACCTGACTACCAGTATCAAGTTGTAATTAGCTTTAGGAGGAAGGATTATCATTCTGAGTCTTTCAACACCCAACTGTAACTAGAAAAAAAAGTTGTACACTTTACATGTGTAAACTGTTTATTTCTGTTGGAAATTTGGAGGGCTTAGTTCAGGGGATCTGTTCTGATATGGGCTTGGCATCATTGTGTGGAGTTGAAGGTGACGTGCACTCATTAGATACATTCATTGTTGCAATGTACTGTGGAATGTTAGATCTATTAAAGTGCCAAGTGCTTCTTGAGATATTGAATTAAGCTAGACAAACAATGGCAAGTAAATACAGAGTTCATTTTGTACAGTGAAATCAGCATGTTGCTACCATTATCTGTGAATTGTTTGCTACAGCATCATATGTTGCATACAATGGGGCATCCATCTGTTTTTTCTAAGTATAGCCAAGTTTGTTTTGCCTAATCTTGCACCCATTTGAACATCCTAGGCTAGTATATTTGTCTTGGATTTGATCATTATTGGATAAGTGGCTCTGCTTAGAAAGGATTGTGAAAAATTACAGCAGAGCTGGAAAGAATGTAAAGCAGATCCAAAGAGATCGTTGCAGGGTGATGAGAGGGGGAAATAACAGACTGTAAATGTAGGGAGTCCTGAAAATAATAAATAATAATAATAAAGGGAAGTGAAAAACATTTTAAAGATATACTGGCCGCAATAGTGCCAACCCAGCATTCCAGCAAAGGGTTTTTAAATTAGTAATACCTACAGTATGGTATGTGTGGGGAAAACACTGCATAGATGTAAATTACAAGCAGAAAATTAACTCTTCACAGGTACATGGGTGTTCATTTACCTAGTCTGTGCTTGTCATAAAAATGGGGAAACCAATGAGCAGACAAGGCATTTATATCCTTATTCAGATCTGAAGCTAAGTCTGATAAGAATTCTGAACTTATTATTTTTATCCCACCTTTCCTACAGGGCTGTTCCCCAATTTATCCTGTGAAGTAGCTTTGTCAGGCCCCAAGGCTAGACTGTGAGCTTCAAGGCAAACTAGGAAACTGAAGCCAAGTCTCTGTGACTTCCACTGTGCTGTATTAGCCCTTCTGATTAAACTTCAGCCAATCAGGAATGATCATTCAAATAATATCTGAGGACATTTCCTGTGAGAGAGAAAAGGGCTGAGGAGGCAGCATCAGGAATACAAGACATGACATATGGTGGGGGTCTACAAATGGAAAGAACCTGGAGTTGCCACTTCTCAACCAGACTACAGGAATCTTGGCTCTGCTGAGAAGTTGTACTACTTTTCATGCTTCTACCAAAACCAACAAATCAAATCATCCTGCCTTGTTCGTTAATAACGTCATATGACTGATGAACACTGGGCTATCACAAGCAAAAATGACAGGTCACCATTCCCCATGGGCTTGCAATAGAATTACTTTACAGGAAAATGTTAACGGTTTACAGTAAGTCCTAATATTTGATCAGACAGACTGATTGAAAAAGAAAACATCACTAACCTATTTTTAAAATGTGATCTTAAGGTGGAGACTCATGGCATATTTGATAAATGGTACTCAGGTACTTTGACAACAGGACTGGCCCTGAATGCCCCCAAGAAGAGTTATTAAAGTGCTTTGTGCAGAACAATAACAGTCTTGACAATAGAATTAAACTCTTGACTTGGCTAGCTCATCAGCAAACAATAGTGTCGCCTTTAAATACAATGTTTGTTCTTTCATTTTTTTCCTCTGAACCGTGTTGTTTTCCTACAAAAATATTAGGAAGTCTGCAGAAGTGATTGATTCTTTGTGTTTATGTTTCTTAACAAATTTCTCTGCATTCTCACCACCCCTTTTGCTCATTTTTCTTCACTACCACTTTTTCAGCTCCAAGACAAAGCCTAAATGCAGCGAACCTCAGGAGCAAAATTATTTCCTCCTTTTTCCTTCATCTTCTTTTGAATTGCTGCAGTGGTGGCTTCAAAAGGGCGATGAGGGCCTGAACTGGTCCTTTGAGCCACATATCTTTTGTTTACTTACTACCTAGTAAACATACTCTGTGGGAGATCTGGCGATGGAAAGAAGAAGGGAAATGGCAAGAACCAAGTTGAAAGAAAGTAAAGGCAGTGAGAGGAGACAGAAAGGTACAGATGGTGGCAAGACATATGATGTGTGACTGTGTAGGACCTGGCAAGACTGTCTTGAGAACCACATATCCTACAGTATTCTGAACGGATTATTCAGTTGTGTGTCCAAAATCTTAAAAAATAATGATGCAGAATAAACAGGCCAATGAACTGAGGATGACTGTGGATTTTTTTCTTGGTTGTTTTGTAAACAAGAAATATATGTGTGTATGTCAGTACATTTCTTTTGGGGAAACCTGAATCTAAGTAGAGTATGTTAAAGAGAGGCAAAGGAGGTAATCTGCTGGCCAGTAATGAAGAGCAGGCCAAAGGAAACTATCCCTGCTGTAGTGTACTGGACTGCTGGTTAGGAAACTCAGAGATGGCCAGGAGCATCTCTCTCTCTCTCTCTCTCTCTCTCTCTCTCTGTGTGTGTGTGAGAGAGAGAGAATTTTACCTGTAGCCAAAACTTTGGCTGCCAGGCTCCATTTGTTGACTTGATTTGAACATTCTGTTCAGATTACTCTGGAACCCTTCCTCAGGGGATATAACATTTTGATTTCTGAAGCCACATCACACATCTTGCACTACTAAAAAAGAAAAAAATGCAGTCCAACACACTTAATCGAACATTTAAAGCAACATAGATCACTAGTTTGACTTGTTTTTCTCAGACAGCACTAGCCATGTGATATTTCTGTAAGGGTAAAAGTGATTTATGTAATTGTGATGCTTGAAGTATAAATCAGGTTAACTGCTCAACCCAATAAGGTTATGTTATTTGAATAAATCTTGGGATGTTGAAGCTTATTACAAGTGCATTTGCATTAGTGAAATCACCAGTTTCTAATATGAAGCTCTGTGCCTCTTTAAGGACTTTACATATTTTTATTTTTGAGTAGGGAGTTTGTGCTTATCCCTTGTGGCTGAAGATGGAATAAGGAAACCTGTCAAAGCATCTCTCCTCTTCCTCTTTTTACTAGAGTAAAGGAGCTCAGGTTTAATTTAAAGTAGATGATCATACAGTTCCTGTGGGGGTAACTTCAACAAAATGACTTGAGGTATTTTCTCTATCTCTATCTGAGCTACACAGAAGACGTGGTTAGAATGACTTAAAATACTGCACTTCTTAAAAGTAAATTTCAGTTAAAGAAAAATATGGGGGTCAAATGATAGTCTAAATGAATATATCCTGTCAAACAGTTGGAATATAGCTATTATTTCTTCTCTTGTCTAGTGTTAACTGAAATTCCCCTCCCCCAATTGTCTGGTTCCGTTATCATGATGTTGCATTGGGCTAGCACTGGAAGCTGACCCTGTAGTGGTTGTCAATGCACTGTCAGAGCTGCCTGTACTTTGTCAAGCACTAAGCCAGTCTGTTTATTGTAATTAGCCATTGGCTGTTACAAGTCTACAAAAATCTCAAGGAAAAGCAAACTAGACTTAATGAACATACAAAGTAAAACAAAAGGGTGTAACAACAGATGCAATACAGTAGCAATAACAATGGAGATGCATAAATCTTCAAATCATCCCTTTGCATTGCCACCTTGACATGTATTTTCTTTGCTGCTAGTGCAAAGACTAAAACTTTCTTGGAGATATAAGCATTAGTATCAGATAAAAGAAATACTATTTTTTCTCATCTGAATAAACACTTAGGCCTGTCAAAATTCCATCTAAAAATTTGGCCCTTAGACTAGAATAGAGTGGACAGAAAAGTAAATAGTGAAGTAAGTCCTCAATTGCACGAGAATTGCAAATACATAAACGTTGGGCCATTGGAGTTTGATTAAAACAACCTTCCATGTCTGCTGTTGGCATTGACTGGAATTGTAAAGAGATAAAGTTGGCTCTAAGAACATGATTAGAAATATTAACAAAGTATGGAGATCTTGTGTGTTCCAGTTTAATTAATTTGTACCATGGTGCTGTTTTCGATTTTAATATTAAGGTACGATCTAGTCGAGCATCAGAGTCAAATATCCATTTTCTAAGATGGGATTTGTCAGTTGTTGAGCACTAATCGTTGCCATACTGGCTACAACCAGAGGAACATATAAAGGCATTTGCCATCTATTGAGTCCTTTATGCCCTGGAGGACTGTTTAATCAAAACACAATCCTACCAAATTTCCCTTTCCAGTGAGAAATTTTATAATGATGTAGGCCAAGATGCTTGATATCTGCTGGTTATGTCCAGTTTGTGGGTAATGACAAACTAAATGTTCAACAAACTGTTCATCTGAATAGCTTAAAGTGTTCAAATTAATGAAAAACATGACTGAGTACTAGGAATCACATGCTGCTTTCCCACGGATGCCCCCCTTGCTACCACCTCTACTACCACCACTGTCTCCAGCTTAGAAGACACATTGTTTAAAGGGCGGAGGAATCCAGTATTTTAACATTTTGTGTGGAGACTTACTCCTTTGCTATCTTTGTGTACCTGCCTTATTACAGTGTAGTCTGGTAACTCAACGGTTGACAAGCTGCTCAGATCAGTTTGCACAACTGTTAACACATGACTTCATAGGAGTTGTTTATGTTACTCTCCCATTAAAAAAAAAACTTGTTAAAAACTTCAAGACTACTAAAAAGGATACATTTCAAGGATTATTGCAACATGGGCTTCCTGCCATTGGTGGGGGGGCAACATTGCTAACTAAATGGAAAGGCAGTCCAACTATAGGAACAAGGAAAACATACAAAAAAGAGAACAAACTGTGAGTGATTTGTGTTCAAGAAAAAGGTCACTTTGACCTGACCCTGGGTGATATGTGCCATCTTTGATGTTTGAGAAGAATAATTGCAGGTGCACGGCTTAGTAAGGAGAGGCCTTATGGAGATCCACAAAAACAATACTACACATCTTTTTGGAATAAAATCAGGCCACAGATTTTATTGATTACAAACCAGGGAGCATTGGTGAAGCATAGGAGTGGATCCAAGGAAATTGAATGACCAGCCTGCCGTTCGATCAAGCCGTCGCACTGCCCGCTTGCTGGGGAAAACCTGGGAGTGGCAAATATTATTGGTAACACATGGGCGGATGCCTCTGAATGGTACCCACTTGCCACCTGGGTGAGCCTGGGCACAGCCCCTGAGCTGGGCCACCCACATGGTGGCTCACACCCCAACCCCCCTTAAGGAAGTCCCCATAAAGGGAGGAGATGGGCACACAGGCCTGTCTCCCCCAAATGGATCCACCCCGATGTCCAAAAAACTGCCACTGAGCAAAAGAAGGAGGAGCACACATCCCTCTGCTGCTCCTGCCAAGGCTCCTAAGCTTGTAACCAGCAAAGCATGGCATCACGAATGCTGAAAAGTCATAAGTCCATCCCCCATTCTGAAACGTGAACACCTTCCTGTACAAAGGATCCAATCAAAATGAAATGTCCATATGTGTGAAGATGGAACCGCCCAAAGTTGTGATGACATTCTGTGCCCACTTTAAGACCTTCCTTCTAGCCAAATCCACCTTTGCAGAGTAGACTGCTGCTCTCCAGCTCCGTAACTCCAAGAGTTCTGACCAGAATAACTTGGTGTGAGGAAGTCGTGCTACAAGGATCTCCATATCTGCTGTTATAGCATGTCATAGGACAGAATCTTTCATGGTAGGCAAATCACTCTCTCCTAGCTGGATAATTGAAGCATCTGGTGGTCCATGTTCAAAAACCTGCTGAGATACCACTTCCAATAGGGCTGCATTCCCCTATGGCCCAGCCAGGTAATGGATGTGTTCCTGCCAAGCCCCAGTGATTCAACCCAGCCGGAAGTAGTGGCGTACTGACCAGCCCAGTAGACAATACTGTACCCAACAATCCAGACTGTCTTAGGTTGACCTGTACATATTAAAGAAAGTAAAGCCATTAAGCCAAATGTGGACATATATAACAGTGGAAAGAGGCAGAGCGCCAGCAACCAATGGACTGGATTTTCCTTTCAGGAAGGCCCAAATAAGAGGCAGTAGTAGCAGCACCAATTGGAAAAGTGTGTGTACCGAATTCCAATGATAGGAGCCCCAATCTCGCTAAGCATTTGCACAACACGCTTGCAAATTGATATCTAGATAGACAGGATCCATCGGTATGTACAAAGAATGCACCTGGGGCAGGAGGGTGAACAGCTCAATACTGACGGGTATTAGCTACTTGGCAAGGTGTGCCAGGTGGGGCTGAACCCAAAGTAATTAAGGTACCTTTTCCCTGTTGATCAGCCTTAGACCAGCACAAAAGTATGAGGAGTCTGCAGTCAACTATATTCACATCTCTAAATGAAAGGAGGTGACCATTGGAACTACGCCAAGAGGGGGAACATAGTTCCCCACATCAAAAGGCTCTGAAAAATGCCATTGTAAATGCTGCATTAAACAGGGTGGCCTCATATTCAGACCAACATATTTCTGGCAATACCCATAAAATATCACAAAGTAATTTCTTAGTGATAGGCCTGCGGGGATCAGGGGTAGGAGTGGACTTCTTCCACCCCTCCAAGGCTTGCCTGGCCGCAAAGGACTTACAAGGGTCTGAAAACCCGCCAGCCTTACTGAAAAAGGAAATAGCAGCCAAATGCACATTCAAGGTCTTTGGTGAAAGGCCACGACTCCTAAGGTGTGCCAAATAATGTAACACCTGCTGCTCAGAGAAAGGGGGGCAGCACCCCAACCAGGTGGAATTACAAAATAAACAGAAGGCTCTGTAGGACTTAAGGTAAGATCTGTGGGTGGAAGAGGCAATGAACTGAAGTACTCCCTGCCAAATTATGTGTTCCCAAGGCTCCAAAGGTCCTCCAGGAATGGGTCGAGGTCCCTCATTGCATTGGATGCCAGCTTTCGGAACCTCTCCTCCTGAAAGCAAGATAGTGCGCCTGTGATATCATTATTGATACCTGCAACATACTTTGCTGTGAATGAAATGTTATCAACAAGGCAGGTGAGAACAAACTTTCGTACGAGGTGTATAACCTGCTCAGAGCAAGACGTCTGGCGATTTAGAACACTTACCACTGCTTGATTGTCACACCAAAAGGTGACCTGTTCATTATTAAATTGTTTACCCCAAATGATTACAGTCACTAAAATAGGAAAAAGCTCCAAAAATTTACCCTTTCCTTATAGTTCTAAGTGAAGCAATCATATTCTTTTAAACACACACATGTTCTCTGCATATTCTTCGCTGCGCTGCTAATTTCTAACTCTGCTAAATAATATTTTTTTCTCTAAGAATATCCAACACAGCAGCTGCTTGGAGCACAACAGTTCCTCCATTGGGCATGCCAGCTATAACAGAGGCAGCTGGGAGCAAGAGTGGCTAGGAGCAGGGCGGCCAAAGTTTGCCTTGGCCAAGCAGCAGCCGCTGCCCCAGGTATGGCCCCTTGGGGTAAGGTGCCAGATTCCCATCTCCTCTTCTGGCTTCTCATTTTTTCTCACTTGTTTGAGTCAGACCAGGCAAGCAAGGAGGGGGGGAGGGGGGAGCAAGATACGTATCACAGGGCTGGGGCCACCTTCACTCCTGGGGGGTGGGGACTGTGGGGGGAGAGAAAATAAAGCACTCTGCTCTTTTCCAATGTAATTTTGTGCCTTACTGCCCCCCGCCTAAAATTTTGTCCCTTTGCCCCCCCCCTTCTAAAATTTGCTGGCTACGGGCCCATGTGGAATTGAAAGAGGCCACAGATTTTATTGAATACAAAGGAGCATTGGTGCAGCATGGGGACAGATCTGGCACTGGTGACCCACATGGTGCCCAACAAATCCTGCTGCCCCCAGCCCATCTGCTGGGTGGAAATTGAGGAGTGGCAATGTAGGGGACCATGTAAGTGGATCCCTTGCCACCTGATGGTGAAAGCCAGCTGGCAGCCCCTGAGTTGAGTATGCTGCTTAATGACTCCACCCTCAAGATCCCTTAACTGGGAAAGTGGGCACATAGACATAGCCTCCCCCCCAAAAAGGATCTGTCCCAATGCCCAAACCATCCAAATTGTGACAATTTAAAAATTGGGATGACTCATGATGCTGCTGCATGCTGGCCCAGGGTCATCACTGAGACATGTCCCACCAAGAATCATAGAATCAGAAGGGGCCATGCAGGCCATCTATCCCAACTCCCTGCTCAATGCAGGATCAGCCTATAGCATCACTGACAAGTGTTTGTCTAGCTGCTGCTTCAAGATTGCCAGTGAGGGGGAGCTCACCACCTCCTTAGGCAGCTGATTCCTCTGTTGAACATCACTAACTATAATTTTTTTCCCCCCTAATATCCAGCTGGTACCTGTTCCACATGGCCACCAGAGCCAATAGCCTCCCTTTCCTGCTCACTGCCAGCCCAGGGCTGTAAATATGGCATTCCTGTGAACCGGGGCCAGGGCTTGTTGAGAATCATTGGGTTGATCATAATAAAAGTTATTACACTGATTGTGTTTTTGGTCGGAAAATGAGCTGTCTGTCTCTTCTACCTGTCTTTTCTTCCTAACCTTGCGGTGATACTCCTTCAATGTATAAATTGCATGTATTGAAATTGACCTGGGCCTTGGTCGATTGTTTAGAAAAGTGCAGCTCTCCACCTAGCAACTTAAAATGAAATTGACTAAAGCTTTCTCCGACAGAGGTGGACACCTTTGAATATACAGAACAAAAAAGGAAAGGAGCAAAAGAGAAGAAAGGAAAGGCTTCTGTGTATAAAAAGCAAGCAAAGAGATGAAGGAGGGGAAGAATGCTGCCAAGTGAGTACAAAAATACACATATAATCTAATTTAGCTGTTTTTTTTTTTAAAAAAAGGTATCCCATGGTAACCTGGGAAAAATAAACAAGCATACATGATCACCAATTACCTGGCAGCCATGCCCAATTCTATTCATGTATAGAATGTACAAAATGGCTTGCAAACAAATCTTCAGAGTAATTTAAAGTGACTGACAAGAAATAGTAAGTTCTTACAAGTTAAGTTTGAATATGGATTGCTATCAAGAGTCACTCCATTTTGTTTTATTCCATTCTGTTCCTCTTGCCATATGTATCCAATTATACAATGCTAATGCTGTGCTTTGCTATGCTAGCTTTGAAGCTTCTTGCTGCTTATCCAAAGGGAGGGTGGCATGTCTGGGAACTGGCTAGTTACTATGCAACCAAGGTCAAGAGAGCTGGAGAGATGTAACCAGGGGGCTGATAACGGATACCTGGAGTGATGAGAGAATAGCAGAGAACCCACGCAAAATTCGCCACTTTAACTTGGCGCGCTTGGCTTGAGTTATAACAGTCAGGGCAAAGGTTTATAAGGGTGAGGAACTGGCAGGATAGCCAGTTCCGACAAGGCCTGTATCTGCTCATGTTGCTGGAATAAAGATCTTGATCTATACTTGTCTTTTCCTTGCCTCTGGGTCTGACATTTTGTCAGAACTGCTATCACCCCAGATTGGCCTAAACCCAGACCTGCGATGGCTGGTGAACAGAACCAAGTTACGGGGATCACCAAAACCACCAAATAGGAGGAACCAAAGCCTGAAGGGCCGCGGGTTACTCCAGCCACCATGACAGTGCACAGAAGAGATTGGGGCTCCATGGATTTCTGGGATAGTATTATCGGAGATCTGAGAGAGGACCCCCAACAGCAACACCGACTCTAGAGACTGCAATGGTCTTACCACCCGTGGGATTTCCAGGGAGATGAGAGCAGAGGAGAGTACCCCCGAACAAGTGGGTCGGGGGATGGGGCCGTGGAGTGAATGCAAGAAGCCCTTGCCAGCCAGAGCAGCCAACTCCAGGAAGAGATGCAAGCCATGTACACATTCGTAATCCAAGAGATGCAGAACCTTGTCTGGCAGGTGCGGGCGATAGGAGACCGGGTTGTGGCCACATCCCCCTTCAACCAGCTCCAGTGAGGGGCAAGCAACCATTGATCCCTGCAGGGGGAGAATCCCCAGTGGGAGGAGATCCACCAGCCGGGGTGAAACAGGCCCCTAACCCCGACCTCTACCTGGACCATAGGAACCGGTGGTGGTGCCGGGGAGGCCCCGAGTCAGCGAAGCAAGATTCGATGGGGACCTGGCAGAGCTGGCCTATTTCATCGTGTCTGTATGGGCCACCTCGGTATCTGGGCCCGCAACTTCCCGATGGAACAGTCACAGGTAATGTACATCGAGAGCTGCCTTTGAGGGGTGGCTGCCCAGTGGTATGTCACCCTGTTTGAGAGGAGATCCCCCGCACTGAACTCGGCCACGGAACTCCTGAGGGCCCTGCGGCATCACTTTGAAGATCCCTTGCAGGAGACCAATGCCAGAGCGGCCCTGCAAGACCTGAAGCAAGGTGCCAGGTTGGTGCGGGACTACCTCAATGAATTCAGGGTGCTGAATTCCAAGGTCCATAGATGGGACGACGGGGCCAAAATCGAACAGTTCAAAAGGGGCCTAAACTCCCACATCTACGGGGAGGCTCTCAAGTTGGGAGAACCACGAGACTTGGTCGGGTGGACCCAACTGGCTTGCAAAATAGAGGACCGCAACAAGATTATTGCCTTCCACAAGAAGCAACAAGGGGGGGCAGGCGGCGAAGGAAGCCCAGGAGAAAACGCCAAGGCCCAGTTTGCCCAAGAGAGCCCCAGATCAGCTCTCCCAAGAGGAGCGCAACTGTAGAGCCAAAGCCAAATTGTGCTTCAAATGTGGGGGGGAATCACATTGCCAGCAAATGTCCTAGCAGGCCAAAGGAGTCGAGGACCTTCACACCTCTAAAGCCAGAGGTGAAGAAGAAGACCGGAGGCTCGGGTGCCCCAGTGGCCAAGGCCAAGTCGGCGGTGTTGCAGTTCCAGGAGCCGATCCCGGAGGAATTTGAGGAGGACAGCAGGGCCCAGCTGCCAGGAAACGACCATGACCTGCTGAGAGGAGCATGCAATAGCAGGTCCAAGTCAAGGCCACGCCATTACAGTTGAGATTATCTGGGACTTTGTACAATGTGCCCATAACCCTAGTAAACCCAGTCACGAAGCGGTTTTCCTGCATCAGGGCCCTATTGGACTCGGGATGCTCTAAAGACTTGCTATCCCCTAGTTTGGTGGAAGCATTAGGGCTACAGACTGTACCCCTTTGAGAATCCTATGTGTTTGAGCAAATGGACGGGAGCCCAATGAAGGGGGAACCGTGTAGTACGGGGATGGATGAGCCCTGGGGGTAGGGGAGCACTGGGAGCCCCCCCCCCTTTATCTTCACCCTGGCCACCAAATTCCAAGCTGTCCTCAGCCTGGAATGGCTAGCAGAACACAACCTGTGGGAGTGCAATCTACTTCCTGGACCTGGTGTGCGAGAGTCACCAGTGGAATAAGAAGTGGGGCCAACACCTCCTTCCCCAGCTGGAGAAACTTTGTGTCACCAAGGTTGAAGTGCCCAGTTTACCCGCAAATACCAGGATCTGCAAAAGGTGTTTGATGCCCAGGAAGCGGACGAGCTACCTCCACACAGACCCACTGACTGTGCCATTAAACTAATGGCGGGGGAGCCATTGCCCAAAGCTAAACTGTACTCCATGAGTCGGGGGGAGAGGGAGGAGTTGCAATGGTTCCTGGAACTTAACCTACGCAGGGGGTTCATACGACTCGCCAAGTACCCTCATGCAACCCCGGTGCTATTCAGAAAGAAAAAAGATGGCTGTTTATGGCTTTGCACTTTTCATGGCTTAAACATGATTTACATGAGTAACATGTACCCTCTCCCCCTTATATAGGCCAGGTGTCTCAAGGGAAAATCTTCACCAAGCTTGATCTCTGAGATGCTTATTTCCGGGTATGCATCAAAGAAGGGGATGAGTGGAAAACTGCCTTTAACACACCATTGGGCCAATATGAATATTTAGTCATGCCATTTGGTCTAAAGTGGGCCCCGGGAGTATTCATGAACTTAATCAATGAAGTGTTGCACAAGCACCTGTATAAGGGCGTGGTCTGTTACCTGGATGACATTTTGATATATTCTGAAGACCTACCCTCACATGTTCGCAGACCCTGTATAAACACAAACTGTTTGCCAACCTATCCAAGTGTGAATTCCACAAAACAGAACTCGATTTCTTGGGGTACCGCATCTCCATGGGGGGGCTGGGGATGGACCTGAATAAAATACAAGCCATGGTAGAATGGGAACCCCCTTGAACCCACAAACAGCTCCAGAGTTTCCTCAGTTAAACAAATTTCTACAGGGGGTTCATCAGCAACTTTGCCGAGGTTACCCTACCCCTCACAGAACTATTGAAAACCAAGAGAAATGAGCTGCAAGCCTCAAAGGGCAATTCCAGTCTCCTGTGGACGGGAGAGTGTCAGAAGGCATTTGAAGAACTGAAGGCTCAGTTTACATCCGAGTCCTGCCTAATATACACCAATGAAAATAAAAGGTGCCGGGAGCAACATTGCCCACACAGCTGTATTGCTCCAGGAAGGGCCGGATGGCCAGCTGCACCCTTGTGCATACTTGTCCCAAAAATTCAGCCCAACCAAGTGTAATTGGTCAGTGTGGGACAAGGAAGCCTCCGCCATAAAGCTTGCCTGGAAAAATGGAGGCATTACCTAGAGGGGGTGAGAGAGCCATTCTAACTATGGACAGACCACAAAAATCTGGCTGCGCTCATCGCCACCCAAAACCTCAACAATAAACAAGTGCGGTGGGCGGGATTATTCTGGCAGTTCAATTTCAAACTGGGTCATATTCCCAGGAAACTAAACTTCCTGGCAGATGCATTGTCCCGCCTCCCTCAACACGACAGTAAAAGGGAGGAGGTTATTGACTCACTGTTCACGCCCTCCCAACTAAGCGCACTAGTAACCACGGGTGCGCAAAACTGGAAGGAGGCGGAACCCCTTGACGGGTTTCTAGGGGAACTGAAACAAGCCTTTGTTGTTAATCCCATGTGGGAGGATTTACAATTAGTGAAGGCAAACGATGAGCTCCGGCTTAAAGGGGAAAAACTCTATGTGCCTCCCCCCTTACACAAGCAAGTAATCCAGAGGTCGCACGATTCCAAGTTGGGGGGGACATTTTGGTTTTGTTAAAACTGTGCATTTAATCCAAAGGCAGTTTTGGTGGCCGGGGCTGAGGAAGGATGTGGGAGAATATACCACAGAATGCCCCACCTGCATCACAGTGAAAAAGAGGGGGGCCTCCTGCCGGGACATTTACAACCCCTTACCCCTACTTCACGCTCCCATATATATCCATGGACTTTATAACTGATCTGCCTCACTCAATGGGAAAAACCGTGATCTGGGTCAATGTGGACACTTTTTCTAAACAGACTCACTTTGTGCCATGCAAACAGCTCCCCACAGCTAAGCAGTTAGCCCAATTGTTTATCCAGCACATCTTTCGACTACATGCTTTTCCCGCCAAGGTGATTTCCGACCGCAGACCACAATTTGTTGCCAAGTTCTGGTCGCACCTGTGCGAGCTGGCAGGGATAGAGCAAGGGCTCAGTTCTGCCTAGCACCCACGGACAGACGGAATGCACCAATGTGGTGCTCGAGCAATTTTTACGCTGCTATATGTCATTCCAGGGGGGGGGCTCACTCTGGGTGTCCTGCTTCCCCTAGGAAAGTGCACACGCAATACATCGCCTCTCCTTTCGCGGTGTAGTGAACGCGTCTCGGCTTACTGGGCCATGGCAGATGACCCCATGGTGAAAGGGTGGAGCCAGTACTGCGCACACTGCGCCTCACCTAAAAATTCCTCTGCGCAGGCCTGAAGAGTATCCACATCCACAACCCACAACATACCAAGTCCTGCAGCGATGGGCAAGGGGTGAAACGGCAGGTGGAAAATGCCAATGGAAGCCGCAGTCCCGATCCTGCATGTAGGCAGTTCAGGGTATTGGTCGCCTGATGCTGACCCGGAGACGAAAGCATTTTTCAGCAGCACCCTGAACGACCAAGCAGCCTTATTTAGCAACAGCACTGTTTGCTCTGTATGGAGAGCGGCCTAGAAAACATGGCCTAAATAAAGCTTGTGTCCTCCCCCCCCCCCCAGTTGGCTAGCCGCGGTCAACGGGCATCCTTACTTGCGGTCGAAAAATAACAACAAAGTAAAGGCATGCACCTGCCTCACAAAGTGTGTAAAGTCTAAAGTTTGCATGTTGGAATATCAGAACCATGCTTGACACAGTAGACAGTGGTGGCCCTGAACGACGCTCTACTCTAGTTGCCCACGAACTTCTCAGGTTGAATATCGACATAGAAGCTCTCAGTGAGGTCCGTTTCCCTGAGGAAGGTAGTCTTCAAGAACACGGTGCTGGCTATACCCTCTACTGGTCGGGTAAGTCAAAGGCTGAGAGCCGCCTTTCTGGCGTTGGCTTCATGGTCAGGAATTCTATTGCCTCTAAACTCGAAAACCTGCCAACAGGTCACTCAGATCGCATCATGTCTATGCGCCTCCCACTTCAAAACAAGCAGCATGCAACACTCTTCAGTGTGTATGTCCCAACCCTTCAAGCAGATTCTGCAGAAAAGAACACGTTCTATGCTGATCTACGCTACCTCGTACGGAAGACCCCTACAGAGGACAAGGTGATCATCCTTGGCAACTTCAATGCCAGAGTAGGTAAAGACTCGGAAGCCTGGAAAGGAGTACTTGGCAAACACGGCATTGGCAACTGCAATGATAACGGGCGCCTCCTGCTAGAATTCTGCACGGAGCATCAGCTCACCATTGCCAACACTATCTTCCAGCAGAAGAACAGTCTGAAGACAACCTGGATGCACCCACGGTCCAAGCATTGGCACCTTATTGACTACATTCTGGTGCGCCAGAGAGACCTTCGAGATGTCTTACACACAAGAGTAATGCCCAGTGCAGAATGTCATACGGATCATCGTCTTGTACGCTGCAATCTCCATCTTCACTTTAAATCTACACCCAGGAGAGGTGGTATCCCCCGGAGGAAATTTCAGGTTGGCAGCCTTCAGCCGAAGTTAAAGCTGCCTTCCAGGCAAAACTCCAGACAAGAATTGAGGACCCCAGTTGCCTCACAGATCCTTCTCCAGAAGCACTCTGGGAACACCTAAAAACTACCATCCTGTTGACCTCTGAAGAAGTCCTCGGGTTCTCCACAAGGAAGAACAAGGACTGGTTTGACGAGAACAATCAAGAGATCCAAGAATTACTGGCGAAAAAGAGATCTGCCTACCAAGCACATCTTGCTCAGCCCTCCTGTCCCGGGAAAAAAGCAACCTTTCGTGCTGTATGTAGCAACCTCCAGCGCAAGCTTCAAGACATTCAGAACGAGTGGTGGACCAAGCTTGCAGAGAGAACCCAGCTATGTGCAGACACTGGTGATTTAAGAGGGTTCTACGAAGCCCTGAAGGCAGTATATGGTCCATCATATCAGACTCAGAGTCCCTTGCGAAGTGCAGATGGCCAAGTGCTCCTCACAGACAAGGCATCCATACTGAACCGGTGGTCGGAATATTTTCAGGTTCTCTTCAAGTTTCAGCAATCCACCTCACCCCACTTCAACCAGTGAAAATAGAGTTGGATGAGATCCCCACCCCAGAAGAGACTGTTAAAGCCATCAAGCAACTGAAAAGTGGCAAGGCAGCGGGAGTTGATGGAATCCCACCAGAGATCTGGAAGCATGGGGGTATAGTACTACATAGCACACTTCACAAAGTACTTGTCACCTGCTGGGAACAAGGCAAACTACCACAGGACTTTCGCGATGCAATCATCATTACTCTACATAAGAACAAAGGGGAAAAGTCAGATTGCTTCAACTACTGCGGGATAACTCTGCTCTCCATCGCAGGCAAAATCCTTGATAGAATGCTCCTGAACATACTGGTGCCCACCATTGCAGAAGAACTTCTCCCAGAGAGCCAGTGTGGCTTCAGAGCTAACAGGAGCACCACCGACATGGTATTTGTTCTCAGGCAGCTGCAAGAGAAATGCAGGGAACAGAACAAGGGTCTATATGTGACTTTTGTCGACCTTACCAAAGCCTTTGATACCGCTAGCAGGAACGGCCTGTGGCAAATCTTGGAACGTTTAGGATGTCCCTCAAGGTTCCTCAGTATGGTCATCCAGTTACATGAAGACCAGCGAGGCCAAGTTAGACACTGCAATGATCTCTCGGAGCTCTTCCCAATAGGCACAGGTGTAAAGCAAGGCTGTGTTCTTGCGCCAACTCTCTTTACGATCTTCTTTAGCATGATGCTTCAAAGAGCCGCAGTAGATTTAGGGGATGACGATGGTGTCTACATCCGCTATCGCACCGATGGCAGCCTGTTCAACCTGAGGCAACTAAAGGCCCACTCCAAAACAATGGAAAAACTTATCCGAGAGCTACTGTTTGCTGATGAGGTTGCACTTGTCTCCCACTCGGTATCAGCTCTGCAGCATATGACGTCCTGCTTTGCAGAGGCTGCCAAGCTATTCAGCCTAGAAGTTAGTCTGAAGAAGACAGAAGTTCTCCACCAGCCTGCACCCCAGGAAGATTATCACCCTCCTTGCATCACTGTGGGTGAATCAGTTTGAAAACAGTCCAGCAGTTCAGCTACCTGGGGTGCATCATCTCCTCAGACGCCAAGATCGACAAGGAGATTGACAATAGACTGGCAAAGACAAACCGTGCATTTGGCCGACTGCATAAAAGAGTGTGGAGCAACAAGCATCTGAAAAAAGGCACAAAGATCAATGTTTACAAAGCGGTTGTGATGACAACCCTCATCTACGGCTCCGAATCATGGGTTTTATACCGTCATCATCTGCGACTCCTTGAGCGCTTTCATCAGCGCTGCCTTTGCACCATCCTCAACATCCACTGGAGTGACTTTGTGACCAACACTGAAGTCCTCAAGCAGGCGGAGGTTACAAGCATCGAGGCATTGCTGTTGAAGACGCAGCTGCGCTGGGCAGGGCATATCTCCAGGATGGAAAACCAGCGCCTTCCCAGGATTGCCCTGTATGGCTAACTTTCCACCGGCCATAGAAATAGAGGGGCACCAAAGAAGAGGTACAAGGACTCCTTGAAGAAATCCCTTGGTACCTGTTGCATTAACCATCACCAGTGGTCTGACCTAGCCTCGGATCGCAAAGCATGGAGGCACACCATCCACCAGGCTGTCTCTTCCTTTGAAAACGCACACATAGCTGGTCTTGAGGACAAAAGGAGATTGAGGAAGAATCGTACTGCTACAGCACCAACCCCAAATCAGACTTTACCCTGCAGCCACTGTGGCCGGACCTGCCTTTTCTGCATTGGTCTTGTCAGCCACCAGCGAGCCTGCAGCAGACATGGACTACTGCACCTTTCTTAAATCTTCGTGTGCGAAGTCAAGCCGAGAGAGAGATGTCATTCCAGCAGGACAACTGGGTGGCCCTGCTGCCCTTTGCAGAGTATGCTTACAATAACAGCGTACAAAGTAAGCCCCTTCCAAGCAGTGTATGGATATGAAAGCAAGCCATTCCCGCTGACTTCACAGCATGGTGGAAAGGGATAGCGGGGGGATGGGCAGTTGTCAGCCAGCAACTGCAGATGGCACAAGAGGCATACAAGACTCAATATGATAAAAAACACTCTGAACTTTAGGACTTAGCAGTGGGAGACAAAGTGTATATTTCAACCAAGCATTTACGCAATGCACAGAACTGCAAAAAGTTGGGGATGAAGTATTTGGGGCCTTTCCCGATCAAACGGGATTATAAATAAAGTGACTGTTGAATTAGAATTGCCAAAAAACCTTAAACATGTCCACCCTTGTTTTCATGCCAGTTATCTGAAGAAGGACCCTGGGCCCTCATCATGGCAACCCCAGACAGAACCACCACCCCCAACTCTGGTTCGTGGTCAGATTCATCATGAAGTGCAGGAAATTCTTGATGCTAAGATCAAACGTGGTGAACTGTTTTACCTTACCAAATGGACTCACTTCCCCTTAAGTCAAGCTGAATGGGTCAGTTCCAGATATACAAACTGCAGAGACCTGATTAAAGACTTTTACAACAAGCATTCTGATAAAACCAGGGGGAGGGGGCCCTAGGGGGGGCAGAATGTCAAGAGTCACTCATTTTGTTTCATTCCATTCTGTTCCTCTTGCCATATGTATCCATTTATACAATGCTAATGCTGTGCTTTGCTATGCTAGCTCTGAAGCTTCTTCCTGCTTATCTGAAGGGAGGCATGTCTGGGAACTGGCTAGTTACTACGCAACCAAGGTCAAGAGAGCTGGAGAGATGTAACCGGGGGGCTGATAATGAACACCTGGGGTGATGAGACAATAGCAGAGAACCCACGCAAAATTCCCCGCTTTAGCTTGGCATGCTTGGCTTGAATTATAACGGTCAGAGCAAAGATTTATAAGGGCGAGGAACTGGCGGGATAGCCAGTTCCGACAGGGCCTGTATCTGCTCATGATGCTAGAATAAAAATCTTGAAGTATACTTGTCTTTTCCTTGCCTCTGGGTCTGACATTTGCAATGTTGTGATATTTTCGGTATCCTTGATAAATATATGGATAATTTATTGACGTAGTCACCACTGACATCCCTAATAGCATACATTTTGTCTTTCTGTAAACTGGATGCCAATGAAATTCAGAAAATAGAAATTTTTGCGCATTTATGAACTTTTCCTTTTGTGTATGGAGCAGATTAGCCTTTAAAGCCACTAGGAAAAGTCCCAATGGGCTGGTGGACAAAGAGACTGCTTCCCTTTGCTGGGGCCACCCCAACCTCAAGCAAGGGGCAGCCTTGCCATTCATAGGACTGCTGCAATCCACTGTTATGACAAGCCAGTGACCCCTTGTAGCACAGGAAAGTATGCACCTGACCTGGCCTTTCCCCACATGGTGTGACGAGAAGGACATATCTGGCTTCTCTGCTTTGTCCAGCCCAGGGAATGACCATATTTGTGGGTTGCTGCAATTGTGTGAGTCAAGTTCCATGGTGTTTGTACTGCTCCAACACAGTTCTGTGTAACTTTAGACACTGTTGTTGGTCTAGAAAGAGGGGGAGTAGACAACAGTAAATATTTTTAGTGACTCGCAAATATTTCCATTTGTAGAAAGTTCTCTGTAAATTTGTAGAAGTTCTCTGTATATTCATCTGTTGCAGTTACAGAACACAGAAGAACCATGAAATCTGTTTTTAAAAGATAGAGTGCCCTTCAAACCCGCTGGCTCAAATAACACTGGTATCAGAAACATACAGAACATGCTAAATTCCAACATTTTTAGTGCAATATTATGGACAAATTGAATTTTTCCTATCTCCTGCTTTCCCTAAATACAGTATTTGTATGAAGATGTCAGCTGTTAAACTCCTCTGGAAAGCCTGCCATGAAAAACTTTGGCTCTGCAATGGGAAGCACAAGAGAGCAAATGAGATGGAATGCTTTCAAGGAGATAACAGAGGAATTTGTGCCAGATGCAATACTGCCCTTATGTTTGGAGAAATGTCTAACTATAGCCTAATGAAGAGCTATTTTCTCACAGCCTTAGAGATGTACACATCTCCCATTTAAAAGTGTTTTTAAAACTGAGAGTTCTCCCCCACAAGAAAGTGAACAGATGTTAATTGCACAGATAGCAAAGCAAGGTTTAAAGACCTTTGGAGCATTTCTCTGATTTATCTTGCCTTGAACTCCACTTATATACAGAATGGGAGAGATGTGGTGGTGTTCTTTCACACCATTCTATCTCTTTCTCTCTGTCATATTTGATGTATGTCAGCTTGATAAATTGGGCCCTTTTCTGTGTAACAAAAGGCATCTTTACATTGCAATAATACATTTGAAATGCTGGCCCTGAATAAGCCAAGCCTTGAAGATTGGAGTGCCGGCTTTGCTTATTTAAGAGTAAAAATGCTGATGGTGGAGAGCCCCTCACTTTCTTGTTGCTAACCATAAGCAGAGGTTGGCACAGCTGTGATCCTGGATAATAACACAATGAATATAACATACAAGTTCCCAGTGCTGCAATGACCTCCTCTGGCCTCAATTCACTGCCCACTCACCCAACCTTTGCACCTCCTCCGTACTTTAACAGATCCTCCAACATAATAAGCCTGCCACCACTGATGTTATAAAGTAGTAATTGTGCCTAATTGGTAAGGAGGTGACAGACCATTCGAGTAATGTTATGAAACTATAAGAAAAGGGGAGTGAGAGCATTCATAGGCCCAGCAGTAATTATCCACTAATTTGGCCTGTTTGTGTAGGGACAGCTCATTATAGCCCTTAAGAAACCGCCAAAGAAAGAAAGAAAGTTGGTAGGAGGTAAGGTTAAATAATTAGTGTTCAGCAGATTTTTTTTTTTAAAAAAATCAAAGAACAGGATTAAGAGGCAAAATGTGATGAGAGTAGCAACAGAGAATAATATAATATCCTCCCCAAAGTTATTTTTATATATTTCAGGGATTATAAGAATTACATATACGACACCTAAATTATTTCTGGGGGGAAATGGCATGCAATTTTTATTTTATTTCTGTAATTAGAGCAGTCATCATCATTTTGCAGTTTATGTTGCCTGCTTTATACTCTTTAAGTGACTTGGTGAATCCAAGTTGAAAAGGATGCTTCTGTTCAAATATAGTATTTTGCATGTTTTTTTCATTGTCACTAAATACTCTTGTGTGTGCCTTTATTGTTAGCACCTGTTCTATCCATCCTCAAATTTAAAAGCATCTGCTTGGTCTTAATGTTATTATTCAACAGCCATTTTGGAGCATAAATTGGAGACTGAGGAGGACATTGACTCCTCAACAGATTGTGAAAAGACTGATTACATTTCATTTCATTTTTAATATGTTCCACAAATATGCCCAGGTAATATATAACTTTAAAAATCAAAAGGCAAATGAATTCATAACACAATCATAAAAAACCTGTAACAGTTCTAAGCATATTAATACATTAATAACATTAATAAACCCAATAAGAAAAGCAAAAAAACGAACAGTAAGTTGTTCTGTTACAAAGGAAAGGAAAGGTCCCCTGTGCAAGCACCAGTCATTTCTGACTCTGGGGTGATGTTGCTTTCACAATGTTTTAATGGCAGACTTTTTACGGGGTGGTTTGCCATTGCCTTCCCCAGTCATTTACACTTCCCCCCCAGCAAGTTGGGTACTCATTTTACTGACCTCGGAAGGATGGAAGGCTGAGTCAATCTCGAGCCAGCTACCTGAAAACCGGCTTCCGCCGGGGATCGAACTCAGGTCATGAGCAGAGCTTAGGACTGCAGTACTGCAGCTTTAACACTCTGCACCATGGGGCTCTCTTTGTTACAAAAGACCACACCAAAAGTAATCAAATACCAAACAAGTGCCACTGAATATGTTGTCAAAAGTGATATAGGGAAGTAGATCCATAGATCTCATTAAGAAGGGTTTTTAATAATGTTTTTTTATAACCACCAGTGAGAAGGTCTTGTTGCACCTGTAGATTTTGCTTATCAAAGAAGAAGGTGTCTGGACTGCATGCTCTTGAAGGCACAAAGATCAGAAAAGCATCACTATGACTTACTTCTGAGGAAACACTAACAGAGCTGGAAAAATCCCACAGTGACTGAGCTCTACCCTACCCAGTGAAAGAGCGTCAATAATGAAGATGTGAAATTTGGTTGTTGTTTTTTTAAATGCAGATCATTTTGGTTTAATAAAATTTCTGCTTTCCAGAGGTAATGACATCTCAAGTGGAGGATTCTTCTCAGGGAAACAATGTGGGAGCAAAAGTCCAAACTGGGCCATTCTACAGCAGCTTTTAATAAACATATGTTAAAAGATCTCATCACCTGGCCCCTTATGATTGTTTGTTACAGTCTTACCCGGAAAGAGAACCATCCAGTGTTCATCGGTGCTTCCTTGTTTGGGGAGAGCATTTTCCATTACCTTTGACTGAGGTCATCATTCTCCTTTCATTGAAGGCCTTTTTGCATAAATTATAGGCCAGTTTTGAATTGTCTGTTTCTAGAGAAATTGATTGAACAGGTGGAAGCAGAGTTGCTCTAGGAATTTCTTGATGACACATCTGGTCTTGATCTGTTTCATTCTAGCTCCACCTTGGCTCTGGGACGCAGACAGTCTTGGTAGCTCTGGTGGAGACCTCTGTTTTCCCTATGATAAAGGGAATGCTTCCCTTTTGGTTCTGTTGGTTTCTGTTAGATGATTTTCTTGAGCCTGCCTTTGCGGGGTAGGGTGGGATATAAATTGAATAAAATAAAAATAAAATACTTGGAAAACAAGATTGCAATCAGGAAATGGCATCCATGCTGCTGAATTGAACCTAATGCAAAGCTATTGGACTCAAAATCTGTGTTGTGGAATGGTTCTTATGACATTTTACAGGGTTTTGTATTTGTTGCTCAACATTTATGTAAAAACATTGCAGAAGATTTTCCAAAAGCTTTGGTGTGGAGTGCCAACAGTACGCTGATGACACCAAGTTGTCTAGCTGTTTAAATACTACATTTACCCAAAAGGAATATGACCCTGGATGTAAGACTGTCTCCCTTGAAAAAGGTTATACACAAAAGATTTTTAAAATTATCATACATAACTGTAACTTGTATGAAAATTTAAGATGATCCTCTCTTTTTCTACCTGCACATGTGTGTGTGTGGGGGGGGGGGATTAGTTTTCCCTTCAAGTAAATAGGGTAAACCTCCAGGAACTGCTGTATCTGGGTTGAACTGGGGCTTGAAGGCTGTGGCCAGGTGGATGATGGATAACATGCTGAAGCTGAATCAAAATAAAAAATAAAATATATCTTGGTTGGTAAAGCTGAGGTCCTGGAAGAAGCTGTGCTGATCACTATGAAGCTTGTGAACCTAAGCTGATAAAGAGGTTGGGAGTACTATTGTTGAAAAGTAGCTTAATTTCTGAACTACTTCTACCAGAGAAATTGTCTCCTTTTGTGAATTCAGCTGTTCTGGACATCAGGGCTGGCTCTAGACTGTCTGGCACCCTAGGAAGGCTAACTTCTGGTCCCCCCCCCCTGCACTGATAACATCACTGAGTCATGTGGGGGTGCCCAATTTGTCGGGCTAGCTTGCCCACTAGGCAAATGAGGCATTTGCCTACGGCACGGGCAGGGTAGGAGTGCCAAAATCAGTCCCCACCCTGCCCCCTAGGCAAATTCCTAGCTGCCTGCCTGCTTCACCCACCCAATTTTAATGCTCAGGGAACCGGTGGCGAAGCGCTGGCTCCTGGGGCTCTTTCACGGTACCCCCTCCCCCACTGATCAATTCATCAGCGGGGAAAGCCGTGGGGAGGCTGGTGTTTCTATGCCAGCCTTCTGGCACTCTCCAGACCTTTAGTGCTGGGGTGGCGGTGAAAGGAAGGACCAGCAAACTGCTGAAAAAGTGGCCGCTGCTGCTTCCTCCCCATTTCCTCCCCGGGAGGGAAGTTGGGAGGAAGTGGCGGTGGCTGCCACTTTTTCAGCAGCTTACTGGTCTTTCCTTTCACTGCTGCCCCAGCACTGAAGGTCTGGAGAGCACCAGAAGGCCAACATAGGAGCGCCAGCCTTTCCACGGCTTTTCCTGCTGATCAGCTGATCGATGGGAGAGGGGGGCACCTTGAATGAGCTCCAGGAGCCAGCGCTTCACCACCGGTTCCCCAGGCATTAAATATTGGGAGAGAAGGGGAGGTGCCATGGAGGGGGTGGCAGGGCACAGCACAGGGGGTGGGGGGGAGGCAGCGGGCATCCAGGCTGCCTGGGGCACCATGCACCCTCAGGCTAGGCCTGCCAATTTGGTATCCCCAGAAGGCGTGCACCCTAGGCAATTTCCTAGTTTGCCTAGTGGCAGGGCCAGCCCTGCTGGCCCTTATGATGAATATATGTTGTGGCCCATTCTAAGGTTCTCTGCATGGAAACTTCAGTTGTTTAAAATGTAATGGCTCAATTATTGAACAGGGTTAATTAGTCTGTTTGAATGATCCCTATTTTGGTATCTTTGCCTGCCTTTTGCCCCCCAAGGTCGGAATAAAGAGTCAGACGCAATGCATTGGTATAAAATTGGGCCACTTTATTAAATATCATAATAAATGGCAAGGGCACCCAACCAGCGGCCTGGCCAGGGCTAGGGGTCACCGCGACCGCTTCCCTGCCATTAGCAGGCGAGAGACCAAGCCCTCCAGCCAGAGCTGTGACTCAGCTCCCGCCAGGCAGGCCCAGCAGGGAGGCATGCACCAGAGGGCCCAAATCCAGATGCACGTCTTGACAGAAGGCACCCTCTAATCGAGCCTCCAGGACGGTCTGCATTCTCCACATCCCGGGTCACCAAACCCCAAGGTTGATCATGCCAGACCCCTAATTCCCCAAAAGGGGGATGCTTCACAGTCCTCCCCTAGCCGCATAGTGCCCTAAACCCCAAAAACCTGCCACCACTAAGGCCAAGTCTCTACTTAGGGCTTAGCGCCCACTGGGAGGCCCAAAGCCACCCACAACCATTGCCGCAAATCTCTCAGGAAAAGCATATTACCCATTTCTGAGAGATGCACCCCATCCCCATTGTAGAGGTCAGGAAATTTCAACGAAATGTCCGGATGGGGCAGATAGTGGCCCAACCCCCCTTTCAACACCTTCCTAATCTTATTAGCCTTATACTGGTCCCTCTCTATAGCTGCAGGGTCCCAAGCACAGCGCCAAACAAGGTGGGGTAGCATGGCTGACCAAATTATAGTGGTCTCAGGCCATCGCTCCCTAATATACTGAAAATCATTGCAGAATTGCCAAACTAAGGCCTTGCCCTTTAAAAGCCCCAGATCATTGCCTCCCAGGTGAACAATTAAAACCTGAGGAGGACCCACACTATCTTGAAATAACAAAGGCAGCAGGCCTGGCCACTGAAGGCCCTGGTGCCCTTGCCATTCAATACAAACATGTTGGCTGAGTCCCAGCTGAGAGCCGACTGAAGTTCTCCACGCCTGATGAGCAGCCCAAAACACGTGGCTATGGCCACAGACAAGAACTCGGCTCCTCGGGCCAGGAACAACAGCATCTAAAGAGAAAAAACAGTTAAATAAGAACATAACCAAAAACAGCCCAACAAACAAGCTACTTAAGGCCTGAGGAATGGTCGAACATAAGACTTGTACGCCGTTGAACGCCAACGGCCCAAGCGCTGAATGGAGGAGGAAGGATACCCCATGGTGGCAGCTGTTGAGGCTGCCCCAATTCTAAAGGAATGGGTCCCAAACCGCACCCCAGTCAACCCCAATTCACCTAAAGCCTGTGACGGCACCGCCCAGAACTGATGCTTTGTCAATGGGCTACAATCATAATTGCAAAACAAAAACCCATTCTTGGGCCCCCGGACTGCCAAATAAGCAGCCACCACAGTAACTGGACACAGCTCAAGCTCTGAACAACTACCCAACTCAAGTATGGCACCTTTTTGCAACTGATCCATTTTAGAGCGACGGACAGTAATCACTGCCTTACCCTCAGATAGCCTCAGATCCCTCAACAACAGAGCCTTACCAGAAACATCATTTCTGGACTGTGCCACCAGCTCGCTGACTCTAAGGGCCCCCAAAAAGGCTACTAAAGGCGCAGAATGAAACAAACATGCTTCAAAAGAAGAAGCACACACCATGTCCCAAACCCCTCTCAAACCCCGCAGAATCGACGAAAACACAGGATGCCGCGTATCAACCGTGGGTCCGGCCTCTCTGGCCCACCCCTCCAGCATCATTCGCAGGCAAAAGTCAGCTGTTTCCTCCCTATAACGGAGCGCCTTACTGGCAAAAGCCAATGCAGACAGGCACCCCCTAATGGATCGCACGGCCAGCCTCTGACCTCAAAGTGAAATATAGTCGTGGAGCAACTGCTTCACAGGGAGGGGCCAAACCATGCGATACCCTACCTCAGCCCTAAAGTCTTCAAACTGCCACACAGCCCGTTCGTAAGACTTCCTGGTGCTAGGCGCAATGGCTAGGCCAATTGCTCTGCAGGCCTCAGCTCCCCAATCAGCCATAGCTCCTGGGGCATTGGCACCACCTCTCTGTCGGCATCTGGGGCCAGCTGACGAAACTTCTCCATCTGTTTACAAGATAGAGCGTCAGCCACCACATTACTCACCCCAGGAACATGCTTGACTAAAAACAAAATATTAAGCCGCAAACAATGCAGTGAAGGCCCTCACCAACCTCATAACCCGCCGCGATTTGTATGAAAGGGAATTAATGACATGGATACCACCATATTATCACACCAAAAATGAATGGTGTGATTGGCCATATCCTTCCCCCACAGCCAAACCGCGACTAAAATGGGAAAGAACTCGAGAAACGTAAGATCTCAGTTCACACCTACCAGTACCCAGGAGTCCGGCCAACTATCTGGGCAACAATGTCTATGGAAACCCAAGGGCCCAGCAGCATCAGACATGACCTGGAGCTCAGCTTCAAGCCTCATGTCCTCTCTCCAAAAGGAGACGCCATTGAAGGATTCCAGAAATTCCTGCCAAACCCTCAAATCATCCCTCATGCTGCAGGTAACCTGAGTTATATGCTGAGGCAAGCATAACCTTGCCATAGCATCACAAAGCCTTCTGAGAAAAGCCCCCCCAGAGCAACCATTTTGCACGCAAAGTTGAGGTGCCCCACTAGCTGTTGCAACTCCAGCAAGGTAACCTTTTTAACAAGGAATGCAAAAATCCTAGCCCTCAATTCAACTATCCTCTGAAGAGGTACCCTAGACAGCTGCACAACAGTATCAATCTCAATCCCCCAAAAGGTCAACTTTTGGGCCGGACCTTCTGTTTTCTCAGGGGCCAAAGGGACCCCAATATCTGCCGCCAACTCAATAAAGCCAGACAGAAGCTGCCCACAATGCCCAGTCCCCTTGGGACCCATGAAGAGGTAGTCGTCCAAATAATGAACTACATCCTGTAAACCTACTTTCTCCCGCATAGCCCATTCCAAAAATGTGCTGAAGCACTCGAAAGCAGAACATGTTACAGAGCAGCCCATTGGCAATGCTCTATCCATGTAAAATTGGCCCTCAAAAGAAAACCCCAAAAGCTCAAAATCATCGGGATGCACTGGTAGAAGGCGAAATGCAGAATTAATATTGTATTTTGCCAACTCTGCGCCTACCCTGCAGCATCTCACCACGGCAACAGCCTGGTCGAAGCTAGTATACTTAACTGAGCATAAGTGCTCAGGAATCCCATCATTCATAGACTTTCCCCTGGGAAAGGAGAGATGGTGAATCAAACGAAATTTACCAGGCGCCTTTTTTGGCACCACACCTAATGGTGAAACCCTAAGAGTACCCACTGGAGGATGTGAAAAAGGACCCAAGATCCTACCCTCCGCCAACTCCTTCACAATCTTGTCTCTAACAACTTGTTCCAAGCCCTTAACTGACTTAAGGTTCCCAGACATAAATGGGACTCGAGACCCCTGAAAAGGGATCCTAAAACGAACTTTAAAGCCTTCCAACAAATACAAACTAACTGCCCTTCGAGGGTACCTCGACAGCCAATGCTCAAGAGGCCCCACCCTTATCGGGCTGGGCCCCTTTTCTAGCTTGATAGGATCCACCACCCCCACCAGGCTTCTTTGCATTCTTACGTCCCCGAGCTCTGGGGCAGCTGTCAAAGGAGTGGGACCCACTGCACATGGGGCATTCGTGCTTGAACTGGCAAGCCTTCCTGCTACACACTCCCAAAGAGCCAAATTCCCAGCAGAGCAAGCGGGGTTGAACTGCCAGCCCCGCTGAACCGCGGGGAGAGCCTGATGAAGTTGAAGATTATGTAGACCGCTATCACCAGGTGACCGCTATCAGAGCAATCACCCAAGTTAGGCCTAGCCGGATACATGACCTGCAGCCACAGCTGCTGATGGATACGTTCCCACTGAAGAGACGGATACAGGGCGGCCCTCATCCAAAACTCCTCATTGTACTGCAGCCAGACAGGGCCACTGAAGGCCGTGTAGCCCTTGTAAATGATATCCAAATATTGGAAAAGGGCCGCTGCCCGCCAAGGCTGCGCCCGGGCAATCACCCCGGCATAAATACAAAACCTCGGAAGCCAATTTGCCTAGGTCCTATACACCTTTCGCTTTTTTAATTTCTCCTTCTCGTCCAACTCCTCCTTATCTTTTTGCTCAAACTTCCTAAAAAAAATGACTATGTACTCCCTTTTCAGGATTTTTTCCCTGGTTGCAGGAAGCAAGTGATCCCCTAATGGCAAGGCAACATCCCCAAAGGCAAAGATGTAAAAGGCACCATACCATAAGGAGAAGGTGCGCCCATGAAAGAACATGCCATACCCAGGTGCCCCACACCCGTGCAAGCCCCGCAAGGGCCACCTTGCCCTCTAGACCAAGCCCAATTCAACAGGGACTTCGACCCAAAGGAAGCAGGCACCCCCGGATTCACAGCAGGATAACTCTGCCCGGCCGTCAAGGCAGGACCCCATGTTCCCCATGGCCACGCCTGCCCAACACCAGCCTGCCAATTGTTTCCAGACTTACCTACAAATCCAGAGGGAACCAAAGACGATTCAACTCCAGATGCTCCAGCCGCTGACACCACACCCACATCTGCACCACTGGAACCAGCATCCCTGTCAGCTACAACTCCACCAGGCCTGCCCTCGAGGATAGACAGCCTAGTTAGTATATTAGCTTGTTGCCCCCTCCTAGAGGCCCTATTCCCTTCCAACCCTCCTGGAGAGGGAATACCTGACGCCTGCTCCAACGCCCACAACCTATGCAAAATATTGACCTCAACCACCACACCACCTTCCTCATCAGATGAGGATAACGGGGGTGGGGGCCTTTTAGCAGGCGCCTTAGGTGTCTTAGGCGCTGGCTTCTTACCCTTGGACATGCCAGACCCCTTACCACCTGACATGACATGATCACAGGCACTAAAATACTCTCAAGATGGCCCCTCACAAGTGCTCCTCAAAATGGTTGCCTCTCTTCCCACCCAAGGGACTTAAAATGGCCAACTCCACCACTCCTACCAGAAAGAGACTTAAAATGGCCACCTACACTCCACCACAAGCAAAGTACCCCAGCGACCAAAGCCAGGCCACACCCTCGTGGGTCTCAGACCAACTACAATACACCCCCCTGGGCCTCAAACGTACCTCCCCAATCCCCCTTCCCAAAGAAGGGAGAAGGCAGACCACCCCAGGCTTGACCCACAAAACAAACCAGAGTCCCCAGCAGACTCCATTCAGCCCAAGGAAAAATCCCTCAGCCACTTGCAGAAACACCGCCCCACAGCCAAGCCCCAGGGAAACGCTCAGCCTCCGTCCACTCTCCGAAGCCTCCAGGGAGCCCCACTATAAAAGGAAGCTGCCGAAGCCAAGCCTCCGCATGCTCTCCGCAGCCTCCAGAGATGCCCAACAACGACGCAACCCCAGAACGCCTCGCAAACGCCAGCGCGATGGGGAAGGCCTCCCAGCACACCCAGACCAAGCCAAATGCTGTCCTTCCGAAGCCGATCTTCTGCAGGACTGACAGCAAGGAGTGGAGATCTGGCAGTTAAGACAGCCAGATCCCGCCCCCAACATTGCACGCCCAAAGTGGCAAACACTGACTCCTCCCTCCCAGGGAGGTAAACCAGGCTGAAGCAGCCTAGCAGCTTTGCTGCAGGCTGCAAGCCTCAAATAGTCTAGTCCAGATACTCCTTTGACTATTATTTTGAAATGTTTTCATTATTTTTAGATGATAATTTTGAGAACTACTGTGTTAAACTAATTCATATAAGTCAACATTAGAAAAGTTTCTGAAGAGGCTGGTTGAATTGAGAGTGGGGGATACCATGCTTTGGTTGGTCCACTCTAATTTGATTGGCCAATTCCAGAGGTGGTGCTGAAGGACTGCTGCTTGGCCCCATGACACTTATGCTATGGGGTCCCACAGGGTTCCATTTTGTCTTCAATGCTGTTTAACATCTACATGAAATCTCTAGGAGAGGTCATCAGAGCATTTGGATTAGGGTGCCACCAATATGCGGATGATACTCAGCTCTATTTCTCCTTAACAGCTGAGTTAACTAGATCGTTGGAAGTACTGAACAGGTGCCTGTCCTGGAGGGACATGCACTTCCCCTGAAGGGACAGGTTTCCTAGCAATGTTCCTTCTAAGTTGAGTTAGTGTGAGCTAGCTCACAGATTTTTAGCCTCCGGCTCACACATTTTTAACTTGGCTCCTGAAAAATGGACCCCGAGCAAACTAATTTATATAGTAGTTCACAGTTTTAATACCAGTAGCTCACGAAGTAGAATTTTTGCTCACAAGTCTTCACAGCTTAAAGGGAGAATTGGTTAGAGGCACAAATCTCCTCTATAGCATACAGTGCATTTTTCCACCTTTGGCTGATATGTCAGCTATGGCTGTCCTTGAAAAGCCTGATCTGGCCACAGTGATCTATTCTGGGATTATATCCAGGTTAGATTACTGTAATGTGTTTACACGAGGATGTCTACAGATAGTTCTTATGGATATGTATAGTTATCCTTTTTGTTTAAGATGTTGGCTTTTGCCGTAAGTAAAATCTAAAATCTACCATGGGGATGCCTTTGAAAATGGTCCAGAAATTTCAGTTTATCCAAAATGCAGCAGCCAGGCTATTGGGGTAGAACAGAGGAATCATATGACGCCAGTCCTGAAAGATCTGTTGATTTATTTCCAGGCACAATTTGAAGTGATGTTTCTTTAAAGGCCTAAATGGCTTGGGTTCAGGGTTCTTGAAAGACTAGTTCCTCCCATATTGTACAGCCCTCCAATTAAGATCTGCCTCACAAGCTCAGTTCTCCACATTCAGAGGTTAGGCAGGAGGCAACCAGGGACAGGGTTTTTTCAATAGTGCTACCTCACTTGTTAGAATGCCCTTCCTCTTGAGGTTTGTCTGGCACCTACATTGTTTTTTCCCCAGGTGCAAGGCCAAAATGATTCTGTTCACCCAGGTTTTAAATTAAGGAGTTAATTTTTCGCAGAAGTTTAGTATGAAACCTTTTGTGCTTTTTAAAAGCCACACAGTTGTCTATTTTTAAGTTTATGTATTTATGCTGGATTGGATTTATAATGCTGGATTTTAAAAGTCTTTTAATATTTTTTTAAAAATTATTTTGTAAACTACCTAGGGCAAGATCATGGAGAGGTGGCATCACCCCCCCCCAAAAAAAATAAATAAAAGTTCAACTCTGAGGCACCTCATGCTGTTGTGTCAGAGAAAGAAATTCCTATCCTTTTGAAATGTCTTGGCAATTTCTCATCAGTATTTTGGGATAAGAAATTTGCCCTAATAATAATAATAATAATAATAATAATAATAATAAGCTTTTATTTATATCCCGCCCTCCCTGCCCTCAATAATTATGATCACTGGATGTTTTATAAGATTAAATTACACTTTAAAATATTTTTAGAATAGACATTACTCCAATTTCCTCATATTATTTTTCTTCAGCAAGCTGTGTCTTCTTCATATGCGTTTAGACTTTTTTGGGCTGTAGGTTATTGCACTTCATTGAGCTAGATAGATTGTCAGTTGAACATGAATAATCCAGGACTTTAATTATGTATACTCAAGCTAGTAAACATCAAGATCATCAGTTAATTCCACATTTTCAAGATTTACTTAATTTTTCAGTTTCTAAGCTACATCAGTGTTGTTGATAATGTTCTGTTCTGCTCTGTTCTGTTCCTGTTCTGTAGCCTGATATAAAAATATAAAGACTAAACTCTTTTGTGCATCTTCTTGTGGACAAGATTCACAGCACAAATAAAGACAAGAAAAGGGGACAGTTGTGAATGTTTGTGCCCCATGCCATTCCTGACACTGAGCCAACCTTACATTTAAAAAAACACTGAAGAGTCAGATCCTCTGAGTGGAATTTTTTACTGTGCTCATGCAATTTAACAAAAGATGATTTTACAAATATAAGTCTGGCAATTCTAATTAGGGACTTGAAACATCAGCTCCACCTTGTTCTCTGATTTCCTTACCCTGCAGTTCCTATTGCCACAACATCTGTGTCCTAATGAACTTTGTAATGTTGTCGATGAGAAGGATAGTTTATTAATCAATCCAATTCAAACCTTAGGCTCTCTTCTTCTCACATGAGTAAGGGTGGCAATTAGGACGATTTGGGATTTTTGTGTGATGTAGGCACCTGTTCACTAAGAACTGAAATGAGACCACTGCTCGTTTTGTATATGCCACTATACAACGCCAACAGATGGTGAGAATGTTCATTCATTCACTAGTACAAGGTCCTACAATAGAAGAGCTGATGTGAAATGAGCACAAGGCAAGAAAAATACCAACTTGATTTCTTCTCTTGGCAGAGTGCTCCATTAGGAAGCACAAAAATCTTGTTTTAAATACATTTCCCCCAGTAATTGTGTTTCATGACATATTGGAAAAAATCCAATAAACCTACTTTCATTAGATTTTTTTTTTTTAATCTGACACATGTCATTAGAATTAACTTGATTTCATTAATTCAGTGCGTCTGGAGGCTTGGTTTGTTCCATTTCTTTTACCTGGATTTTCCAATAGACATTTTAGAAAATATATTTATTTATTTAAAGCATTATATTTATTTGTTAAGAGCCCAGTGGCGCAGAGTGTTAAGGCTGCAGTACTGCAGTCCTAAGCTCTGCTCACAACCTGAGTTCGATCCCCGGCGGAAGCTGGGTTTTCAGGTAGCTGGCTTGAGGTTGACTCAGTCTTCCATCCTTCCGAGGTCAGTAAAATGAGTACCCAGCTTTCTGGGGTGAAGTGTAGATGACTGGGGAAGGCAATGGCAAACCACCCCATAAATAGTCTGCCGTTAAAACATTGTAAAAGCAATGTCACCCCAGAGTCAGAAACGACTGGTGCTTGCACAGGGAACCTTTCCTTTCCTTAAAGTATTTATGTCCCATCTTTTCTCCTTAAACCCAAGGCAGCTAACAAAGCAACAAGTCACAAATGCAATAAGATAACCAAACAGCAAGATAAAAACAGCTTAGCTAAATCTGCAAAAAACAAAACAGTCCTTTTATTAAATGTGCTTTTTACATGCCTTTTTGAATGAAGAAAGTGAAGGGTTTGGGATGACCCCCTACTCTGTTGATTCTCAACCTAACCTACCTTCCAGGAATGCTGTAAGGATGGGATGGGAAGAATCAGACAATATATTCCCTGATACTCCTGATCTGAATCACGGTGGGAAATATTTATAGGGATGGAGCCCTGAAGAAACAGAAGGACAAAAATGTGATACATTACTCATTTTCTTCAACTTTGGTCCTCATGCCATGAAAAAAAAATAGGTACATTTTTGATAGCATTTGGGTCTGAGTGTGGCATGTGCTGAACATGAACTATCACTGTATCACCATAGGTGGAAGCCATGTTTAAACATGATGCTGGCAATGTGACAAGGCCAGTATCTCATTTATTTTAAAGCATCTTAGCTATGCATACTTTGTAAACCCAACAGGGATTTCCAGGTCCAGCAATGTCCACATCAGAATGCTAAAACCGCATACAAAGGGACCGAGGGTCCTGTTCAACTGTGAAACTGGCCACATGGAAAATTGCTTGAGAAAGTTGTATGTATGTCTTTAAATTTCCAGCATTGCATTTAAATCAATCCTGAAAAGATTTTTATTACAGCAAATGGCCAGATTAAGCAAATAGTATATTACTTTAGATCCTGAAACAGGCTGCTCTGTGATGTGAGCTGTTCTTTGTTGGAATGTATGCATTTCCTATTCTTACCTCTGCTGACCATAAATGCTTCTGGACATTTCACAGATGAGGGAATGTTCTGATACTGCCCTCATTGCCCTGTGCCTCTGGGCAAACCCTAATCTTATTCTCAGCTAATGACTTTGCTACATTTGATTTCTATAGGCAGCCATCTTGCAAGAGTATCTGCCTTCTGAGAATCCAACCATGGTTTCAATTATTTTTATCCTAATCTTGTTCTCACTTGAGCTCAGTTATTACTTGGGTGGTTGCATTCCCAGGAGACCTCCTGCAACCTTTTATGCCCTCTCTAAGGGATAACCCTGCTAAATTTTCATATGTCTTCTCCGCTGATATCTTTTCTACCCCCAGCTGACTACTTAACATTACCTCTGTGTTTCTGCCTCTCCTATATTTATTTTAGTATATTTCTATTCTGCCCATTCCCTGTAGGCCTCAAGGTGGAGTACAACATATGATAAAACAATAAAATACAATAAAAACATTCTATAAACAGACAACTCAACAGCTTTCAGATTACCATGTCATCACATATTGCCCAGCCTAGCTGTCTCACATCATGGCAGTTTTTATTCCATTTCCTAGTACAGGTGACAGTGCTGGCCGGGGAGGCCAACCAGATAAAGAATAGATGCCCACAGCCTCAGCTAAAAGCTTGGTGGAACAGCTCCATTTTACAGGCCCTACGGAAGGCTAATAAGCCAGGTAGGGCTCGAATCTCACTAGGGAGCTGATTTCACCAGGTCAGGGCCAGGATTGAAAAAGCCCTAGTTGAGGTGAGGTGGGCATCTCTTGGGCCAGGGATGGCCAACAGATGTTGGGAGGCCGAAAGTAATGACCTCCTGGACATATATGGAAGGAGACAGTCCCGCAGGTATGTTGGTCCCAGGCCATGTAAGGCTTTAAACATTAGAACTAAAACCTTAAAGTAGATCCAGTACTCAAGGGGCAGCCAGTGCAGACTGCGGAGTGCCGGCCAAATGCCCACCCGTAAAGGTGGTGCAGTCAGCAGGCAAGCCACTGCATTCTGCACCCACTGCAGTTTCCAGATCAGTCTCAAGGGGAAGCCAGCATAGAGCGAGTTACAGTAGTCTAGTCTGGAAGTGACCATTGCATGGATCACTGTAGCCAGGTTCTGGGGGGATAGATATGGTGCTAGCTGCCTGATCTGCCGAAGATAACAAAAGGCAGACCTGGCAGCCATCGTGATCTGGCCCTCCATGGAAAGGAACGCATCCAAGGTCACTCCTAAGCTCTTCACCTGTTGGGCTGTCACCAATGTGGCACCGTCCGAAGCTGAGAGCTCAATGCCCATACCCACCCCACCCCGACTCAGGACCTCCGTCTTAGCTGGATTCAATTTCAGCCGGCTCTGTTGTAACCACCCAGCCACGGCTCCCAATACCTCAGACAACTGGTCAGGGGCAGCGACTGGCTGGCCACTCATCAACAGATAGAGCTGGGTGTCATCAGCATACTGGTGGCAACCCATCCCAAAACCTTGGGCAATCTGAGCAAGGGGGCGCATATAGATGTTAAATAATATTGGCGAGAGAATGGCTTCTTGTGGCACTCCACATATAAGTGGATGTTGCAAGGAAGTCTGTTCGTCAAGCACCACCCTTTGTCCCTGTCCCCGGAGAAAGGAGGAAAACCATTGTAAAACCACCACCCCGAACTCTGGCGATGGCGAGGCAATGGGTCATAAGGTCATAATCAACCGTGTCAAATGCTGCTGACAGATCGAGAAATATCAGCAGCACTGACCTGCCTTGATCCAGGTGCCCTCTTAGGTCATCTGTGAGAGTGACTAGGACAGTCTCCGTCCCATGGCCCAGGTGAAAGCCAGACTGGAATGGGTCCAAGACGGATGTCTCATCCAGGAAAACCTGTAACTGCTCCGCCACCGCTTTCTCAACTACCTTACCCAGAAATGGTAAATTCGAAACTGGGCGGTAGTTGGCCAAGACCCCAAGGTCTAATGTTGGTTTTTTCAAAAGCAGATAAACTGCTTTCTCCTTCAATTTCTCTAGGAAGGTCCCGGTTGAAAGGGACAAGTTGACAATATCACCCAGGAAGTCCCTGATACTATCCCGGCTGGCTTTCACCAACCAGGATGGACAGGGATCCAGGGGGCAAGTGGTAGGCTTCACTGCAGCCATGATCCTGTTCACATCCTCCGTTAAGAGCCCGCTGACAGTCCAATACAGGACCAAAAGACGGCCAAGGGGTTTCCAGCTCGTGTACTTTATCAATTGTGGCGGGTAGGTCCTGGAGGAGAGTCAGGATTTTATGTGTGAAATATGCTGCAAAAGCCTCAGAGCCAATATCCAGTTCTCTACCATTTTGATTGCTCGATGACAAAACTGTTAATGACCGAATTAATCTAAAAAGTTGGGCTGGGTACAGCTTCGCAGACTCTATGGAGGCTGCATAGAACTCTTTCTTAGCAGACTTCACAGCCCCTTCATAGACTTTAATGAGTGTTCTATAAGAGGTTCTTGACTCTTCATCACGAGCACATCGCCACACTCGCTCTAGCCATCTAAGTTGCTGTTTTATCCTCAGCAGCTCCATGGTATACCAAGGGGCAGCTTTGGTGTGACAATGAAGAGGGCGCCAGGGAGCGATGTCATCGACGGCAGTGGAGAACCGGGAGTACCAGTCCTCCACTAACTCATTCAATGACCCGCTAGGGGGGCATCAGATCCTGCAGAGTCTCCTGGAGCCGTTCTGGTGGGTTCATTTGGCTCCGCAGGTGAGCATAAATCCACTCACTGGCTATAGCAAACTTCAGTACTCTTCTGCCCTAATCTCAGGATATGGTTACAAGACACCAGGTACAGCAACCTTGCTGAAACAAGCAGGAGGAGATTGAGTCAATGTCTGGATGGGAAACTGAGAACCTTGCACTCCATGATGGAAGAGAGGCAAAATGTAAATAAATATTAACTCACCCATAGCTTTACCTTTAGTCCATGGAATATGACATATTCTAAACTGAGGATTACATCTGTTCTTTAACTGGATTATTGCTATATTTTGCTCGCGATGTTTTAATCTTTGTATGTAACTTCTGTTGTAAATCACCATGAGGACCAACTGGTGGCCAAGAAAGATATATATGTATATATTTTTCAAATAATTTAATTTATAAAAATCCTCTCAGCTCTTCCTGCGTCTATTCTCAGAGAAGAGCTGAGAACAGGGGTGGAATTTTAGCAGGAGCTCCTTTGCATATTAGGCCACACACCCCTGATGTAGCCAATCCTCCAAAAGCTTACAAAAAAAGAGCCTTGTAAACTCTTGGAGGATTGGCTATATCAGGGGTGTGTGGCCTAATATGCAAAGGAGTTCCTGCTAGAATTTCATCCCTGGCTGAGAGAATGACCAAAAAGTGTGAGGCTTTCATCTGCAGGAAACTCAGTTCTGCTAACAGAGTTAGGCTGGGCACAGATGGTCAGCTTGGGGAGGCAGCCCCCCATACCAGAAGTAAACTGGTGGAAAGAGCCCAGGGGTGGTCAGACAGTGCACAGCCCACCACCAGAATGATGGTAGGTTGTGCGCACTCCAGAGGAGTGGTCACACCTCTCATGAGCTTGACTGCTGCTTCTCAGGTGCTACCCAGCCATTCAGATGGCCAGGAAAGGTGGCCAGAAGTGCCGTGCCAGTTTGCTGCCAATTTGCTACCACTTCATATTTGGTAGCTTTGGGAGGCAGCAGGATGATGGGTAAGGGATCCAGATGTGAGCATTTGAATGTGCTTTTCTGGTCTGATCATGAGGTGTCCCTGAGAAAGATTATACTGGTGATCTGGACCCAGCCTTAGATTGCTGTACTGCATAGCGTCAAACAATTGCTGGCATACTGCTGTTACAGTAACAAAAGCAAAAAGGTCCTAAATGTGCCCATTAACAGTATGCTGTACACATGTGCAATATACTTCTGGCTTTTTCACATGTTAATATGGGCTGCCAAACAGAAGGCTCTGTCTTATTTGTCTCCATTAGTTTAGGTACTATAATAGTGTTTGTTAGCTTTTTCTTCTAAGAGTCAATGAAACTACAATAAAAATGGATAGAGAGAAAACTGGTAAAAGGATGCCTTGCATTTTTGTTGTAACAGTCTTGCTACAGATCTTGTAACCTATCTGAACTTCAATCTTGTTCCAGATTAATCTGCAACCCTGCTGGATTCTCTGCCCAGTGATGTCATTTGTTTTCTTGTAAACAAGTGCACCAAAGCTGAATGTGTATGAGTTTTCTTTCTTTTTAGCACTGAACACCTATTTCTGACAAAGAAACTTCTGTGCAAATATTTTCAGAACATGTGTGCCATGCTGAAAAATCCAGTCTAGGAGTCATGTGTAATATATTTGTGTAGGCCCATAGTCAAAGAGCTGACAATAATGGTGATCTTTACTAATTATACTAATCTGAGGGGGAGAAAATGTTGGATTCAGTCTTACTTCATTTTCTGGAAGAGAAAGCTCTGTTGCCGCCACAACCGCTCCTCCAAGTTTCAAGAACATGCTTTATCAAAAGGATAATATTCATTTGCATGGAGGTGCACTTAAAAGCTTGTGCATTCATATTCCAACATTATAAAGGCATTTAGGACAAAAGAGTGTTTTCCACCTCAAGTCAACTATATGTAAATGGAAATTTCACTTGGCAATTTTCCGGCCCCTATTTCTTTCCAGGTTACATTCTGTCACATGATAGGCATTTATCATATAGTTCTAATCATGTAGCAATGCAAGATAGTCAATACAAATGCTAAAAAAAAATTCACTTCTATTTTCCCCAGAAAAGAAACTCAAACTCTTGTGAAACTCTTCGATGAATCTTGAAATTTAATTTGCACTCCCCAAACCACACAATCCAAAGAAGTCTGCAACATATCTAGTGTTCTGTTTTATGACTTTTTGAGCTTCATACTTGGGACTGTGTCCTGAAACATCGCCTCCCCCTTATTTCTGTACTCACCACCCAACCTGAGCTCTTGGGGAACTAGGGTTGCCAGGTCCAACTCAAAAAAATATTTGGGGACTTTTTGGGATGGAACCTGTCAAGTCTGATGTTTCAATAAGGAGACTTTCTTGATAAAAAATTTCTAGTTTATTGTAACATGTTACAAGACTGTAGAAGCAGATTGAGAGACTGGCGAGCATGCACAAAGAGCAAACATTTAAGGTATACATCAAAGGGATTCCTGAGGGTGGGGGCACTCTATGCAAGGCACATTCACACATTGTTATTGTTTTATCGTTCTCAAGCACCGGCTGGCCTTGGGGCGCTTTCTTAGCACCGGCTATCTCTGAGAAGGCACCACAATCTTGTTCCCATATTCTCGTTTCCAAGCATTGCTACATAACAAAGGAGGGAGGGGAAGGGAAGGAGAGTTTAAGCTAGCAGCATCTGAATACAGTGTGGTTTTACCCAGGATCCTTTTCCTGAACCAGAGTTTGGAACTAAACTACTCAGACATTATAGCAGACTTGACATACTGCCCCCCCTAAGCCCCCTCCACTGCAGGGGGAAGGAGTTTGGTTGGTTTACACTCCAGGGTGTCTTGTGCGGTGCGGCAGCGGTCGACCAAGGCAGGGGTGGGCCCCGTGGGTGGAGGGTGCCAACTGGACGGCCCGGGGTCTCGACGAATCAAGCTGCAATGAAACACAGGGTGGATTTTACCCAGGGAAGCTGTCAGGTCTAGTTCCACAGTCACAGGGTTGATCACTCTCTTGATCCTGAATGGTCCCACAAATTTGTAAGCCAGTTTCTGGGAGGGCTGGCTAAGGGGGAGGTTTTTGGTTGACAGATACACTGAATCCCCCACCTTGTATTCTCCCGCCGGGGTGTGGGACTTATCGTATTGTCTTTTGTAGGATTCCTTGGCTGCCTCAAGGTTTTCTTTTATGATCGGCCAGTTGTTGCTAGGCCCTCCCCACCATTGTTCGAAGGCAGTGGGAGCGTCTTTGCTCCCCCCCCCCCCCAGGCAGTAAAGGGAGAGGCTTCCCTTCATAGCCAAATACAGTGGAGAAGGGGGAAGCTTTGGTGGAACTTTGCATGCTGTTGTTGTAGCAGTACTCGGCAAAGGGGAGCAAGTCCACCCAATCTGATTGGCGCTGGTTTACAAAGCACCTCAAATACTGCTCCAGCACCCCGTTTAGCCTCTCCGTCTGGCCGTCCGTCTGGGGGTGGTAAGCAGAACTCAGGCCCTGTTCCATCCCCACCAATTTGCAGAACTCCCACCAGAAGGTGGCAACGAACTGCGGCCCGCGGTCGCTAATGACCTTGTCTGGGAATGAGTGTAATTTTATCACGTGGTCAAAGAACAGGGCCGCTAGTTTCTTAGCTGTGGGTAATTGGGTACACGGGATGAAGTGGGCTTGTTTGGAGAAGGTGTCCACTACTACCAAAATGACTGTTTTGCCTCGGGAGGGAGGTAACTCCACTATAAAGTCCATGGAGACTATCGCCCAGGGCCGTTTGGCTGTTTCGAGGGGTTGCAAGAGCCCGGGTGGCTCCCCCCCCCCCCGCCGCTTGGCCATTATGCACACTGGGCAGCCTGTGACAAACCCGGACACATCTTTGCGCAGGGAGGGCCACCAAAATTGGCGGTTCACTAAGTGCAGCGTCTTTACATAGCCGAAGTGCCCCGCCAGCTTGGAAGAGTGACAGAGCTGCAATATTTCCCTCCTCAGACAGTTTGGGATGTACAGTTTGCTTCCTTTGTACCACAGCCCGTCTTTCCCCTTCTGCACCCCCTCGGGTCGTTCCTTTCGCTCCCTCTCGGTTTCTAAGGCGATGCGCTCCCGACTGATCCTGTCCAGCTCTCGCTTCTTTTGGGAGCGGGTGGTGACCATGGCCGCCACTTGGGACGGGGAAATTAACGAGTCCACCACCTCCTCCCTCTGGCTCTCGTGCTGCGGGAGCCTCGAGAGCGCATCGGCCAAGAAATTCCTCATCCCGGGGATGTGCTTCAGGGTGAAGTCAAATTTGGAGAAGAAGCCGGCCCACCTGATTTGCTTTTCGCTCAACTTGTGCTTTCCGGTCAGCGCTTCCAGATTTTTATGATCGGTCCACACTTTGAAGGGGAGTTTCGCCCCCTCTAGCCAAGATCTCCAGGTTTTCAGCACGAACATGACGGCAAATGCCTCTTTGTCCCAGCCTGACCAGTTGCGCTCTTCGTCTGAAAACTTGCGGGAGATAAAGGCGCAGGGTCACAGTTTTCCCTCCCCATCCCTCTGCATGAGTATTGCTCCTACGGCCACGTCGGAAGCGTCGCACTGGACCACGAAGGCCCTCTGCTCGTCCGGGTGACTTAGGACCGGCTCACTCATGAACAGGCGCTTCAGGTGATCGAACGCGTTTTGGCACTCGGGCATCCATTTTAACTTGGCCCCGGGCCGTTTGGCCTCCGGACCCTTGCCTTTGGTCTTTAGGAGATCGGTCAAGGGTAGGGCGATCTGGGCGAACCCCTCTATGAATTGTCTGTAAAAATTTGCGAACCCGAGGAACGATTGGAGCTGTCTACGTGTCCTCGGGGGAGCCCATTCCAGCACTGCTTGGACCTTTGCTGGGTCCATGGCCAGGCCGCGTTCGGACACCCGAAACCCCAGGTAATCTAATTCCGTCCGATGGAACTCGCATTTGGACAGTTTGGCATACAGCTGGTGCTCCAGCAATGTGCTGAGGACTTCCCTCACCAATTTTACATGCGACTGCTCGTCTTGTGAATAAATAATGATGTCATCCAGGTACACCACCACCCCCTTGTACAGGTATTTTCTCAACACATCATTGATAAATTTCATGAACACCCCCAGGGCACCTTGCAGCCCAAATGGCATCACCAAATACTCAAATTGTCCCATAGGTGTATTGAAGGCCGTTTTCCACTCATCCCCCTCTTTGATGCGCACCCGGAAGTATGCGTCTCTTAAGTCCAGCTTGGTGAAAATTCCCCCCCCCCCCTGCCACCGTGCTTAACAAGTCTCGGATGAGGGGGATGGGGTAGGCATTTGACATGGAGATCGCGTTAATCCCGCGAAAATCGGTGCAAAGTCTAAGTGAATTGTCCTTTTTCTTCCTAAATAGGACGGGGGCAGCATAGGGGGCCGTGGCTGGTCGAATGAACCCCCTCGCCAGGTTCCGGTCTAGGAACTTGCGGAGTTCCTTCTTTTCCGCCACCCCATCTGGTACAGTTTGGCTCGGGGTAAGGCTTCCCCCGGGATTAGTTCTATGGCGCAATCCGTGCTTCGGTGGGGGGGCAATTGGTCGGTTTCCTTCTCACTAAACACCTCCATCAAGTCCCGGTAAACTTCTGGGACCGGGTGTATCTCTTCCACCGTCACGCACGCCCTCTCTTTCGCAGTGGGGGCTTTCGGTCCCCACTCCATGTTCCAGAGATGGGCTTTGCAACCTGGGTCCAAGAACCTGATAGTCTGTGCCCTCCACCGAATCAGGGGCTCGTGCTTTTCCAGCCAACCCACCCCCAACATCACCGGGTACGAGCACGAAGGGGCTATCACAAAGAACTCCTGATCCCAATGTTCCTCGATCCCCATGGGGCAGGTTGCGTCTCACGTGTGCAGGGCTCTCCGCACATCACGGACCCATCCATTTGCTCAAACAGCATTGGGTGGGGCAGCTGCGAGCTTTCTAATCCCAAGGCCTCCACCACTTTGGGGGAGATCAGTTCTCTGTTACACCTCGAGTCTATGAGGGCTCTTATCTGCAGGAACCTCCGTAATTTGGGGTTCAGCAGTTTTACAGTCACAAAATACAGTCTCCCCGTCACTCTCACCATCAGCGACACCTCGTCTCGATCGACCTGCTGGTGGGCACCCTTCAGAGCAGCAGGTCGGGCTTGTTTCCTACCGGTTCTTCTAGCCAAGCTAGGTCGGCCAGCTCCGCGGACAGGAGCACTTCCTCCTCCTGCAGCTCTTCTTGCACCGCCACCGCGCTGCTTTTCGCCACATCCTTAGGGCGGCTGGGGGCTTTCTTTGGGGCCGGCGTGGCTGGCTTCGGGGGCCCGGTTGGTGCTCTCGCCGGCGGGGGTTGGGGGCAGTTGGAGGCCAGATGGTTGGGGTCCTCGCATCTGAAGCACCGGCGGGGCCCCACCGGTACTGCGGTAGCTGGTTTCTTTCCCTTGGGGGGTTCGGCCTTCGCGGGGCTCCCTCTCGCTTGGGCTTTCCTGGACTGGTGTTGGCGCAGCATGGCCACCCGCCTGAGGTTGTTCTCTACTTCCCCAGCCAACTGGATCCACCCCACTAGGGTAGCAGGCCGTGTATGGGTGAGGGCCTGATCCAGTATGCTCGCATTCAGCCCATTCGTGAACTTGTCTATCTTCATCACCTCGTTCCACCCTCGCACCCGGGCAACGTTGGCCTGGAAGTCAGCTGCGTACTCGCAGATGGACCTGGCCCTTTGTTGCATGTCGCACAGGGCCGCCAACGCCCGCGACTCCTGCAGTAGATCTTCATACTGGGTCAGCAGGGCCTGCAGGAAGGTGTGCACGTCGTCCAGGATCGGGCTCCTGGTCTCGCACAAGCTCACGTACCACCTTTTTGTGGCTCCTTGCAGCTTCGAGCCCAAATAGTCGACCTGGCTGAACTCGTCAGGGAAGGAGTGGCCCCAGTAATGCATGTAGCTGTTCGCCTGGATCCCGAAGTAGTTCACTTCCTCCGGGTCCCCATTGAAGGTGGCATCCAGTTCCCTTCCCACATGGCGCGGCCCCGCTAGCGGAACCGGTGGTTGGGGGGCAGGTGCCGGCGCAGCTCCTGCCCTGGCAGGGGCCGGCGCCGCCACCGGTTGGCTTGGCTGGCTCCTGGCCCCCGCCTGAGTCACTGTGGGCCTCCGGGAGGTTGCTCCCCCCAGTGCCCTCCCCAGCTGGACCGTCAGGTCGCGGACCTCGTCCTTCAGTCCCCCAAGGGCCGCGTCGATTTCTTTGCGGACCATCAAGCGGAACATCTGGTAGTCCTCCTCGTACGGGTCCTTGGGCTTCAGCTCACCGCTGTCCGCCCCCCGGTGTCCTGCTCCCCCATCCTCATCCTCCCCGACTCACACAACGAGGATGCTGTCCGTCTCGCTCGTCTCCCCTGAGCCGGGGCTCACGGTCTCCGTCCCTGCCCCCTGGATCAGCCTGATGTGGCAGTTCAGGATGGCTTCCCGGCGTAGAGGGGCCTGATCCATGATGGTGGTCGAGGTCCTTGGTTGATACTGCCGGGGGGACAATACCAGTTGGAACTCGGGGGGAGATTCCACAGCTCTCCTCGGGTCTAATACGTGCCACGGGGTCGCTCCCTCCAGTCCCATGTCGGGTGGGAGTTCTCCGTTGTCCAGAATCTGGTCGGCCATCTGGCTTTTCAAGTTGCCAGAAAGGTTGAACTCCAAAAAGGGAGTCTCTCAAAATGTCAAGTCTGATGTTTCAATAACGAGACCTTCTTGATAAAAAAGTTTCTAGTTTATTGTAACATGTTGCAAGACTGTAGAAGCAGATTGAGAGACTGGCGAGCATGCACAAAGAGCAAACATTTAAGGTATACATCAAAGGGATTCCTGAGGGTGGGGGCACTCTATGCAAGGCACATTCACACATTGTTATTGTTTTATCGTTCTCAAGCACCGGCTGGCCTTGGGGCGCTTTCTTAGCACCGGCTATCTCTGAGAAGGCACCACAATCTTGTTCCCATATTTTCGTTTCCAAGCATTGCTACATAACAAAGGAGGGAGGGGGGGGAAGGAGAGTTTAAGCTAGCAGCATCTGAATACAGTGTGGTTTTACCCAGGATCCTTTTCCTGAACCAGAGTTTGGAACTAAACTACTCACACATTATAGCAGACTTGACAGAACCAGGAGACTTTGAAGGTAGAGCCAGGAGCAAGGGTGTGACAAGTATGACTGAACTCCAAAGGGAGGTCTGGCAATCATATTTCAAGGGACTGCATGACTTTTAAATGCTTTCCCTCCATTTGGAAATAATGGATGATAGGGCAGCTTATTTTGGGGCTCATAGAATTGGACCCCATGGTCTATTTGAAACTTGGGTGGGTGTTTTGAGGAGAGGCACTGGATGCTATGCTGAAAATTTGGTGCCTTTACCTCAAAAAAACAAGCCCCCCCAGAGCCCCAGGTACCCACAGATCAATTCTCCATAGGAGAACCAGTCTCCATAGGATATAATGGAATGCCTAGCAGACATCCCCCCTGGCTTTCTGATGACCCTGAAGTGGGGGGAGGGCCTCCAAACTGGGGAATCATCTGCCCCCAAATGGGGATTGGCAACTCTAGGGGGAACTCAGAATTTTAGTTAATCCTACTAAAAAGTTACACTATATGCATTTTTGCATTAATTTGGATTTTTATCCTGCCCTTCCCTGTAAGCAGGGCAACTCAAAACAACTAAAATACAGTTAAAACAATAGATAAAACCTTTCATAACTATACTATAAATAATGCTCATATCCAGATTGCTCATAAACACAGGGCGTAATGCTCCTATGTATCTATAAAATATATCCAGAATTGAAAAATGGGCAGTGGGCAATCACCCCCCCCCCCCCCCAAGTCACTGAACATACCAGGTTAAGGGTGGGGTGGAGCAGGAGATGCCAGAATAACAAGAAACCTATTGTCTCGAGCAAAGGCCCAGTGGAACATATCCGTTTTACAGGCCCTATGGAATACTGTATTATCTTATAGCATTCTTATATGAACCAATGTGGCTATCTACAAACTTTTGTCTCCTTTCAGGCTGCAATCCTGTGTATTCTTATTTGGGAACAATCCTGCTGAATCCACAAAAGATTTTGTTTGTAGTGCCTATCATTGAGAAAGTATTATCATTGTAATGTTAGGACTCAGGAAGCATAAAGAAGCGCTCTTTTTTCCATTTATCTCTATATTAAGGAAGTGAAAAGAATTTATTTTTCCTTATCTTTGATATTTGTAGTTGAGCCATACCATTGTAATGCATAATATCCTTATATTAGTTTGATTTCTTGCAGGGTGGGAAAATCTGGGTTTATGAGAATAACTTCTATTTTTTCTCATCCTTCTAAGGGCTCCTCATGTTATATTTTTATATAGTCTTTGTTATTTGAAATATGAAATGTGTACCACTGGTAACCTTTTAAATATTTTAGTAGATATATTATCTGGTTTTTAATTTATTATGCTGTTAAATCCATTACATTTAAGTAAGTATACCCATCACCAAACTTCAATGATAGTATCTTCATAAAGACTTGAAAGGAAAGGGAATATACAAAGGTTATGTCACGGGCTGGGGCCAGGCCAGGCGAAGTCCAGGGGCAGTCCAAGGTCTGTAGCTGGGTAGCAAGGAGGGTCCAAGTCGCCAAAACCAAATCACAGTCCAGGTATCGTAGGTCAGAGGTTCAGAAGCCGAAGTCAGGGGGTCCAGAAGTCAATGCCAGAGTCAGGGGGTCCAGAAGCCGAAGTCAGAAGCCGAAGTGGATGCTAGAACATCAGGTAAGTGACTAGTTGCTTCCACAAAGCCTTCTCTCAAAGCCCACAGCTATATAGCCCTCTGCTGTCTGTTGCCCATTTGGGCTAATTGCTGACGCAGAGGACAGCCAAGATCCTGCTGAGACTCAAGCACCCTCACTCCTAGAAGGGCCAGAATCCTTTCAAAGCTCAGGGAGCGTCTTGCTCGTGAGCGTGCCGCCCTTCTCCGATCCCTGAGGTCCTGACGAAGGCGGTCACGCACACGAGCCACCCGAGAGGGCGAGGCAGGGGGGCTTGGATCTTCTCCAGCAGGAGGCAGGGGCACTGATGCAGGTGGCAGGGGCACAGTTTCTTCTGCAGGCTCGGCTTCTTCTGCAAGGCCCCCAGCACCCATGACAGGTTACAAGTAATTGCTAAAAGTTTGGAGATGTGAAATATTTTCTGTTACTGAAGAGGAATGTTACAAAACTTAATGAACACGCTGTTTTGACTCTAGTTCTAGTTTCTGACATGATTATCCCCACTAAGAACAAAACTATCATCAGCTTTTTTTTGCCTGAACTTGAAGCTGGTTATGCAGAAAGGCAGGGTATAAATTGTGTAAATAAATACATACACTTATGAACAAAATTTCATAACTTTGGTGGAAGCTACACATCTAGAGGTAGTATATATCTCAAAACAACAGATATTAGGAATGAAGAAGAGACATGATGCATGCCAGATAGCACTTTTGCTGCTTCTTCCTGGACCTCCTCTCTAGCTGGTGGAAGGTAACAAGACATTCCATATCCAGATATGGGGAGGAGTGGTGCTTCAATAAACAAGAGGAAGTAGTGTAACCTCCTCTCAGTCACACCTCAGCCAGGAAGGGAGGTGGTGGCAGTGTCATGGAGCCAGTAGGAAGGGTCCAGATTGACAGCTCAAGCAGAGTGCAATTCAGTCACAAAAGAAAACAAGTGAAACAAAAAGGCTCTGAATGACTAACTTGCAACAAGAAACAAAAAAGGCATATGTATGCATCCCTGTGTGTTTTTGAACCACCCACTAGTCATGGCATATGGCAAAGAAATGGCACTTTGGTCACACAAAATAGGCAGGTATCTCATGAACAATGTCATGTACACTACCCTTAATGAAACCAACATTCATATAAACCAGGGATGTAATTTATTATGAGGGCTGGATCTGACATAAATGAGACCTTGTTGGGCTGGGCCATGATGGGCTGGGCCATGTGTGTACCTATTTAAGATTAGGTAGCAAAAATATAAACTTTATAAAGAAGACAAACACAATTAAAGACTTTGTAAAAAAAAAACCCCTTAAAACATGCTTAAAACATTAGCACTCATTGGTTTTAACGGTGCTTTCTTTGTATTTCTCCTATAGGATCCAGGGAACTGGACAAAGGAAGATCTGGCTCTTTCCCTCCCTCCCCAGGGGACCTTCCTGCCAATAGAAGGAAAAGAGGCTTAGTAGCTCTGCTGTGCAATTGAGAGAGTCTAGCAAAGCAAGCTCTATCTTCCCCCCTTCCTCCTCAAGGGAAGAGCCTCAGACAATGGAGAAAATAGAGGCTTTGCTCTGTACCTCCTGTGTGATTGAGCAAGCCTGGCAAAGCAAGCTGTTATGCAGAAGGAAGCAAGAGAGAGGGAGAAGGAAGCAGATAACAACCAGTTGCTCAGGGTCTGATAGGAGCCCTCTGGGGGCCTGATTTGGCAACTGGGCCACCCCTGAATTATATCATTTTAGGAGCACCTCCTGACTTCAAGCCCAACAATGTTTCTGTGCATTCCCAGTGCAGTTCTATGGGGATTGTCTCATGTCTAAAACCATTTCTATGCCACAAAAGCATTAAAAAAGTATTAAAATTGATGAAGGGATCATCTCTCTGTGTTAAAATATCATTTACATTCTTCCAACCACAATGTTGTTATGAACTATTTTCTACCAATACCACCCAAATGACATAACATCAAATGGGTTACACTACTGAGTGGCTGATGTGCATCATCAACAAATTTCTCTCTAGCAGTTTGGGCAAGTTGCAACCATGGCAGCGTGTTAACTGCTAGCATTTGGCCAACTCTACCTTGTCTCCAAACTCAGCCAGCATTATCACCAGCCTTGTTTATCCTAGCCTATAGGTTAACTCAACCTAAGCCGTACAAAGCCTCTTCCCCTTCCCACAATGCGCTGCTGTAGTGAATGATGAGCATTTTTAGGAACAGTCCATTGTTAGATAAAAATGCCTACATAGGAAGAGCAACATAATTGTTTACAAGTTTCTCTTTGAAATCCTCCCATTTGCCTGGGCACCACCTCAGCCAGTGATGCTTTATGCTACCCTTGAGTTAGAAAGGCTGGTAAAATGTCCATAATTTAAGCAGAACCTTGAATAAACTTACAGAAACTAAATTTAGCCACAGCATTTTCTGCATGAATATAACAGATAAAACATCTAAGGCACATGAAAAATCCATTTGAAGAGTATATACAGAGAAAGCAATAACCACTTCACTCATCTATTATTGATATGACATTGTAAATTATTCCACTACTAATTTTCATTTCAGTTATTGTGTATAACAACAGTGATACAGTCATAGGAAGTAAGTGTGGCTATTTCCCAATGCTGTTCTTTTTTTTTTAATCCATAAAATTAGCCTATTTTAATGACATAAAGAGAAATGTTCTTAAATAGCAATTCCATGTAAACTGTGGCAGTATATGATACAAAGATACCTACTACAAAGAAATGAATTAAGTCACTGTGTTTGTGAATGCAGGAAAATGTGCTAGTTGGTTTTTTGGTGTTTTTTTTTTTAAAGAAAAATAAGTTGTAAGCATGGAATGAAACTGTCCCTGATATTAGCTCTCAGCAGATGGAGACCTAGGATTGCCCACCTCCAGGTAAGTATGCAGGTCTCACACAATGCTGGTGACATCTTGTAGCTGTGTACTGCTTGTTATTTGCATTGTGAAAAGAGCTGGAGCCATGTCTGCCTCTTGCATAGGCAAATAGTAGGCATGGGTAGTGAGGAGGAGGAAGAGACAAGTAGCATTTAACCCCCTTGTCTTCCAACTTTGAGGCAAAGGAGCTATCTGGCATGTGGTGTGACAGAGTAGTAGTAAAAGCACCCACTGGGTAACTCTGGTCAGACCAGTCTCAGTTGCAGTTCTAAGGAAGGCACTCACACAGACAGCCAGTTCAACAAACTGTATTGGGTTCAGGCAGATATCAAAGTCAAGAAGCAGTCCAGTAGTCATACACTTACATCCAATAAAGCGAAGCAGAAGTACAGATACAAAGTCCAAACAAATAGTCAATATACAGTCCACAGTCACCAATTCCAATATCCATCCTACAGTATGCCACGCTATATCCATCCTTTCCTATCCCACACTGAACAGGTAGCAGGCTACTGCATTTCAAGTTGCCTTAGCCAATCCCATTCCAAATTGGCTAAAGGCTCACAACTGATGACACTATAGCACCTGTACTCAAGGATGACACAATCTTTTGGCAGTTCCAATTCACCTTAAAGTAATAGACACTGACATGGTGGGTGCCAACAACAGGAAGAGGAAAATCTTGGGGGGAGGGGGGTTGGATCCTGAAATCTTTAAAATCAAAATGTGGATTCTCATGGTGCTAAATCTGATAACAAGATGTTAGATATCAGACCCTCCCCTAGAATCATGGTTAAAGAAAAGTGGGCTAAAGTGAGATTCAACCAACTTCTTTTTCTAATGCAATCACAAGACTACTTCAAGGAAACCTGGTCAAACAATCTCTGCTTCAAAAGACACACCATTGGCTCAGTGGAAAAGAGAAATAAATCACTGAGGGCAGATTAAGTTCATACAAGCATGCTATTATGTGGGGATAATGTGGACTTTGTGTAGACAATCAGACATAGAAGACAGCCTGAATAGAACTACTGCATTAGAAAGACTGGTAGTAGACTGGTGGCATACTATAAAACACAAATCCTCTAATGGGACAGATTTGTCAAATACATAACTTTAAATTCACAGTAGTTGCAGCAGATGCTTCTGAGATGAGTCTACCACCTAGTTCACATAGCTTCTATCCCTGACTCTTTCCTCTTTGGGGTATGAGCAGGTCTGGCCTTGCAACCAGACAAACTAGGCGATTGCCTAGGGCACCAGCCTTCTGGGGGTGCCAAATTGGGTGCCTGCCATGTGACTTGGTGATGTGTGTGTGTGTGGGGGGGGGGGTGTCAGAAGTTAGCCTTGCCTAGGGTGTCAGACAGTCTAGGGCTGGCCCTGGGTATGAGATTGCTATAGTAACTACCGTATTTTTCGGACGATAAGACGCACTTTCCCCCCCCAAAAAAGTGGGGGGGAAAGTGCGTGGGTCTTATGGTCCGAATACTAAAAGATGAGGGAGGGAGGGGCCTGCAGCCCCCGGGGAGACAAGCGGCGAGATCGCTCCCTCCGCCCCCATCGCCAACCCAGCACTTCGCAGGGAGCGATCTCGCTGCTTCTCTTCCAGCCAAGCACGGCGAAAGCATGCCTGGCTGGGAGAGAAGGGGCTGGATAGCTCCCTTCAGCGTGCTGGCGTGGGGGTGGAGGAAGCGATCTCGCAGCTTCTCTTCCAGCCAAGCACGGCGAAAGCATGCCTGGCTGGGAGAGAAGGGGCAGGATCGCTCCCTTCAGCATGCTGGCGTGGGGGTGGAGGGAGCGATCTCGCCGCTTCTCTTCCAGCCAAGCACCCAAGCACGGTGCTTCCGTGCCTGGCTGGGAGAGAAGGGGCAGGATCGCTCCCTTCAGCGTGCTGGGGTGGGGGTGGGAGGGGAGGAAGCGATCTCGCCGCTTCTCTTCCAGCCAAGCACGGTGAAAGCATGCCTGGCTGGGAGAGAAGGGGCTGGATAGCTCCCTTCAGCGTGCTGGCGTGGGGGTGGAGGAAGCGATCTCGCAGCTTCTCTTCCAGCCAAGCACGGTGAAACCATGCCTGGCTGGAAGAGAAGGGGCAGGATCGCTCCCTTCAGCGTGCTGGGGTGGGGGTGGGAGGGGAGGGAGCGATCTCGCCAGTTCTTTCCCAGCCAAGCATGCAAGAACGGGGAAAGCATGCCTGGCTGGGAGAGAAGGGGCAGGATCACTCCCTTCAGCGTGCTGGGGTGGGGGTGGGAGGGGAGGGAGCGATCTCGCCGGTTCTTTCCCAGCCAAGCATGCAAAAACGGGGAAAGCATGCCTGGCTGGGAGAGAAGGGGCAGGATCGCTCCCTTCAGCGTGCTGGGGTGGAGGTGGGAGGGGAGGGAGCGATCTCGCCGGTTCTTTCCCAGCCAAGCATGCAAGAACGGGGAAAGCATGCCTGGCTGGGAGAGAAGGGGCAGGATCGCTCCCTTCAGCGTGCTGGGGTGGGGGTGGAGGGAGCGATCTCGCTGCTTCTCTTCCAGCCAAGCACCCAAGCACGGTGCTTGCGTGCCTGGCTGGGAGAGAAGGGGCAGGATCGCTCCCTTCAGCGTGCTGGGGTGGGGGTGGGAGGGGAGGGAGCGATCTTGCCGGTTCTTTCCCAGCCAAGCATGCAAGAACGGGGAAAGCATGCCTGGCTGGGAGAGAAGGGGCAGGATCGCTCCCTTCAGCGTGCTGGGGTGGGGGTGGGAGGGCAGGGAGCGATCTCGCTGCTTCTCTCCCAGCCAAGCACCCAAGCACGGCAAAAGCATGCCTGGCTGGAAGACAAGCAGCGAGATCGCTCCCTCCGCCCCCATCGCCAGGCAGAAGCCAGGAAGAGAGGAACCCTCCCCCCTTCGCAAAGGCAGCGCTTAGCCAAGCGCTGCCTTTGTGGAGGGGGGGGATTCCTCTTTGCCTGTCAAGCTGAAGCCAGGAAGAGAGGAACCCCCCCCCTACGCAAAGGCAGCGCTTAGCCAAGGGGGGGGGGAATTCCTCTTTGCCTGTCAAGCTGAAGCCAGGAAGAGAGGAACCCCCCCCCTTCGCAAAGGCAGCGCTTAGCCAAGCGCTGCCTTTGTGGAGGGGGGGGATTCCTCTTTGCCTGTCAAGCTGAAGCCAGGAAGAGAGGAACCCCCCCCCCTACGCAAAGGCAGCGCTTAGCCAAGGGGGGGGGATTCCTCTTTGCCTGTCAAGCTGAAGCCAGGAAGAGAGGAACCCCCCCCCTTCGCAAAGGCAGCGCTTAGCCAAGCGCTGCCTTTGTGGAGGGGGGGGATTCCTCTTTGCCTGTCAAGATGAAGCCAGGAAGAGAGGAACCCCCCCTTCGCAAAGGCAGCGCTTGGCGAAACGCTGGGTTTGCGGAGGGGGGGGCTTCCTCTGTCCCTGTCTGCGTGGCTTCAGCTTCTGCTGATAGCAAGGGCTGGGTTCGGAAGCAGCCAAGCCTCGGATCCCAGCCCTTGCTATCAGCAGAAGCTGAAGCCAGGCAAAGAGGAAGCCCCCCCCCTACGCAAACGCAGTGGTTCGTGAAGCGCTGGGTTTGCAGAGGGGGGGGGGCTTCCTCTGTGCCTGTCTGCCAGGCTTCAGCTGCTGCTTCTAGTAAGGGCTGGAATCGGAGGCAGGATTGAGAGGGGGAAGATGCCCAGATCTGGGTGCACAACTTCAAAAATTTTTTTCCTGTTTTCCTCCTCTAAAAACTAGATGCGTCTTAGGGTCCGGTGCGTCTAATGGTCCGAAAAATACGGTATATTGCAGTGAGAAAACACTGCAGTTCATATAATAACTGGCTCATCAATTGTTTATCTATATGGCATCAGCAAATGTAGGGGGGGCAGAATGACATTTAATCAAGCATTCCAAATTGGCTCACAGTTTTGCACATGCATGCCCTTGTACTGATGTTTGGGAATATTACTACTGGTACAGAAGAAGGCTGCATATTGCCTAGGCTCCTATGTGATGTCCCCTTTACTTTTTTACATATCATGCATCACCATATGACCTTGCTCTAGTCCCATATTTGCAAGCACTGATCTCCATTTGGAAGTGGAAGAGATGGCAGGAGAAGCTCTGGCAGTGTTTACATTCACAAAATGTCCAAGTCAGTTTCATGACAGTTTATCAAGATGAAGGAAAGGGTTAAAATAATTGATTTCTGAGTGTGTGGCAACTGCAGCTACTGGAATGAGCTGCCTGGTTTGATGGGGTGAAGGCACAAATTTGAAAGACATCTTGCTTTAAATTTTAAAAAAGTCAGTAATGAAATAACAATTCATTGTCAAAGGGGATCAAATGATAATACAACTTAGTATTATAGGAAGGGGAGATTTGCATCACAGGCCCATTCTTTTTAAACTTTACAGCATCACTGTGTTGTTGGTGTTGTTACTTCTCACCTTACCTTAACCTGACTTCTCACATTGACCTATTCATTACTCTATTGGCAGAAGTTTGTTTTCCCACCATTAAAACAGCAGAATTTTTGTCCCCCAACAGAGCCCAGCTGCCTGCCTGTCTTGCACATGACCTCATTGTTTCTGACTGGATGCCTTGGAGGGATGGATAGCTGTAAAAAGAACAAAACAAACAAAACAGAGCAAGTCACAAATATGCATGGCAAAAGTGGAATACATTCAGGCTGCAAACCTGCATCAGAATAATTCCATATAATTCAATAAATTACTTCCAGTCATATAAAGGACTGTGCTATAGAACAGTTTCACTTAAAACTTCCAAATTTTGGCTCATGACTTCTGAGAGCTGTGCATATTAAAAAGAAGAGGAGAAAGTGAGTCATTTTGGAAACATAATTTTATTGCAATTTTGTACAAAAAACAGCTGTCATAACTTTCCTTATTTGACAAAATACAGGAAAAGCAGATGTAGATAGGTACGTAATATACTAAACTACCAAAGAAAGAAC